>NW_025964372.1:42127380-42727380 GCF_023055435.1 Haliotis rufescens
ACACACACACACACACACACACACACACACGTGCATGCACGTCGCTACACAAGTGCAATAATCTTGGACGCGACGTTGACTCCCATTTCACCTCACCCCACCTACAAGCAGTGTTCAAATACAAAAGTAGACAGTCAACCAAACTCACTCACTCACTCTTGGAAGACTCATACAGGTCATAGTCGTCCTGGGCAAATATTATGGGTTGCAGCCCGCAGACAATACTAATAATGTCAATTTCGCAAACATTGAGCTATTACTTTTATATAAATCCAACACGCCGTGATATAACTGACATACTGTTCATTCTCGCTTTTCTTAAAAAAATTTTTTTAAAGGAAATATGATGGTTGCAGGATGACAATGGATACATAGTAAAGACTCATTTTTTGCGCAAACGTCTATTCATGAAATAATGATGAAAAGGTCGTGTCGACCCGCGGGAGCATTCGTTGTACGAGATGAGTGTCTTTGATTACCAGCTGCCTTGTTGACACAGTGGGCTTTCAGGGGTGCCATCCACTTGTCAACTATGTCTCGTATCTCTTCAACCGAATTTTTCACTGGCTGATTTTTAAATCGTTAAATCTTTCGAGGTTGGCTGTCAAGATCCAACACCTAGGTATTAATTCCAGACTCTTTCACTTTGGATAAATTGCCCATGGGGTTATTCAGATTATGTTATTGTTTCCCTGTTAACCGCTACTTTTTTTTTTTAGCGCCCCATACACGCAGTCTGTCGAGCATGTTCACTATCAGACATGTTCCCTTTTTTCTGCTGCATCAGATCTTGATGTTTAATGTCGGCTGAAACTCAATACCTGCGTACAATATATGACAAACAAGCTCGGAAAGTTACACGGCGACGGCCATTGATCGGTAGACATGCGCACTCACTGGCAGGAAGTGGTTCAAAGGTTATTGGTGACGTACACTCATCGCACAGGATGTTAGAGTGGGGGAGAGCTACGTGGTATTTTCGAAGGCCATGTCGTCTTTTTGAGTCTATCATGAGTAACGGCTTCTGTTCAATATCGGTGATGAAGCCAGTTTAAGAGACAAAAATAGTTTCGTTGCTCATGACGTAATGATGCCATGCTTGAAGAATTAAACAATGCCGTACGTGTGATGACAAGCTGTTTATTGTAACATGATACAACGTTCTACGTTGTGAGGTATACAATGTTGTTGTGTTATGTCGACATATTACTATGACAATATGCTACAGTACTCTACATTGTGAAGTATACAGTTTTAATATTTTGACAAGTTACAACACTGTTCATTGTAACGGTATACAATGTTATTTTGACATACTACAACAATGGTTATTGTGAAAGTATACGGTTTAATATTTTAACAAGTTACAACACTGCTAATCGTATCGGCATACAGTGCTATTTTGACATACTACAACAATGTTTATTGTAAATATATACAGTTTAATATTTTAACATGTTACAATACTGTCTATTGTAAAATGATACAATGGTATCAACACCGTTCAACGTAACAGTACACAATGTTTTTTTGACATGCTACAATACTGTTTATTGTATAGCACACAATGGTGTTAATATGACATGTTAAAACATTGTTCAATGTAAAAAGATGCAATGCTGTTGTTTTGACATGCTACAACACAAGTTATTCTAAAAGTATACAGTTTAATATTTCAACATGTTACAACACTAATCATTGTAACGGTATATAATGTTATTTTGACATGCTACAATACTGTTTATTGTATAGCACACAATGGTGTTAATATGACATGTTAAAACATTGTTCAATGTAAAAAGATGCAATGCTGTTGTTTTGACATGCTACAACACAAGTTATTCTAAAAGTATATAGTTTAATATTTCAACATGTTACAACACTAATCATTGTAACGGTATATAATGTTATTTTGACATGTTACAATACTGTTTATTGTAAAAGCAAACAATGTTGTTAATATGACATGTTACAACACTGTTTCTTGTAAAAGTATACAGTTTAATATTTTAACATGTTATAACACTGTTAATTGTAGCGGTATGTTATTTTGACACGGTATAATGTATACTGTTTATTGTAAAACCTTACAGTGTTCTCGTTTTGACATGCTACAACACTAGTTGTTCTAAAAGTATACAGTTTAATATTGCAACATGTTACAACACTAATCATTGTAACGGAATACAATGATTTTTTTTACATGCTTCAATACTGTTTATTGTAAAAGTATACAGTATATATTATAACATGTCACAACACTGTCCATGGTAAGGGTATACACTGTTTTTAGAAATGGAACAAAACTGTTTATTGTAAAAGTATACTGTTTAATATTTTAACATGTTACAACACTGTTAATTAAAACGGTATATAATGTTATTTTAACATGTAACAACACTGTTCATCAAAACGGTATATAATGTTATTTTAACATGTTACAACACTGTTCATTGTAACAGTATACAATATTATTTTGACATGGTATAATACCGTTTATTGTAAAAGCATACAATGTAAATGTATACAATGTTGTATTGTGTCATGTTACAACATTGTTCATTGTAAAATGATGATACACCACTCCTTTTGTTAAAAAAATCTACAATATTGATATTATGACATGTTACAACACTGTCCATAGTGAAAGTGTGACACCTGACTCTGGGCTCGATCACCGGCCGCGACAGTGATAGAAGTAGTACTAGAGTGAGTGAGTGAGTGAGTGAGTATGGTTTTACGCCGCTTTTAGCAATATTCCAGCAATATCACGGCGAGGGACACCAGAAATGGGCTTCACACATTGTACCCATGTCGGGAATCGAACCCGTGTCTTCGGCGTGACGAGCGAACGCTTTAACCACTAGGCTACCCGACCGCCCAGTAGTACTAGAAGCAGTGATAGAAGTAGTAGCAGCAGTAATAAGTGTGGTAGATGTATACATAGCAGCAGTAGTAACAGCAGAAGCAGTAGCAGTAATATCAGGAACAACGTTAACGTCAGTCGGGAAGCTTATCTGTCGGGGGAACTCGGGTTCGGAACCCCCTGCCCTTTAATCCGCCCTACACAGGTACAACGAAAAGTTAAAGCGACCGCCTAATTACATCCTGACCATGAACTGAGCAGTATCTTGACAACCAGGCTGACAGCGATCTTTTTTTCCCTTTGAATTCGAAATCAGGCATCCATACCTCAAAATAAGATAAAAACTCTAGTCACTTCGATTTATCATATTTGTGATGGACTTAACATACTCGACAACCCAGGTCAGGGATGAAGGGGTTTGCTACAGAAGAGGATGAATTGGTTTGTTTTGTGTGTTGGCCAAGTTACTCAAATCCCCTGCTCCGCGACCTCGCCCCCTTTCCAAACACAGCCTCTGCTGGGATTACGGAAACAACATGGCGGACGGCTCGTAGTGGAATTTGCCGCTTTCTGGCACATTTGCGACTGATTCGAAATATGAAACAAGTCATTGTTTTCATTTTTCAAGTTATGTTAGTCACATGTTGCAAATGTTTCGTACATGATTCGTAATGCAATGCAGACATTGTTATGGGGAAACAATGTCGTGAAGCAATTATGGGGAAGATATTCGTCGTGACGGTCATGCGTAATGGTCACAACTAATACGACTCATCTCGGTAACGTCAATCATTGTCAACAAAGCCATGGATTGTGAAATCACATCACAATCTAGTCACAGTAAAATAGGGTTTTATCTTGGAACGATAGGTAACACGTCAAATCTTGTGTGACCATGTTTGTAATCGAATTTTATGATGAGATATAACTAAATGTACCAAAGTACATTTTGGTAATTTTGATCGAAAATCCCAATAATAATATTTTACATAATTGAATTATAAGTGGATTTGCTTAAACTAAACTGTCGTGTCAAAGAAAGTATATACTTGAAAATTGGATTTGACCCAAAAATTTACCAACGTTATCAAAACGTTATTAGGATGATACCCGCATCAAATAATGACCATCATATAACCATTTCTTGTTTGTTTTATGTTTCGCTACCGTCAAACATATGGGTGCATGTTTACTGCCTTGTGCCAGGCAAACTAGTAAGCAGAGTAGAATTACATACACACTGGACAGACATACAGACAGACATAATGGTCGAGTTAAACGCGACGTTTGTCCATTACTCCAAGACCAGTGAAAAGTTCTAAGGACTGGTAATTTTCCCAAAAGATGTTGCGCTCTTACATAACAACTAGTCCGAAATTAATTTCAGCAGAATTGGTTAAGCACATGCGTACCCAGCCATGATGTCATATAAAATTCAATGTGAACAAAACAAACAAAAGAATACGCAGAAAACAGAAGTTATGCTGTATCATTTTCCTCAATACCAATAACAGAGATTCCTATCACCTCCATCACAGGGGTTTGCTTATGAACAAACCCCCGAAACACTATCATTGCACATTCGTACTGTAAATGTAATACAACGTAGAAACTACAAACTTGGTACTTACCATCAGAGGTTGCAGGGATCGAGGCAAACGTCAGTAGAACCAAAACAACGGTAGAGAAAGTCGTTGTAAGATGAGTCCTGGTCGCCATATCAACAGCGACTGATAGCCCGCCGTCGCATATCCGCATCCTTTAACACATGGCATTAGTTGTTTAGCAAAGATCATCAGTTTGTTTACTCTTTCTTGTTCGAGCAGCGGCGAGGGTAAATTTGCATTGGGTTGGTTAACATTGTATCCAAGTCAAAAATAGATCAACGTGCACTGTTTACACATCAACATCAACAATCACTGGCAAATCTCCGATTTCAAAGGAGTAATCCTGTTTAATTCGTAGATTTAAGATTTACACCACAATTGGAGTTGGATTTGTCAAATTTGGAGTCGTGTGAGGGACAGAAAGTGTTGTTTCCGAAATGATTCCCAAGTTCGTATATTTCCTGTGAATCGTGACTTCTTAACGTTGTAAATTTAAAAAACAAAGTTAACAAATATTGCTGTGTAATTAATACTACAAGGAAATTAAACACAAATACAGAGGCCCAAATTAAAGTTTTTCCATGTATCTTTGGGAAATATCTACTAATGGTATTTTTATCTTCTTGATAAATGTACACGATACCACCAATGCCAACTGGAGTGAGTGAGTGAGTATGGCTTTACGCCGCTTTTAGCAATATTGCAGCACTATCACGGCGGGGGACACCAGAAATGGGCGCCAACTGGAATTTACAAGAATATTCTGTATGTTTATCAGGGTGAGTGAGTATGGTTTTACGCCGGTTTAGCAATATTTCAGCACTGGACACCAGAAATAGGATTCGCACATTGTACCCGTGTGGGGAAGCGAACCCGGGACTTCGGCGTGACGAGCGAACGATTTAACCATTAGGCTACCCACTCCCCCCATCAAGGTAGTTCTAAGTCAGATCATAGGATACACAGAAGCAGAGGTAGCAACTGAAAGTGTTATTAAATATTGTCATGAAACGGTTATAAAACATGTAATTTAATTGTCAATGATTTATATGAGTATGTACCTTGTAGAGAAAAAAACAAATGTGTTTCGTCAGAACATTAATACAGAATTAATTAATACATTAGTCCGCCATACAGACCCTGGCACAAATATATCCAATACAGCCCATGCAAGTCTCTATAGTTGGCAAGTCGAGATTACTGGTGTATTTGAAAATGAAGAAATTCTCTGAGCTCCTTTTTATTATATTTTATTATTTTAATTTAACAACTGTTATTTCTGTAAAATATGTTTATTTCAGAGACTAGATGTTAGTCCAGGAAATAGTTATATAATAACAGGTGGTGAGTCGTTTTCTTAGCGTACATAAACCATATATTCATAGTCAACAGTGACTGAAATATAAATCTCATGGTAAGGGAGCATCCATTTGATTTGCATAGGGGGAAGGAGGAGGGGGTTAATTTTTAGAACAATCTATTTTCCCCCAGCTATATCCAACAAACTATTTATTTAATGAGCACCATCACACACCCTCTTCATTTTCACTACTAACACGAACATTTTGACTTTTGGGCATTTTCCACAAAGCAAAATATTCATGTTGTTCAACACTGCCAACAAACTATTCATTTGGGGCATATTTCTGAACAATCTATTCATTAAAAATCCTCCCTAACTGATAATCATTGCTACTCATAATGTTATATCGAAATGTTGTATGTGTTTGAAATATAAATTTAAAATGTATAAAAATAAAAAAGCCAAAGCAAAATATTCATGTTGTTCAACACTGCCAACAAACTATTCATTTGGGGCATATTTCAGAACAATCTATTCATTAAAAATCCTCCCTAACTGATAATCATTGTTACTCATAATGTTATATCGAAATGTTGTATGTGTTTGAAATATAAATTTAAAATGTATAAAAATAAAAAAAGCCAAAATGGGTCTTTGGAACGACAATACGCTTTCCAACGTTGAATAAGACATGAATTTTGAGTAATATTTGCTAAAAACATGACATGATAAAAAAGGACTTTATCGCAGTTACTCTTGAATTCAATTCTGTATCCAATATACATTAGTTTCCAATTACTGTACCTTATGTGTGTCAGCCCGTTTCTCCCTCTTGATTCTCGATATACATCCCGACAGGTGTTGAAGTGTCACTGATTAATTCCACACCCTGCATTCCATGTATATTTGCTTACCTACGAGGGGCTAGGTGTGCACTGCAATAGTCACGTGTGGACAAACTAACAGGGGCAAAGCGCATGCGCCAAGAACAATTCTTGGACGTGACCTTTAATTAACGATGAAATCACACATAATCTGCGCATGTGTCACTCCTTCTC
This sequence comes from Haliotis rufescens, assembly GCF_023055435.1. Taxonomy (NCBI): domain Eukaryota; kingdom Metazoa; phylum Mollusca; class Gastropoda; order Lepetellida; family Haliotidae; genus Haliotis; species Haliotis rufescens. Next base: position 42,134,215 of record NW_025964372.1, read on the forward strand.
ATTGTGAAAGCGAATGTGTTGGTCGTGTTTCAATGCAATTGTTGGTACGACCTATCAGGAACAGGCTGGGGACACATTCAAGTTTGCCATGTCAAGCTGTCTAATGTATATCAATAAATTATAAACAATTAACAATTACCCGTATTAAACAGCTCCATACAATCAAAGGGACAAAACCATTTCCATAAATTCATAAGAAATCTCCGAGTCGAGTGTACGATTTATTAATACATTTAATTCAAAGACCCGACCTTGACTGAAACTGACAACAGACAGTTAATTTGATTCAGATTCGTTCATTCCTCAAAATCAATACACAGTTGATAGTAAACATATTAAATGGGTTTCAAGACGACTGAATATACATGTTTGTTATTATTAATTTAGATTTTATTTATATGCGTCCGAAACCGACAGCTGTTTTCGTTCTCTACGAATAAATTGCATTGGATAATCTCCGGATTTGATATATTCGGACAGTTTCGACCAATATGATGACGTCACGCTATTGTTCTTGCAATGGATTCTGAGCCAGGAGTTCTGGCCAATCTGAACGTGCATTCTGTGCAAGAAAAACTGACACAATTAAAGGTCATTATGCAAAATTATAGAGAAATTATAGATCAACCATAACTAGGTTTAAGTCTTAAAATTCACTCGAATTTGTTGATTCCGCAGTTTCTCATGACTTCTCAATTTATATTTTACATAAAAGTTAAAGTGAAAGACTTAACTGACTTCGTCGGCTGGTATGTTGGTTTGTTTGTTGTTAAACACTCAGCAATATTCCAGCTATATGACGGCCGCCTGTAAATAATCGAGTCTGGACCAGACAATCCAGTGATGAGCATCGTTCTACAGCTTGACCACCCGATCCCGTGAGTCGCCTCTTACGCCAAGCATTGGTTGCTGCAAATGAATTATAACCAGGATCTTCACAATGTCTTTGGCTGGCGAGCTACTAAGGGTACATCGTGTTTCATCTCCAGGACTATTGTTCCATATAAACGTCTCAATAGGGCCGTTGGGAATCGAGGTTATAAATCGGCTAGGAGAAAAGTGTCATCATGTTAGAATCTTTGTAATAAAACCGTTTGAGCTTGACGCATCGGACTACGCTACATTTGAAGAAAAAAAAAAAAATTTAAAAGAGTTTAAATGTTGTCAACTTTAATTACATCTTAACGTTTTTAATTAACAAAAAGATATATGAACATGTCTTTATACGTCACAACTAGTATACTTTTATTATATGACAAATAGTTGTGATGCGTGTTTTGCTTTGAGTTAAGGTATAACAACTTCTTTAATATGTTGCTGTTTCGGTATAACGCATCATACTGTTTCAGGAGCGACTGATCTTTACCGAATCGTCGCTAAATTGCCAGTGTCAACGTCTAAGAAATACTTGTCAAATATTTTTTTTAAATGTTTAACAATAACTGTCTTTTTACCATGAAACCCTTGTTAAAATAGAACCACCTCACAACAAAGACAGTTGCATGGTTTGTTTTTCTCATGATAAATATAATAGCTTTCAGTGTTGAAGAACGCCATACGTGTACAGCCGGAAACAATGTGGCTCGTGATGTATTTAAATCACATGGCTCATGGGATCGACAATGCTCGTTTCAAGTGCCCTTATCATTTGTTGATTGCAAATAAACAATACAAACCCAGACGGTGTTTTGAGAAACGGTAGATCGAGGTGCACATACCACGACGTGTGTACAATGACACTATCGTAAAAACTCCATCGTCAAACATACGGGCGAACGGGGAGCGGAATCAGCGGAGGAAGTTTAAGATGAAACCTCCCGAGAGAGCGGACATGAATGTTGTAGGTATGTGAAACAGTGTACACGGCTGCATGTCATATACACCAACACATTACCCCCACCCGGTCATTGATATTCAGGATTTTAACAACCCATTTAAGAGCTTTCACCTTCGTTATTGTATGAGGAGAGTTACTTCCCCTGTGAGTACCAGGATCTTACGATCGCGAGTTCGTATCCTAGATTCGCTCTGAATATGATCTTACCCAGTGCTCGTGGGTTTCACTTGACCTGATAAGATGTCAGCTTTTGAAAACGATTCGGTTTTTATTTCTTAACCACTTCGATTGATAAATATAAATATTAACAATAGGAAATCTTCACGGAACAAACATTCCCTCGTTATTCAACCACTTGAGTGGAGATGCCGTGGCGCTCAGAAACGACAGGATGCATAGAATACCAACAGCGTATATCACCGCCTTTCCATTGTTCAATCAGAACTCCCTGTTTATGTTATTTGGTTAAGCCAAGCTCGTATCTGTATCAAACGAGACGACAAAACTACAACAAGCCTATTGATTTGTGTTTGCATGTCAGTGTTGTAAGCTATGCTTGGAGTGCTTTGTCATGCGTGTTGTGCGTGTTTATTGTGATGTGATGTGCATTACATTTAGAGTGTGGTGAGATGGGTGTGTTATGTATAGAGATTTGTGTTATGTGTATTACATTTAGAGTGTGATGAGATGGTTGTGTTATGCATAGAGATTTGTGTGATGTGTATTACATTTAGAGCGTGGTGAGATGGGTGAGTTATGTATAGAGAGTTGTGTGATGTGTATTACATTTAGAGTGTGGTGAGATGGATGTGTTATGTATAGAGAGTTGTGTGATGTGTATTACATTTAGAGCGTGGTGAGATGGGTGAGTTATGTATAGAGAGTTGTGTGATGTGTATTACATTTAGAGTGTGGTGAGATGGGTGAGTTATGTATAGAGAGTTGTGTGATGTGTATTACATTTAGAGTGTGGTGAGATGGGTGTGTTATGCATAGAGAGTTGTGTGATGTGTGTTACATTTAGAGTGTGGTGAGATGGGTGAGTTATGTATAGAGAGTTGTGTGATGTGTATAACATTTAGAGTGTGGTGAGATGGATGTGTTATGTATAGAGAGTTGTGTGATGTGTATTACATTTAGAGCGTGGTGAGATGGGTGAGTTATGTATAGAGAGTTGTGTGATGTGTATTACATTTAGAGTGTGGTGAGATGGATGTGTTATGTATAGAGAGTTGTGTGATGTGCATTACATTTAGAGTGTGGTGAGATGGGTGTGTTATGTATAGAGAGTTGTGTGATGTGTATTACATTTAGATTCTGGTGAGATGGGTGTGTTATGTATAGAGAGTTGTGTGATGTGTATTACATTTAGAGTCTGGTGAGATGGGTGTGTTATGTATAGAGAGTTGTGTGATGTGTATTACATTTAGAGCGTGGTGAGATGGGTGTGTTATGTATAGAGAGTTGTGTGATGTGTATAACATTTAGAGTGTGGTGAGATGGGTGAGTTATGTATAGAGAGTTGTGTGATGTGTATTACATTTAGAGTGTGATGAGATGGGTGTGTTATGTATAGAGAGTTGTGTGATGTGTATTACATTTAGAGTGTGGTGAGATGGGTGAGTTATGTATAGAGAGTTGTGTGATGTGTATTACATTTAGAGTGTGGTGAGATGTGTTATGTATAGAGAGTTGTGTGATGTGTATAACATTTAGAGTGTGATGAGATGGGTGTGTTATGTATAGAGAGTTGTGTGATGTGTATTACATAGAGAGTGTGGTGAGATGGGTGTGTTATGTATAGAGAGTTGTGTGATGTGTATTACATAGAGAGTCTGGTGAGATGGGTGAGTTATGTATAGAGAGTTGTGTGGTGTGTATTACACTTAGAGCGTGGTGAGATGGGTGTGTTATGTATAGAGAGTTGTGTGATGTGTATTACATTTAGAGTGTGGTGAGATGGGTGTGTTATGTATAGAGAGTTGTGTGATGTGTATTACATTTAGAGTGTGGTGAGATGGGTGAGTTATGTATAGAGAGTTGTGTGATGTGTATTACATTTAGAGCGTGGTGAGATGGGTGTGTTATGTATAGAGAGTTGTGTGATGTGTATCACATAGAGAGTCTGGTGAGATGGGTGTGTTATGTATAGAGAGTTGTGTAGTGTGTATTACATAGAGAGTCTGGTGATATGGGTGAGTTATGTATAGAGAGTTGTGTGATGTGTATTACATTTAGAGTGTGGTGAGATGGGTGTGTTATGCATAGAGAGTTGTGTGATGTGTATAACATTTAGAGTGTGGTGAGATTGATGTGTTATGTATAGAGAGTTGTGTGATGTGTATTACATTTAGAGTCTGGTGAGATGGGTGTGTTATGTATAGAGAGTTGTGTGATGTGTATTACATTTAGAGTGTGGTGAGATGGGTGAGTTATGTATAGAGAGTTGTGTGATGTGTATTACATTTAGAGTGTGGTGAGATGTGTTATGTATAGAGAGTTGTGTGATGTGTATAACATTTAGAGTGTGATGAGATGGGTGTGTTATGTATAGAGAGTTGTGTGATGTGTATTACATAGAGAGTGTGGTGAGATGGGTGTGTTATGTATAGAGAGTTGTGTGATGTGTATTACATAGAGAGTCTGGTGAGATGGGTGAGTTATGTATAGAGAGTTGTGTGGTGTGTATTACACTTAGAGCGTGGTGAGATGGGTGTGTTATGTATAGAGAGTTGTGTGATGTGTATTACATTTAGAGTGTGGTGAGATGGGTGTGTTATGTATAGAGAGTTGTGTGATGTGTATTACATTTAGAGTGTGGTGAGATGGGTGAGTTATGTATAGAGAGTTGTGTGATGTGTATTACATTTAGAGCGTGGTGAGATGGGTGTGTTATGTATAGAGAGTTGTGTGATGTGTATCACATAGAGAGTCTGGTGAGATGGGTGTGTTATGTATAGAGAGTTGTGTGATGTGTATCACATAGAGAGTCTGGTGAGATGGGTGTGTTATGTATAGAGAGTTGTGTAGTGTGTATTACATAGAGAGTCTGGTGATATGGGTGAGTTATGTATAGAGAGTTGTGTGATGTGTATTACATTTAGAGTGTGGTGAGATGGGTGTGTTATGCATAGAGAGTTGTGTGATGTGTATAACATTTAGAGTGTGGTGAGATTGATGTGTTATGTATAGAGAGTTGTGTGATGTGTATTACATTTAGAGTCTGGTGAGATGGGTGTGTTATGTATAGAGAGTTGTGTGATGTGTATTACTTTTGAGTGATACAAGTTGAGTGATGTGCATTGTGCCCGGTGTTTTGCGTGTGGTGCGCATTGTTTTATGTGCGCTGTTTTATGCATACTGATTTAACTCTTGTTATGCGTGTTATGCTTTGAGTGTTGCATGTTTGTGACGCGTGTTATGCTTTGAGTGTTGTTTGCTGCGATGCGTGTTATGCGTTGAATGTTGTATGCTGCGATGCGTGTTATCCTTTGAGTGTTGTATGCTGTGATGCGTGTTATGCGTTGATTGTATGATGTGATGCGTGTTATGCTTTGAGTGTTGTATGTTGCGATGCGTGTTATGCTTTGAGTGTTGTATGTTGCGATGCGTGTTATGCTTTGGGTGTTGTATGTTGCGATGCGTGTTATGCTTTGAGTGTTGTATGCTGCGATGCGTGTTATGCGTTGAATGTTGTATGCTGCGATGCGTGTTATACGTTGAATGTTGTATGCTGCGATGCGTGTTATGCTTTGAGTGTTGTATGTTTGTGACGCGTGTTATGCTTTGAGTGTTGTATGTTGTGATGCGTGTTATGCGTTGAATATTGTATGCTGCGATGCGTGTTATACGTTGAATGTTGTATGCTGCGATGCGTGTTATGCTTTGAGTGTCGAATGTTGTGATGCGTGTTATACTTTGAGTGTCGTATGTTGTGATGCGTGTTATGTCTTGAGTGTTGTATGTTGTGTTGCGTGTTATGTCTTGAGTGTTGTATGTTTGTGACGCGTGTTATGCTTTGAGTGTTGTATGTTGTGATGCGTGTTATGTTTTGAGTGTTGTATGTTCTGATACGTGTTTACGCTTGGGTGTTGTATGTTTTGCGATGCGTGTTATGCTTTAAGCGTTGTATGTTGCGATGCGTGTTATGCATTTAGTGTTCTATGTTGCGATGCGTGTTATGCTTTAAGCGTTGTATGTTGCGATGCGTGTTATGCATTGAGTGTTGTATGTTGTGATTCGTGTTTTGCTTTGTGTGTTGTCTTTTGCGATGCGTGTTATGCATTGAGTGTTGAATGTCTGTGACGCGTGTTATGCTTTGAGTGTTGGATGTCTGTGACGCGTGTTATGTTTTGAGTGTTGTATGTTGTGATGCGTGTTATGCATTGAGTGTTCTATGTTGTGATGCGTGTTATGCTTTGAGTGTTGGATGTCTGTGACGCGTGTTATGTTTTGAGTGTTGTATGTTGTGATGCGTGTTATGCTTTGAGTGTTGTATGCTGCGATGCGTGTTATGCATTGAGTGTTGTATGTTGCGATGCGAGTCATGCTTTGAGTGTTGTTTGTTGTGATGCGTGTTATATTTTGAGTGTTGTATCTTGGGATGCGAGTCATGCTTTGAGTGTTATGTGACATCTTAGTATATATGTTGTGCTATGTGTTTTATGTTGTGTCTGTAGATATTATATTACGTCTTACATTCAAGTGTAAAGTCATGGTGAGATCACTTGCAATCCCACTTGTCTTCCCTGATTTCACGATAAGTCCAAGCATTCGCTCATGCATGCCAAGACACTTAAACTTAACTAGACTGACAAAATGTCATAGAAAGAAATGATACAACTTCAGTTGTAATAATTTTGTTGTAAGCATTGTTGTAATTATTATAGTAAATATTCTCGAATAAGCCCAAATTTATTTCCTATAGTTATTCCTAATTCTTGTATCTTTACAAAGTATGAAAAGTATATAATTTTGACAACTGTGTTAATGAAATATTTTTTTGATGAAATAACGCGAATCCCTCATAATCAGAATTTAGTTACGACATAAACTGAAAAAACTCCATATAAATATGGTTAAAGTTTAAAAAATTAGAGGCAATGTTACTTATTTCAAAATGATTTTTTAAATCCATAAATATGCAATCGCTTAACGTGTGTGTCATGCTAAGGTTCCCATAACTGTCAAATATTTCAAAAAGTCGATCCTGGTTCTGTTCGTCGATGCAGACAACTTGTGAGAAAAACAAAAACAAACACATTATTCCTGGCTAATATTTAACAGTTTAATCACTTACAAACTGGGTTTAAAAAGACCCTGTCGTGTCTAACCACCATGAACCAACAGTGCCCCTAACGTTGTTATCACCCACAGTAAATGACTTGCACAGACAATACCTGGAACACTTAATTCAGTAACACGTAATTTAAATGCTGCATATCTCCCTTAGAATACAAGCACCTAAGTGTTCAATCTGCCACAATTCTGTTTGAGCTGGTGGTCATGGCGGCAGTAATGCGGGATTAATACACGAGGTCAACTCCTTCTGTTTGCAGACTCGCTTTACACAACGCCATATATCAAACATGGCGGGGTTCAACCGGGTCCTGGAAAATACGGAAATCTAATGTCCTTCCTCTTTTTAATTACCTTGTCTTGTTTGGCGTCCACTAAGGGGGGTAGAAAAGGGGATGCTGATAGTGAAAGGAAGTTTAAGACTCTGGAGGTACCAAGATGAGGAAGATCGCGCTTATCGTATTGTCAGTGTGCCTTGTGAAGGAAGGTAGGTGTCAACATTGAGCGTTCTCATTAGGAGATGTAATGAACTATATTGGGCTTCAGGATCATATTTATTTCCGCAGTGTTTTTATTGTTTGTAAGTGTTTAATCTGTTTGATATTTATGGTTATTCAAATCGAGAAGTGTGTTCACGAATATGATAGTGATAGGTATGAAATAGCTTTATTCAATATTCGATGAGGTCTTTGTTGAGAATAGGTCTTCAGCAACCCATGCCTGCCGTAAGAGGCGACTATGCTTGTCGAAAGAGGCGACTAATGGGATCGGGCGGTCAGGATCGCTGACTTGGTTGATGCATGTCATCGTATCCCAATTGCATAGATCGATGTTTATGATGTCAATCACTGGACTGTCTGGTCCGGACTCGTTTATTTAGAGACCACCGTCAAATAGCTGGAATATTGCTGTGTGAGGTGTTAAACAACAAACTAATTAGCAAATTAATAAGAGTGAGGAGATGTTGTTTTACGCCGCGGTCAGAAATATGCTAACACCATCACTGCGACCTGACAGACAAGTCGTGGTGGAAACTAGGAACACACAACCTGTATAATGAGTGAGTGAGTGAGTTTGGTTTTACGCCGTTTTTAGCAATATTCCAGTAATATCACGGCGGGGGACACCAGAAATGGGCATCACACATTTTACCCATGTCGGTAATCGAACCCGGGTCTTAACAACGAGGCTACCCGACCGCCCCACCTGTTCAGTGACCCAAACCAAGGAAGGTTTATACACTGTAACCACCTGGTGCTTGTTATTTTGCTACGGGGGATGGGAGTGTCTACGGAGAATTACAGGAATTGTGGTCTTGGGTTCGAATTCCATATTCCTCCTTATAATAATTCTTGGTTTGTCAGCGCCGTACCCGTGGTTTCACCAAAGTGGTAAACGTGTTAGGCCTGCATCACTTCGAGCTTACCTCTCATACTGGGGGGGGGGGGGGGGGGGGGGGGGGGGGGGTGTGGCGGTCGGGTAGCCTAGTGGTTAAAGCGTTCGCTCGTCACGCCGAGAACCCGGGTTCGATTCCCGACATGGGTACAATGTGTGAAGCCCATTTCTGGTGTCCCCCGCCGTGATATTGCTGGCTGGAATATTGCTAAAAGCGGCGTAAAACCATACTCACTCACTCACTCATACTGGGCCACCGCGTTAAGATGAGTGAAACTGTGTTCAAAGCTTTCGACTCACTCACTCATTCATATAAATAGACTGAAACGACAGGCATGGACTGATGGGCAACTATGCCCCGGATTCTACATGGACTTCGTGCATCTCGCTCTAAACCATACAATCATTAAATTATATTTAATCATTGAACAAGTTCAAAACATATCAGTTATCTTGCCACCAAATAACCAAGTGCGCATTAATTGCACGTGCAAGTGGATTTACGGCTTTCTCTGATATACTAAATGTTTGTCAACAAGCCATTAATTCAAGTAGGTGTTTTTATTATATACATATGCATGAAATACTGGAATTTATCAGTGACGATAGATCAAGTTATCAGTCACTAGTGACTGATATAAAAAAAGTTATATCAGTCACTAGTGACTGATATAAACAAGGTGCCGGAACTACTTTCTCCTGAATCAAAACATTGAAGAGTTATCCCCCTTTGTTTACGTCAGATGCCGACAGTATTAATCGTTGCTGTGATACAGTTTACCAAACTGATAAGAATAAACATGTCAAGTGTAATCGGTAGACATGCCAGAAACTGATAGAATATTCATTGTCCCATGACATTTTCGAATCCAGCGTTCTGATTATCCACTAACGGTAGCAAATCTATCTGCATGTTGCCCATGCATGACTGCATTGTGCTCCAGCGACGAGTAAGTACACTCTAACGTTGGGGATATACGGTGTGGGATGTGGGTTGCGGGATGCGATTTGTTTGTTCCATAAAACAACTGGCATCGTTTCCTAAGGATTTAAAAATTTTAAAAATCGGTCGCTCGATATCCTGGATGAACTGAAAAAGAAAACGATTGCGTGTCCTGAAGCAGTGACTTAAAACAAGATAACAATCTGTCTTCCTTTTCAAAATACCAGCCCTTGCAAAATGATTACTATCCGGAATGTATTGACATAGACAATTAATGCAGTTTCATGGCGTGTTAATATTAAACAGGCATGTTATTGGGTGTATTGATTCACAAGTTGATTGGCCCTGTTAAGAAGCACAATTGTAAACTTAAATTATTTTAAGGGGCGGTCGGGTAGCCTAGTGGTAAAAGCGTTCGCTCGTCAAACCAAAGACCCGGGTTCGATTCCCTACATCGGTAGAATGTGTGAAGCCCATTACTGGTGTCCCCCGCCGTGATATTGCTGGAATATTACTAAAAGCGGCGTAAAACCATACAGACTCACTCACTCTTCCACTAGCGGTGGCTTCATACTAACGAGTAGAGATACCACCGTACGTTAAGATGATGTCTTATGTGTTTAACGATTCACAGCGCTTACTAATCGCCGGACTACAGAATAATTAATTCAGATAAACATCCCGCTCCTTTTGTCGCGAAAAGCTGCACAACTGTTAAGTAGAAATTAAATGTTCACTGACTATCCCGCTTGCTTTCTCTGTATGAAGGGACGAGGGGGAAGAGGTAGCCTCGTGGTTAAAGCATTCGCTTGTCACGCTGAAAGCTCAGGTTCGATTCCCTTATTGGTACTTTACGTTGTAGGTCATTTCTGGTCTCCCTTTCTGTCCAATTGCTGAAATATTGCTGAAGGCGGTAAAAAAACCAATCTCATCAATTTACTCTACACTATATTCATTTTATGTTAGGGGGCACGGGTGGCCCAGTCGTCTAGGGCGCCGCGATTCGCTGTGCAGAGTTGCGTCCCTTGGGCACGCCAGAAACCTATGATGTGGGTTCGAATCCCAGTTCGCCCCGATTATTTTTCTAGGTTAATCAGCACCATACCCCTGCTCGTGGGTTTCACCGAAGTGGTAAACGTCTGAGACCTGAATCAGTTCGGGCTTTCCTCCCACATTAAGCTGACACGCCGCGATAAAACCGGAATACTGTTAAAGCGGCGTTAGACTCAACTCACTCACTCATGTTACGTTAACTTTCTTTTTTCAGCAAGCGGTCTCAAATGTTTCATGTGTGAAAGTGGAGACTTGAAGACCCCCAATTTCGACTGCCCCGCTGAGGGACAAGTAGCGTACCCTAAAACCCCTATGGCTCCCTGCAACGGCAAATGCTACATCAGAACAAAGGGCGGAGAGGGCAACGGTGAGCATCATACACCTGTCTGTTTGTGTGTGTAGGGAGTAGAGACGGGCTTTACGCCGCTCTCGACAAGACTACTGGCGCATTACAGATGAGTAAACTGGGAAGGGGCCAGAAAATATACCCGTGTAATAACGTGAAGTGAAGTAGGGTTTAAAGTCGCGTCCACACCTGTGTGTGTGCATGTGTCTGCTTGTACTAGTCCGGACTAATGCCGATTTTGTAGTGCTAGAACATTAAGATACAATGCCGCAGCTTAACATGAATACCCCACTCTGACACATATACCAACTCCGATCCGACCAGTCCTTGTGTTTAGCCCCTTAATGCCGAGTGCCAGGCATGGTAACAACAAGTACCATCTTCTAACGTCTTTTGGTATGACGCAGCCGGAGATCGAACCCCCGGCTTTACGCTCCCCGGGCGGACGCTCAACCTCTAGACCACGGAGGCGTACCCGTGTAATGAATCCATGGCAGATGTATGAGTGAGTTAAAGCGTTCGCTCGGGTTCGATTCCCGACATGGGTACAATGTGTGAAGAAAATGTCTGGTGTCCCCAGCCGAGATATTGCTGTTACATGGCTAAAAGCGGCGTAAAACGATATTCACTCACTATCTAATGGGACATTGTATTCAAGGGCTAACAAAACACAAAATCCAAGGTGTTTGAATAACTGTATTGCTTGTTGTTTCTTTAAAAGTAACGTCGCATAAAGCAACATTACAGCTATCTGCCGGCGGTCTGTAAATAATACGAGGACACTACAGTGGTTGATGTTATGACCAACGATCCACGCGGTCGGGATACGATGACACGTGATTAGCCAAATCACTTTGTTTGACCACCAATCCGTATAGTCACCCTAACAACAAGCATTAATTGGTTGCAGGGGATCCGTTCTAACAACGGAATAATTGTATTACCACATGCAATCACATGATCACAATTTGTCTATCTTCTTCAGCGTCGATACACCGAGGTTGTCTGTCTACGAAATGGCTGCGGAAGTACCTAAAGGACGGATGTGACGTATTGGGCAGCGACATCTGGTGTTTTTGTTCGCAAACTGGTTGCAATGGGAGACGACTCGGGGAGTGGTTCCCCATCATCTAGGTGTACACGGGACAACGATTTCGTGATTTACTGGACTTGTATTGAACAAGGACATTACAGTTAAGCATGATGTAACCAGAATCTTGTGAATCTGAAAAGATTTTTAATGGGTTTAGTAAATGAAGAAACGTATTTATTCTCGGTTCCAAGGATCTTTTGTTGGGACTTTCATCCCAGAACCACGGCTTTGTACGTGGTCGTGACCTGGGCAGCGTCCTTACGTCGCGAGATGATGTACTACAGACCCTGGTGATGACGAGGTGGGGTGTGAATGGTGCAAGCTTTCATCAACAAATTCAAGCATTTTAAGACACGGCTTGGGTTGGGATTGTTTTACAAAAACACTGTGTTCCACTTCTGGATTTATCAAAACATATATATTCTTCGCAACTTATGCTGAATGACCTGCAAAAACACAATGTGTGCGGCTGCTCCTTTCATAGATAAAAACATATTGTGTGTGTGTGTGTGTGTGTGTGTGTGTGTGTGTGTGTGTGTGTGAAGGATTCACTGAAAAATACTGTCCCTGTCAAAAGAGAGAGAGAGAGAGAGAGAGGGGGGGGGGGGGGGGGGTTACAATTGTATTGTCGTAGGCTTGCATTTGCATGCTATTAAGTTTGCTCGTGAAGATCCGGGGCTCGTGAAGATCCGGATCCGGGGCAACCCATGCTTGTCGTAAGAGGCGACTCACGGAAGCGCTTTGTCAGGCTTGGTTGCTGCATGTCATCGTGTCCCAATGTACGTAGAGTGCCACGTTAAACAAAAAATAAAAAACTATTAAGTTTACTTAAATGATCCTTCCGGTTTATCAAGGATTTGGCGTCTAACAAAAGCCGGCTTCTCACGTGGTCTGGGTCTAAATGTGAACTGTTAATGTTAACAAATGCCTGGGTTCTTAGTGGAGGAAACAGAAGTAGTATTTATGATACACGTGTTCAAATGTAATGGAAAGAAATCATAACAGGACATACTCTCTTGTCAAACGTTGCACTTAGACCCTTCCTTCGATAGGTGCGTGTTTTCCACAGAGAAAATATCAGTAACACTTTTACTCTAACCCGGAAGTTAAAAGCGGCGTTAAAACCAAACTCACTCACTCTAACCCGGAACGACGTATAGCGTTTGCCATAATCACGGATTATAAAAAATACAAAAGCTTTTTTACCATGCAGGACATTCTGTGTAGAACGCCTGCCTCTGTCACACACTCTGGTAATGTATTGACGATGTCGTGCCTGTCAGCGTTTACCATCTCTGTGTGTATTATCACCGGCAGCGGGGGGAATCTCCCCCCGGAGCAACAGCGAGGGCTTTGTGTAGAAGGGACCTATTTAATATCTGTGGAGAGAAGTTGAAACTTTTGTTTGAGCTATTTGTCACTGTTCCAAGTGTCATACAAATTCTATTCTCTGAAAGACGCAACCTATATATTTAACAGAACAGAAAACAATTACCGTATTCGCCGTATTAAGAACCCTGCTCTAATAAGCGCCCCCTAATCAACATCCAAGTAATCTCTATTAGCGCCTCCTACTAAGACCGACAATTGACGTGACAGTCCATATAAACCTTTGTATATTGCATATTTCCTATACAGAACAGGAGCGCAGAACGTATATTTGCCTCGTAGCACCGAAGTAGTCTACGTTTTACAACGTTTGAACTGAGTTCGTTACCGCCTATATCTGTAGAAGCGCATTCCCCCAATAGAACTGCCTTAAGCGCGCTTATTACTGCGAATACGGTACATGTATTAGAGGTAGGTCGTTTCCCACTGCAGACGTCTGAGTTAATGTTAGCGCTACAGTGGTTGTATTTCGACCCTGTATTTGTATGATAATGATGTTACCCGGTAGTTCAACAGAATCATTCAGCAACCTTTTCTTTTCTTACGTGAACATATTATCTCAGATCGATAATCAATATTCTTCACCATGATCACAGCAAGGAAGAGGAAGAACACACGTGTCGGTCGGGCAGGCTAGAATATCTTACCGGGGCTTCTCGTGCAGGAAGTATTCGACTTGACTTACATTATGAGCACGTGTTAATTTCAAATTTGAAAGAAACCCCTGACGCTGCAAAATAGAAAGATCATGTAAAACTCTGTGTGTTATAACCAGCGCCCGGATTGAGCTTTGAGGGTTACCTATAATACATTGCCCAATGAGTGAGTGAGTGAGTATGGTTTTACGCCGCTTTTAGCAATATTCCAGCAATATCACGGCGGGGGACACCAGAAATGGGCTTCACACATTGAACCCACGTCGGGAATCAAACCCGGGTCGGCGTGACGAGCGAACGCTTTAACCACAAGGCTACCCGACCGCCCCTTGCCAAATGAAGCGAAGGTTTGTTCAGTGTCTCTGTCTGTCTGTCTGTTTGTTGTTTAACGCCGCACTCAGCGATATTCCAGCTATATGACAACGGTCTGTAAAAAATCGAGTCTGGACCAGACAATCCAGTGATTGACATCATGAGCATCGATCCACACAATTGGGATCGAAGACATGCATCAACCAAGTCAGCGAGCCTCACCACCGATCCCTTTAGTTGCCACTTTTCAGTGTAATGAAACAGGAGTGATATGAAAGAAAGGGTTGTATGCTACTCAAAAGAAGTTAAAGTTTCATCCGATTCTTTCATATGAGGGGCGGTCGGGTAGCCTAGTGGTTAAAGCGTTCGCTCGTCACGCCGAAGACCCGGGTTCGATTCCCGACATGGGTACAATGTGTGAAGCCTATTTCTGGTGTCCCCCGCCGTGATATTGCTGGAATATTGCTAAAAGCGGCGTAAAGCCATATTCACTCACTCACTCACTCTTTCATATGAAGGAATCGATTGTTCCTTAACTTCTTTTGAGTGGAATGTATGCTGAGTATAACATAGTAAGGATGCGAGGTATATCCGGCAGTGAGCTACACATATTTGTGTTTATGAAGACGGATATTTAGCTAAACCATAAGTTGTTACAACGCAGTAAAGGACAAAAGAGATATTTTGACAGTTTATCTAAAATGGTTATACTGTTTGCGTGGGTGAGTGAGTGAATGACTATTGCTTAACGCTGCATCAGCAATGTTGCAGCTGTTCGCGGCGATATGTTGTCATAATTAGATCGATAACGATACATCGGTATATCAAATAGAGAGTGGATAACGACATATGGGAATATTATATAGATAGTTGGTAAGGGTGATTAACAAAGGCTTATGAAGATGAAGAGTACTTTTGTTACACAGTGAAACCTCGTTAATCCGGACTATTGTTCATAGTGAAATCGTTTGGATTAAAGAATGTCCGGATTAATGAATCACCGGCAATTAGTTATGTCCGTCAACATTAAAAGAATAAACTGCAAGTGATTCCATGGCATTTGATGGCTAACCAAGCAGTTCTTTTTACGTTTATGTTTCCATAAAAGGAAACGACTAATGTTTATGATTAGCAGATAATGGAATGGGTGGGCCTTGAGTTGTGTAATTGATGTAATGATTTGGCAAGGGCGGATCCATCAAAAAGGGAAGGGCACAAAATATCACAATCTCTTCTCATAAGTATTGACATCAATATGTTTTGCCCTTATGGAGATATAAACGTAAAACCCGGCCTACTCTTAGCCTATATTTCTGCTACGCGGATTTACCCAATATGTACACCGGCCTTAACGTTTATACGGGGTGTTCGGGTTAACGGGGTGTCCGGATTGGCGACGTTTCACTGTAGTAGCATTTCCTCCAGTTGTTTATACTGAGGTGGTAAGTAAATGTTGTTTTACGCCAAAGTCAGAATTAGTCCGCTCTGTCACAGCCGCATTTCAATTAAACCAATCTTAATTTAAACATCTTTTAATCTGGTAGATGCTTTCTCTTCTCGCATATCTGATCGGATTTTATTGAGATTGGTCTGTTATGAAATCTGGGACAGGCAAACCGGTGGGGGGTGGCCCGAGGAACATTGAGTGAGTGAGTGAGTGAGTTGGGTTTAACGCCACTTTTAACAGTATTCCAGTTATATCGCGGCGTGTCAGCTTAATGTGGGAGGAAAGCCCGAAGTGATGCAGGTCTCTGACGTTTATCACTTCGGTGAAACCCACGCCCGAGGAACATTGACGCTACCGGAGTGCGATCAAACCTAATTAATCTTGTTTGTTTGTGTGTTGTTTAACGTAGCACTCAGCAATATTCCAGCTTTATGACGGAGGTCTGTAAATAATCGAGTCTGGACCAGGCAATCCAGTGATTGATATCATGAGCATCTATACAACTGGGATACGATAACATGCATCAACGAAGTCAGCGGGCCTTACCTCCCGATCCCGTTAGTCGCCTCTTACGACAAGCATAGTTTCTGAAGACCTATTCTACCCCGGATCTTCACGGGTTCCCAATTAATCAACCAGGTCACACAATGTGACCACACTGTCGGATTGTTTTTATCTGTTACTTTTTTTGTTTGTCAAGTGTATATATAGTCTGTAAATAAATTTAATACGATACTGTATGTTGTTCCAACACTGTCGGTCGCGTCTGTGGAGTAGTGGGTAGAGCGTCTGGTCCGCGTCATACCAAGAAACGTTAAAAGCTGGTACTTGTTGTTACCCTGCCTGGCGCTCGGCATTAAAGGGGCTAAAACAAGGACTGGTCAGCTCGGAGTCAGTATACTGCGTCTGAGTGGAGTATCAATGTTAAAACTGCAGCCTGGCATCTAGGTGGGCTAGCACTATAAAACCGACGTAAGTCTAGACTAGTACAAGCACGCCCCCTCCCCCCACCCCACGCCGACCACCCACGTCGCTATGTAAGTGCAATAATCTTGAACGCAGCGTTGAACCCCAGGTCACCTCACCTCTGAAACTGTCCCCGACTTGTTCATAGTGTCTGTGTAGATTATATCATTACTCTGCAGAGCTTGTTTATTTTGTTTAGTAAAATAATAGTAGATTTGCAGAAAGTTGAAATTGTACTTTTTGTATTTTCACGTCTATTTTCTTCAAATGTTCAAATGTGTATATATTTCGACTTGTTGATGTTTTGTACAATAAAAACGTTCATTACAACCCTTGTTTTGTTGACATTCCTGTGGGTCCTTCTGCGCATGTCAGCACCTATGCAGTGGGGCTGTTCCACTACCGAGGTAAGTCACCAGATGTATTGCAGATGTGTGACAAGGAAGGACTTCCGCTCGTATCCCAAACTCCTAAAGTTATATACTATGCATTGCCGCTCAATCCTTTAATTATATATATATATATATGTTAGAGTGGATACGCGCGTAAGTCTTATCGGATGTTATTTTTATTCTATAATAAACTAAATATCAATCATATTCTTAAACACTCCTTGAATTTCACCATGTACTGGACAATCTGCGACAAAAAGAACGTTTACGTACGCTTCAGTGACTATTTAGGAAATAACTTGTAGTTAAAGTTTTTAGAACCGTATTTATATATCTACAGCCATACATATGTGGTGTCAAGAATAGATTCCTAGCAACCTATGCTGGTCATATGCACCAACGTAATGGATCGGGTGGTCCGACTTGTTGGTTGATTGCGTACCCAAGATGTGGTGGATTGTTGCCCAAAATATCAATCACTGGATTGTCTGGTCCAGACTGGATTATTTACACATGAACACACACTGCATACAGCAGGGAGTGTTCTGAATGATGGTGTAAACATTCTGGAAACACATTGCTTGTCAACAAAATCAAAACAAACATATTTATCAGAGGAGTCATTTAATATTTACACAATTTAACAGTGTACTTTATTCAAATCACCAAAGAACCTTCAATAGTTAGGAGGGATAATTCTAGGGTAGCTATAGTTATTTAAAAAAAATTAACAACAAAGATTTATTGCAACTCTGTATGAAGCAAGTCAGATATGGCATTAGCATCTCCCACTGTTGTGCCCTACCAGTCACTTATTCATAATGGTAAAAAAAAATCAGAAAAACCTTTGTGGCTCAGGTCATCTTGACCCAGATATGAGCCAGTACTTGATAGTGAGTGAGTGAGTATGGTTTTACGCCGCTTTTTGCAATATTCCAGCAATATCACAGCTGGGGACACCAGAAATGGGCTTCACACATTGTACCCATGTCGGGAATCGAACCCGGGTCTTCGGTGTGACGAGCGAACGCTTTAACCACTAGGCTACCCGACTGCCCCCAGTACTTGATGGACAGGTTTCTTTCTCTAACGATTTGTATTAAATTGTTTAACACAGATGGCGTGTTGAGAACTGATGTTCATTCCAATGTTTCTCGAATTTGTAATTCAAAATAGCTGCAGAAACATCAGGTATTTTTCAAAACATAAAATGTGGCGCAAACCTTCCTGAATGATATGGTGAATTTGAGGTGTTTTCATCTACAATTATCCCACTGATTGGTAATATCCATTCAAATCTTAACATGAACAAATATTGTACAATTAATTTTTTACAACTTGTACACAATTAGATGAAAGAAATAGTTTTTTAGTTGCCTCATAGCTATATTCATCATCTTGGTATTGTCGGTATTTCATGGCACTGGCGTAATTGTGTTGTGCTTCACGATACATAAACCGGTCACAAACATGGACCTTTGGTGTGATGGGCGAACACTTTAACCACTAGGCTACCCCACCCCACCCAAATGCTTAGTATAAAGCATGGGACGATGATTTCAGCTCCTGGTGTAACCCACGTAGTAGGGATGATTCTCTATAATGTAGAATGTACATGAAGAAATGACGACCAAGGACAAACACCTGTTCGTCCAATGGAATAGATCCGAAGGACTGTATATGCACTGTCACCATGACAACTCGACCTCCTGATCCCAGCTTGGTAGGTCTCAATGTCATACAAGTTCATCATTGCAGCGGCAGATTGTCAAATATTGTAGAGGTGAAGCAGATGCTGTCAATGTTTCTTAAATGTCCTGAACCAGAATGATGATGGTTGCAATAAGAATTCTATTTTGATCTCCTCGTCAAACTCTTTCATGCTCTGGTGCTTTGGCCACTGTCTCCCCTAGTTCCTCAAGAAGTTCTCGTCTGTAATCGTCAAAGTCGCCGTCGATCTCGCTAATGCCTCGGTTCTCTACAACCCACAGTTGACAGTCTGTCTCTCGGATGAGACGCTCGTCGTGACTCACAATGATCACACCTGCAGAACAAGAGCATGTCATGAACATTAACAAGAGCATGTCATGAACATTAACAAGAGCACGTCATGAACATTAACAAGAGCATGTCATGAACATAAACAAGAGCATGTCAAGAACATTAACAAGAGCATATCATGAACATTAACAAGAGCATGTCATGAATATAAACAAGAGCATGTCATGAACATTAACACCATGTCATGAACATTAACAAGAGCATGTCATGAATATAAACAAGAGCATGTCATGAACATTAACAAGAGCATATCATGAACATTAACAAGAGCATGTCATGAATGAATCAGAGTAAATCATGAATGTAAACTGGAGTATATCATGAACTCTAACCAGAGTAAATCATGAATGTAAACTGGAGTATATCATGAACTCTAACCACAGTATATCATGATCGCAAATCAGGGGAAATCATGAATGTAAACTGGAGTATATCATGAACGCAAATAAGATTTAATTATGTATGTAAGTCAGAAAAAAAACAGTTTCTGTGTCAGGTTTCTAGTTCCTACAGAGAAGGTTCTGAACCAAAGATTAACAAATTTGCCTATCTCCTACCAAATACCTCTAGTGAAGGTATGCACTCAGGACAGACAATCTATAATTTCTCATAGTTCATAGCTTATACTCTAAAGCGAAGATTAACAAATTTGCCTATCTGTTACCAAATACCTCCAGTGAAGGTATGCACTCAGGACAGACAATCTATAATTTCTCATAGTTCATAGCTTATACTCTAAAGCGAAGATTAACAGACTTGCCGATCTCCTATCAAGGTATGGCTACGGCTCTGGTCTTACAACCTTAATTCACTCGGGCCAAACATAAGTAATATCTTGTATAGAATCAATGTCCCATACCTCCAGTGAACTCCCGAATAGCATCTGCAAGAGCATCAATGGACTCAATGTCAAGGTTGTTAGTGGGCTCATCCTGCAAGTAGAGTTTTGAACATGAGACTAACACTTCACATCTCAGACAGACAGATGGTGCTGCCTATAGTCATGTGAAGTTTTTACAACTGTACATAATAACCAACCATCATTACTGTTTTTGTTAGTTTGTTGTTTAACACTGCACTCAGCAATATTCCAGCTACATGAAGGCGTTCTGTAAATTATTGAGTCTGGACCAGACAATCCTATGATTGATATGAGCATCGTTCCACGCATCAACCAAATCAGCGAGCCTTGACCGCCCGATCCTGTTTTATGACAAGCATGGGTTGCATCGCCTATTGTGATAAGCATTGGTTGCTGATGACCTATTCTAACCTCGATCTTCATGGGTCCCTCATTACTGAGAGAGATTTATTAGATACATTGGGTTTGGTCTGTCAGAAATGGCTCCTAAGATGGATAATCTCTCCTCATAAGATTCAAACACACACAGCACACACTGGCAGGTCTGTAGAAACCATCAAGAGCAGTTAGGCTTCATAACTTTGTAATATGTTCATTGTTTGAACTCCTGAGGTCCTGTATATAGGCATCTGCGTGAGGGAAGGGAGTTAACTGACTGTAAAAGTTCAGTTTCCACCCTTGCCAAACTAGGCTGGAATTTCTAGGCTCGAACATAGCGCCACCAGTGAGTATGAAGAGTTATGTCCCTTCTATGCCCCTCCTATTGACCAATCAGATTCCACCTTTCATATCACTTGCATTTGCCTCAAACAAAATGGCAGCACCCAGTCAAGACAATCTGATCGAGGATCAAGATATATATTGTAATAAAACAGGTCTTACTTTGCAAAGCGCATCAAATCATGTGAGCACCTTGATTAAAAACATGAAAAGACTTGGAAAATATTTGTCAACGCCCAGATGACGGTACACATGCTTTGCATATCCTTTGCACATGTTGATTTCGTTACACAATTTTGATTGGACTATGCATGGACTTGTTTGTCCAGCCAAAACATAACTCCTATGATTCCAGCCTAGGTTGGCAAGGGTGGAAACTGGACATTTACAGTCAGTTAACTCCTGCCTCGGGAAGATGGTGCATAGGTGTTTGCTGAAACTGTATTTGAATCTAAGGTACCTGCAGATTTGGATTTCAACACTTAATTTGAGGGGGCTCAGATTATGTTAGAGACTAACACAGAATTGGGTGTTCATTAACTTCCTTGGAGTAGTATATTTTCTTTCAGTCACTGCTTCAAGATATAAAATAAGTTCTACAGAAGGAAGATATCAAATGTACTTGTTCTATACATGTCATTGTATCCCAATTGTGTAAAACACTGCTCATGATGTCAATCACCATTATTCAATGACTGCTGTCATATAATTGGAATCTGGGTCTGGGATTACACAACAAAAAAACCTGGCAATATTCAATGATCTCACCAAGATGAGGACGTCCGGGGCCCTGCAGGAGAGTTCCGCCATCGCCACCCTGGCCTTCTGACCGCCGGACAGATCGCTGTTCTTGATGGTGTGACCGTGACTCGCCAGGCCGAACTTCCCCAGGATCTTCCTGGCATCCTGGTACTGCATGTTGAACAGCCGCTGCAAGAGTCAAACACACAGCTGCAGTCACATGGTAGTTACAACAGTGTAACAAGGGAGATAACTCTTATTCCTGGATCAGTTTCTATTTCAACGTCAGACAATCCAGTGATTGACATCATGAGTATCGATCAAAGCAATTGGGATACGATGACATACATCAACCAAATCAGCGAGCCTGACCACTCGACCCCGTTAGTCGCCTCTTACGACAAGCATAGTCGCCTTCTAGGGCAAGCATGGGTAGCTGAAGATCCATTCTACCCCGGATCTTCACGGGTCTTTACATGTGAATCAATGTTGACAGTTGTTGGTATAGTATTACTCTGTGTTGTATAAGAATGATGCACCGACTCGTTGATGTGAGGATGATCAAGAATAACACTGGGAGGAAAGCCAGAAGTGATGCACGTTGTGGACGTGTACCACATGCTGAACCTCTTGAGGGTTTGATGGCGTCATATAGTCAGTCAGTCATGAGTGAGTGAGTGAGTGAGTATGGTTTTACGCCACTTTTAGCAATATTCCAGCAATATCACGGCGTGGGACACCAGAAATGGGCTTCACAAATAGTACCAATGTCGGGAATCGAACCCTGGTCTTCGGCGTGACGAGCGAACGCCTTAACCACTAGGCTACCCGACCGCCCCCTTCCCAAATAGAGCACTAGTGGACCAGACCACCAGGGTTTTACCTTGACTTACAAAAGTGGAAGCTGAAAATAGTGCTAGACCTGTCATTAGCCAAACTCCTGCTGAGTTCTATTTTTGCTGAGGTGAGGTGAGGTGAGGTGAGGTGGTGAGGTGAGGTGAGGTGAAATGGGGTTTAATATTGCAGTCAAGATAATAATAGAGTGATGTGCATGTATGTGTGTGTTTGTGACTGCTTGTACTAGTACAGACTAATGACAGGTTTATAGTGCTCGCCCACTGACATATCATTCCGCACTTTAGGAAGGATGCCCCACTCAGACAGAGTATACTGACTCCGGGCCAACACGTCCTTGCGTTTCCCCCTTAATGCAGAGCGCCCGGCATGGTAACACCAAGTTCCATGTTTTAAAGTCTTTCAATATGAGAGTCAGCAGATCGAACTACTGACCTTCTCCTTTCTGAGCAGACAGTCTGTCCACTACACCACATAGGCGAATGTATCTAATCCTGCCATATGAGTGAGAGAGTGGTGGCGTGCACCTATTAATTTGTGAATGCTTAGTTCTATTCCTGTTGAGTGATCCAACATTTTTTATCTCTTGTACTGTGGACCCTGATCTGCCCCGACCACCATGGATCAAGTATGATCCAGTATGAACAGAACTAGTATGAGATGTGTTTACCTGAAGATATTCCACGGGCGTCTCCTCCAGGTTAAGCTGGTCAGCTGAGTGTTGATCATACTTCCCTATCCTCTGCAATAAACAAGTCAGTGAGTCAGTGAGTGAGTAAGGTTTAATGTTGCTTTAAAAAGTATTCCTGTTATATCACGGCGTGTCAGCTTGATGTGGGAGCAGAGTGATGTAGATATTAGAGGGTTACCACCTACTTCTTGTGAGGTGAGTTGAATTGGGGTTCAAGATTATTGCACTTATATAACATCCTTGTTTTTAGCCCCTTAATGCTGAGTGACAGGCAACGTAACAACAAGTACTATCTTTTAATGTCTTTTGGTATGACACAACCGGGGATCGAACCCCGCGCTGCTCTACCACTAGACCACACAGGCAGTGACCTACTTCTTGTGACCTGCCACCAGAGCCAAATGCCACACCAAAACAATACTATTAAAGTTATTTCCAAATGTATCTTGTCCTCCTCCTGTGTCTTCGATGGATTAAAAATAAACAAGATACAACAACAAAATGCAAACATTAACTGTTAACTCTTACTGGTTGTCCAGGGCCCACTTGCGTAAAGCGATCTTAGCGCTAAGACTATCGTAAGCCTATGTTAAAGTATGGAAGTTACAATCATCTTAGCGCTAAGACTATCGTAAGCCTATGTTAAAGTATGGGAGTTACGTTCATCTTAGCGCTAAGACTATCGTAAGCCTATGTTAAAGTATGGGAGTTACAATCATCTTAGCGCTAAGATCCAGTGGGTCCAGGATAAGTAGAACCAACTCACAAAACATATTTGAGACAAGTAGGCAGTGAACAGAAGTTGGGCAAACATATTTGGTTTGTTGTTTAACGCCACACTCAACAATATTCCAGCTATATGATGGCGGTCTGTATTTAATCGAGTCTGGACCAGACAATCCAGTGATTGACATCATGAGCATCGATCCACACCATTTGGATCGATGACATGCATCAACCAAGTCAGTGAGCCTGACCACCTGATCCCTTTAGTCGCCTCTTACGACAAGCATAGTCGCCTCTTACGACAAGCATAGTCGCCTTGTTACAAGTAGAGAGGGTGTACACATGTTGTGCACATGCAGGTCATGAAGATGATATTAACTACACTCCCGTGGACACATCACATAAACATATACTATTATCTGCTACTGAACTTGCCATTAGACAGGACACGCACATATCCTTCGTAATACTTGTCGTGGACCACCCGCCTTTCTTCACAATGGTACTTGACCTCACACAGTCAAAAGGGGTTAATTGCTCAACTTATCCTGGCTTACTATGAATAATATTTGATCAAATGCCTATGTAGGCTGGCCATGTCATAACAACGAGAACAAAGTCTTAACGCTAATCATCCCGCACCTTATCATAGATGACAACTTTATGCCATGTCATAACAACGAGAACAAAGTCTTAACGCTAATCATCCCGCACCTTATCATAGCTGACAACTTTATGCCAAGTCAACAAAATATAGTACACAACTTTTATTTCTATTTCAAACTACACAAGCTGATTGGTCAGCAATGAGTCTGTATTAATAAAATCCAAATAGCATGGCCTCAGATTTGTTTTACTGTGTATTGACACAAGATCACAGTCTTCTAAACTAAAAAAGATTCAGGTATGTACAAACACTATTTCAAACTTACCAATCGATGGTTCTTCCTTATTTCTCCTTGTTGCTGAAATCAAGAACAACATCAATTGTAGAGTAGGAGACGGTTTTATTAGTGAAGGAGATTGTATAATTTTGAGAGTGTGGTATTTCTTTGTTGTTTAGCACAGCAGTTTGCCATGTTCAAGCTATGATATCAGTCTGTAAATAACCGAGTCTGGACCAGACAATCTAGTGACTGATATTATGAGTGAGTGAGTGAGTATGTTTTACGCCGCTTATAGCAATATTCCAGCAATATCACGGTGGGGGACACCAGAAATGGGCTTCACACATTGTACCCATGTCGGATCTCGAACCTGGGTCTTCGGCGTGACGAGCGAACGCTTTAACCACTAGGCTACCCGACCACCCCGACCACAATCACGGCAATATAGGAGGAGGAGGACAATGAAGTCCACGAGTCTGACCACTCGCCTCTTATGACAAGCATAGGTTTCTGGGGATCAATTCTAAGCTTGAATCCTCATGGAGACACTGAATGACAAGAATGTATGGCAAAATAGAAAGAAGCATAATGTTTTTTGGCCCAGCCTGCGTCATTTTGAACTCTCAAATCTGAAAGTGGTGTGTCTTCTATCCGGTTAGGCACATAGCTGAAATCAAGCTACCAAATCAAGCCTGTTTAAAGATCTGGGAGAGGGGGACTTGGGAGAGGTGGATCCCCAAAAAGGGGAACTGGAGAAGTGGACCTGGGAGAGGTGTATCAGAGATAAGGGGACCTGGAGAGGTAAATCTCAGAGAAGCGGACCTGGGAGAGGTGGATCAGAGATAAGGGGACCTGGAGAGGTAAATCTGAGAGAAGCGGACCTGGGAGAGGTGGATCAGACATAAGGGGACCTGGGAGAGGTGGATCAGACATAAGGGGACCTGGGAGAGGTGGATCAGACATAAGGGGACCTGGGAGAGGTGGATCAGACATAAGGGGACCTGGGAGAGGTGGATCAGACATAAGGGGACCTGGGGAGGGGAGGTAAATCTGAGAGAAGTGGACCTGGGAGAGGTGGATCTGAGAGAGTTGGACCTGGGAGAGGTGCATCCGAGAGAAGGGGACCTGGGAGAGTTGGATCTGAGAGAAGGGGGATTCATCTTTTATATGAAGTCTTTTGTTATGGCAAAATGAACCTACCGGCTGTATCTCCTTTGTCAACAGCTTGAGGAATGTACTCTTGCCCACTCCATTGGGGCCGACTATTGCAACTGAAATAACAAAACATTACAATGCATAAACAAAACAGGCATGGACACAGTCACTAGTCTTGTTCGTTTGTTCGTGCGTTCTTTCGTTCGTGAGTGTGTGTTTTTACGCCGCTTTTAGCAATATTCCAGCAACATCACGACAGGGGACACCAGAAACAGGACAAGTCTCATGAAATCAGAAAGGATGTGTAGTATTTATCCTAAAGTCTACTATTCCAGAATGACTGTTTGCTGCACTTAACTCATGTCGCCTGTGCCTGCAGTAATAACAAAACTGAAAATGTTCTCACAAAACAAATGATGATATGTTTACTTAGGATCAAATTGATAAACAAAGGTAAAATGTCTTCTTATCACATTCAATGACTGCATGTCAACAAAACCTGTCAGCATATTTTCAGCAGCAACAGTGGCCAGTCAACATCCAACAGTAAAGACAGACAAGTTCAGAGACAAGTGAAAATGAAACATAGATTTTTTCCAAAATCTAGCAGTCTTACATGAACCAACCACAACTCAGAATGGTCAATATCAATAGTATCTACAAGATGTACAGAGGAGTAAATACTGTTATCACACACTAGGAGTATTCGACACTCACCAGGGATGTCAGTTTCATGTCATACAAATAATCAATAGCTCCCCCCAAAAGTGAGTGAGTGAGTGAGTATGGTTTTATGCCGCTTTTAGGATATCCCAGCAATATCACGGCAGGGGACACCAGAAATGGCCTTCATACATTGTACCCATGTGGGGAATCAAACCCGGGTCTTCAGCGTGACGAGTGAACGCTTTAACCACGAGGCTCCCCGACCGCCCCCTCCCTGAAAAGAGCACAAGTGCACCAGACCACCAGGGTTTTACCTTGACTTACAAAAGTGGAGGTCCAGGGGAGACCAATAATTAATTTTAAGGGTCCTGTAGAATACTGTACATTTTGATAATTACTTTAGAGCCTGGAAGGAATCAATGATCATGTGGACAGTGGTCATGATTAATGGATGAAATGACAGACACCTACAAGTATACAAAGGTACAGAGGTAGTTTTACATTAACAATAATGTGATTTCATGCAATCCATTATCACCCATCAGGACCCTCATGATTTTAGAGTTATCCCCCTTTGTTTCAGGTACTTGAGTCCTTGAAACGGACTCGAATCTGGCTTAACCCAATCCGTTATCCCAATACCCAACCACACCATCTGACCTCGGTCCAAGCACTATCAAGGTCTGTTTAACCAAGGGAGGGGAGACAGTTATCAGAACTTGGATCGGGGCAAAATGGCAAATGAGCAGCCTTGGGTGCAAACAATTCAAGGGACATAACTCCCTCTTCTCACCTCTGGATGACATATCAATACCAAAGTCCAGGTTCTTGAAAAGTGACCTCTGTCCATCATAGCCAAATGTGACATCTGAAATACACAACAGCAAACACTTTAAGTACAGATGACACCATCGGCGATCCTTTATTGTTCGTTTACACATCCTTCATCACCTGTGAGGGGCGGTCGGGTAGCCTAGTGGTTAAGGCGTTCACTCGTCACGCCGAAGACCCGGGTTCGATTCCCGACATGGGTACAATGTGTGAAGCCCATTTCTGGTGTCCCCCGCCGTGATATTGCTGGAATATTGCTAAAAGCGGCGTAAAACCATACTCACTCACTCACTCATCACCTGTGAATAGACACAGCTGCAATACAAGTGAGTGAGTATGGGTTTACGCCGCTTTTAGCAATATTCCAACAATATCATGACTGGGGACACCAGCAATGGGCTTCAACCATTGTTTCCATTTAGGGATTCGAACCCTGGTCTTTGGTGTTACGAGCGAACGCTTTAACCACTGGGCTGCCAGATAACCTCAGCTGCAAGGCAGTGAAACAGTGCATGAATGAGGTGTGAACACTATGATTGCCTACCATTAATGGTAAGGTGCAATGTGGCTTAATGTCACATTCAAGATCATTGCACTTAAGCCTATATAGCGATGTGCATGTGTGTGTAACTGCATATTCTAGCCAGGACTAATGCCTGTTTTACAGAGCTAGCCCACTGAGATACCATGCCACAGTTAAACATGGATACCCCACTCAGACAGAGAGCGCCAGGCTGGCTAAGAACAAGTACTACCTTGGAACGTCTTTTGGTGTGATGCTGCCAGGAATTGACCACAGACTTTTCGCTCTCCGGACAGATGCTTTAACAAGTTTATCAACTTGATAAAGCATTGTGTAGTGTGTGAGTGTGTCTGCGTGTACTCGTCCAGATTGATGCCAATTTATAGTGCTAGCACACAGAGATACCATGCCACAGTTTAACATGAATACCGCCCTCAGACACAGCATTCTGATTCTGAGCCGACCAGTCCTTGTTTCAGCCCCTTAATGCCCAGCACCAGCAAGGTCAACAAGTACCATCTTTTAACGTCTTTTGGTATGACGCGGCCAACTTCCGATCTCCCCTGGTGGATGCTCCACCACTAGACCACGGACGTGGTAAATTATGTCAAGCAAGAAACATTGCTATCTGTGTGATGCAAACTGAACCCTCAATGGTCTGAGGACATTCTGGGCACCCAGTATAGGTGTGAGTGAGTGAGTTGGGTTTAATGCCACTTTTAACAGTATTCCAGTTATACTGCGGCATGTCAGCTGAATGTGGGAGGAAAGCCCGAAGTGATGCAGGTCTCAGACGTTTACCACTTCAGTGAAACCCACGAGCACGGGTATGGTGCTGACAAACCTAGAAACATAATCAGGGCGAACCGGGATTCGAACCCACAATCATAGGTTTTTGGCATGCCCAAGGGACGCAACTCCACACAGCGATTCACGCCGCCTTAGACGACTGGGCCACCCGTGCCCCCCCACCTAGTATAGGGGTGAGTGGGTTAGGTTCATATACTCACTGTGCACCCAGTATAGGGGTGAGTGGGTTAGGTTCATATACTCACTCTGCACCCAGTATAGGGGTGAGTTGGTTAGGTTCATATACTCACTGTGCACCCAGTATAGGGGTGAGTGGGTTAGGTTCATATACTCACTGTGCACCCAGTATAGGGATGAGTGGGCTAGGTTCATATAGTCATTGAGCACCAAGTATAGGGGGTGAGTGGGTTAGGTTCATATACTCACTCTGCACCCAGTATAGGGGTTAGCGGGCTAGGTTCATATACTCACTAGGCACCCAGTATAGGGGGTGAGTGGGTTAGGTTCATATAGTCACTGTGCACCCAGTATAGGGGTGAGCGGGCTAGGTTCATATACTCACTCTGCACCCAGTATAGGGGTGAGTGGGTTAGGGTGATATACTCACTGTGCACCCAGTATAGCGGCTGAGATAAGACGGTGAGGTTCATATACTCACTATGGGCACCCAGTATAGGGGCTGAGATAAGACGGTTAGGTTCATATACTCACTATGGGCACCCAGTATAGGGGCTGAGATAAGACGGTTAGGTTCATATACTCACTATGGGCACCCAGGATAGGGGTGAGTGGGTTAGGGTGATATACTCACTATGGGCACCCAGTATAGCGGCTGACATAAGACGGTTAGGTTCATATACTCACTATGGGCACCCAGTATAGCGGCTGAGATAAGACGGTTAGGTTCATATACTCACTATGGGCACCCAGTATAGGGGCTGAGATAAGACGGTTAGGTTCATATACTCACTATGGGCACCCAGTATAGGGGCTGAGATAAGACGGTTAGGTTCATATACTCACTATGGGCACCCAGTATAGGGGTGAGTGGGTTAGGGTGATATACTCACTATGGGCACCCAGGATAGCGGCTGAGATAAGACGGTTAGGTTCATAGACTCACTATGGGCACCCAGTATAGCGGCTGAGATAAGACGGTTAGGTTCATAGACTCACTATGGGCACCCAGTATAGCGGCTGAGATAAGACGGTTAGGTTCATATACTCACTATGGGCACCCAGTATAGCGGCTGAGATAAGACGGTCAGGTTCATATACTCACTATGGGCACCCAGTATAGCGGCTGAGATAAGACGGTTAGGTTCATATACTCACTGTGGGCACCCAGTATAGCGGCTGAGATAAGACGGTTAGGTTCATATACTAACTATGGGCACCCAGTATAGAGGCTGAGATAAGACGGTTAGGTTCATATACTCACTGTGCACCCAGTATAGTGGCTGAGATAAGACGGTTAGGTTCATATACTCACTGTGCACCCAGTATAGTGGCTGAGATAAGACGGTTAGGTTCATATACTCACTTGGGGCACCCAGTATAGTGGCTGAGACGGTTAGGTTCATATACTCACTATGGGCACCCAGTATAGCGGCTGAGATAAGACGGTTAGGTTCATATACTCACTGTGCACCCAGTATAGTGGCTGAGATAAGACGGTTAGGTTCATATACTCACTGTGGGGACCCAGTATAGCGGCTGAGGTAAGACGGTTAGGTTCATATACTCACTATGGGCACCCAGTATAGCGGCTGAGATAAGACGGTGAGGTTCATATTCTCACTATGGGCACCCAGGATAGGGGTGAGTGGGTTAGGTTCATATACTCACTATGGGCACCCAGTATAGCGGCTGAGATAAGACGGTGAGGTTCATATACTCACTATGGGCACCCAGGATAGGGGTGAGTGGGTTAGGTTCATATACTCACTATGGGCACCCAGTATAGCGGCTGAGATAAGACGGTGAGGTTCATATTCTCACTATGGGCACCCAGGATAGGGGTGAGTGGGTTAGGTTCATATTCTCACTATGGGCACCCAGTATAGCGGCTGAGATAAGACGGTTAGGTTCATATACTCACTATGGGCACCCAGGATAGCGGCTGAGATAAGACGGTGAGGTTCATATACTCACTATGGGCACCCAGGATAGGGGTGAGTGGGTTAGGTTCATATACTCACTATGGGCACCCAGTATAGCGGCTGAGATAAGACGGTTAGGTTCATATACTCACTATGGGCACCCAGGATAGGGGTGAGTGGGTTAGGTTCATATACTCACTATGGGCACCCAGTATAGCGGCTGAGATAAGACGGTGAGGTTCATATTCTCACTATGGGCACCCAGTATAGCGGCTGAGATAAGACGGTTAGGTTCATATACTCACTGTGGGCACCCAGTATAGCGGCTGAGATAAGACGGTCAGGTTCATATACTCACTGTGGGCACCCAGGATAGGGGGGCTGAGAGGAGTGGGCTTTGGGAAGGAAAACTTGACGATGTAATCTCGAGGTTTTTGCAGCAACTCTGTCGGCTTCTCCTCCTCAGCGAACATCGACTGCTTCGCCTTGTTCTTTGCCTGCTTCCGCGTCATGACTTCCTTTTGTTTCTCCTCCTACAATGTAACAGTGGGGTATGATGAATATAAACACAGGCAGTGGGGTGTATGATGAATATAAACAGAGGCAGGGGGTGTATGATGAATATAAACAGAGGCAGTGGGGTATGATGAATATAAACAGAGGCAGGGGGTGTGTGATGAATATAAACAGAGGCAGGTGGTTTATGATGAATATAAACAGAGGAAGTGGGGTATGATGAATATAAACAGAGGAAGTGGGGTATGATGAATATTAACATAGGCAGTGGGGTATGATGAATATAAACAGAGGAAGTGGGGTATGATGAATATAAACAAAGGCAGGGAGTGTATGATGAATATAAACAGAGGCAGTGTTGTATGATGAATATAAACAGGCAGTGGGGTGTATGATGAATATAAAAAGTCAGTGGGGTATGATGAATATAAACAGAGGCAGTGGGGTATGATGAATATAAATACAGGCAGGGGTTGTATGATGAATATAAACAGGCAGTGGGGTGTATGATGAATATAAACAGAGGCAGGGGGCGTATGGTGAATATAAACACAGGCAGTGGGGTATGATGAATATAAAAAGGCAGTGGGGTATGATGAATATAAATACAGGCAGGGGTTGTATGATGAATATAAACAGGCAGTGGGGTGTATGATGAATATAAACAGAGGCAGGGGGTGTATGATGAATATAAACAGAGGCAGTTGGTGTATAGTGAATATAAACACAGGCAGTGGAGAGTATGGTGATTATAAACACATTGGCCATGTATCAGTGACCAAGGTCATTCTGCCTTCTTCCCTGACTAGCTACACACTGCCTTCTTCCCTGACTAGCTACACAACGCCTTCTTCCCTGACTAGCTACACACCACCTTCTTCCCTGACTAGCTACACACCACCTTCTTCCCTGACTAGCTACACACCGCCTTCTTCCCTGACTAGCTATACAACGCCTTCTTCCCTGACTAGCTACATACCGCTTTCTTCCCTGACTAGCTACATACCGCCTTCTTCCCTGACTAGCTACACACCGCCTTCTTCCCTGACTAGCTACATACAGCATTCTTCCCTGACTAGCTACACACCACCTTCTTCCCTGACTAGCTACATACCGCCTTTTTCCCTGACTAGCTACACAACGCCTTCTTCCCTGACTAGCTACACAACGCCTTCTTCCCTGACTAGCTACATACCGCCTTTTTCCCTAAATAGCTTCATACCGCCTTCATTCCTGACAAGCTAAACACCACCTTCTTCCCTGACTAGCTACATACCGCCTTTTTCCCTGACTAGCTACACAACGCCTTCTTCCCTGACTAGCTACATACCGCCTTTTTCCCTAAATAGCTACATACCGCCTTCATTCCTGACAAGCTACATACAGCATTCTTCCCTGACTAGCTACATACCGCCTTCTTCCCTGACTAGCTACATACCGCCTTTTTCCCTGACTAGCTACACAACGCCTTCTTCCCTGACTAGCTACACAACGCCTTCTTCCCTGACTAGCTACATACCGCCTTTTTCCCTAAATATCTACATACCGCCTTCATTCCTGACAAGCTACACACCACCTTCTTCCCTGACTAGCTACATACCGCCTTTTTCCCTGACTAGCTACACAACGCCTTCTTCCCTGACTAGCTACATACCGCCTTTTTCCCTAAATAGCTACATACCGCCTTCATTCCTGACAAGCTACATACCACCTTCTTCCCTGACTAGCTACATACCGCCTTCTTCCCTGACTAGCTACACAACGCCTTCTTCCCTGACTAGCTACATACCGCCTTTTTCCCTAAATAGCTACATACCGCCTTCATTCCTGACAAGCTACACACCACCTTCTTCCCTGACTAGCTACATACCGCCTTTTTCCCTGACTAGCTACACAACGTCTTCTTCCCTGACTAGCTACATACCGCCTTTTTCCCTAAATAGCTACATACCGCCTTCATTCCTGACTAGCTACACACCACCTTCTTCCCTGACTAGCTACATACCGCCTTCTTCCCTGACTAGCTACACAACGCCTTCTTCCCTGACTAGCTACATACCGCCTTTTTCCCTAAATAGCTACATACCGCCTTCTTCCCTGACAAGCTACACACCACCTTCTTCCCTGACTAGCTACATACCGCCTTTTTCCCTAAATAGCTACATACCGCCTTCATTCCTGACAAGCTACACACCGCCTTCTTCCCTGACTAGCTACACACCACCTTCTTCCCTGACTAGCTACATACCGCCTTCTTCCCTGACTAGCTACACACCTCCTTCTTCCCTGACTAGCTACATACAGCCTTCTTCCCTGACTAGCTACATACCGCCTTCTTCCCTGACTAGCTACATACCACCTTCTTCCCTGACTAGCTACACACCACCTTCTTCCCTGACTAGCTACACGCCACCTTCTTCCCTGACTAGCTATATACCGCCTTCTTCCCTGACTAGCTACACACCACCTTCTTCCCTGACTAGCTATATACCGCCTTCTTCCCTGACTAGCTACACACCACCTTCTTCCCTGACTAGCTACATACCGCCTTCTTCCCTGACTAGCTACACACCTCCTTCTTCCCTGACTAGCTACATACAGCCTTCTTCCCTGACTAGCTACATACCGCCTTCTTCCCTGACTAGCTACATACCACCTTCTTCCCTGACTAGCTACACGCCACCTTCTTCCCTGACTAGCTACATACCGCCTTCTTCCCTGACTAGCTACATACCACCTTCTTCCCTGACTAGCTACACACCACCTTCTTCCCTGACTAGCTACACACCACCTTCTTCCCTGACTAGCTACACACCACCTTCTTCCCTGACTAGCTACATACCGCCTTCTTCCCTGACTAGCTACACAACGCCTTCTTCCCTGACTAGCTACACACCGCCTTCTTCCCTGACTAGCTACACACCGCCTTCTTCCCTGACTAGCCACATACCGCCTTCTTCCCTGACTAGCTACATACCGCCTTCTTCCCTGACTAGCTACATACCGCCTTCTTCCCTGACTAGCTACACACCACCTTCTTCCCTGACTAGCTACACACCGCCTTCTTCCCTGACTAGCTACATACAGCCTTCTTCCCTGACTAGCTACACACCGCCTTCTTCCCTGACTAGCTACACACCGCCTTCTTCCCTGACTAGCTACATACCGCCTTCTTCCCTGACTAGCTACACACTGCCTTCTTCCCTGACTAGCTACATACCGCCTTCTTCCCTGACTAGCTACATACCGCCTTCTTCCCTGACTAGCTACACACTGCCTTCTTCCCTGACTAGCTACACACTGCCTTCTTCCCTGACTAGCTACATACCGCCTTCTTCCCTGACTAGCTACACAACGCCTTCTTCCCTGACTGGCTACACACCGCCTTCTTCCTTGACTAGTTACATACCGCCTTCTTCTTGGACTGTCCCGAAGCCTTCAGGTCCTTAATCCTCTTCTCCTGCTTCTCGTAATCCTTAATCTGCTCTTTCCGCTTTTGCACAAACATCTTCTTAAAAGCATTGAAGTTGCCACGGTAATAGAAGAGTTTTTGCATGTCCAAGTGGATGATGTCAGTGCACACGTTGTCAAGGAAACTTTGGTCATGTGACACCACAAGCAGGGTCTTCTTCCAAGTCTGCAGGTAGCTGTGACAAGTGAGGGAGATGTTGAGACACTGATCAGTATGCCTTGTTTGTTTGTTTGTTGTTTAATGCTGTTCGATACGATGACATGCATCAACCAAGTCAGCGAGCATGACCACCCGATCCTGTTAGTCGCCTCTTATGACAAGCATAGTCACTTATTGCGGCAAGCAGGGGTTGCTGAAGACCTATTCTACCCTGGATCTTCACAGGTCCTAATTAGTATGAATGGTCACTAATGCTGTTCAATACGATGACATGCATCAACCAAGTCAGCGAGCATGACCACCCGATCCTGTTAGTCGCCTCTTATGACAAGCATAGTCACTTATTGCGGCAAGCAGGGGTTGCTGAAGACCTATTCTACCCTGGATCTTCACAGGTCCTGATTAGTATGAATGGTCACTAATGCTGTTCAATACGATGACATGCATCAACCAAGTCAGCGAGCATGACCACCCGATCCTGTTAGTCGCCTCTTATGACAAGCATAGTCACTTATTGCGGCAAGCAGGGGTTGCTGAAGACCTATTCTACCCTGGATCTTCACAGATCCTGATCAGTATGAATGGTGATTTAGTGAAATTTACCTCACCTTACATTACTAAACAGATGAGGTGAAAAGGAGTTTAACATATGATCGCATTCAAGATTATTCACTCATACTGTGACATGCATGCATGTGTGTGTGTGTGTGTAGTCTACTGAGATACCATACCACATTTAAACATGGATACCCCACTCCGACACAGTAAACAGACTCCTAGCCAAACAGCCTGGGTTTTATGACCTTAATGCAAAGGGTCAGACTGGGTAACAATGAAATACCATTTTTTAACGTCCTTTGGTATGGCCAGCTGGGAATCAAACCAATGACCTTCCACTCTCAGGGCAGACGCTCTATCTACTGGACCACGGAGGCAGTCACATAAGCAACAGCAGTCTGTTAAAGGATCTAGACCAGACCAACCAGTGAAGTACGGTTCGTTTACTATCGAATATCTATAGGTTGCTGACACCCAGCAGAACCATTCTGAGAGAATCTTAGTTGGAGTCAGGGACTCATCTGGATGAGGCTGAATATCATGGAATTGTATTTACAACTTTCATACTTGCTGCAGTATGTCCTCCAGGCACTAAGAACATTAGCATAGGGAGTGCTTATTAAAACCCTTCACAAGTTAAATTTGTTGTCAGATATCAGAAGGTGGAGATTCAACATGGTCGAAAGTCGATGAAACACACTTTTTCGATATTAGTTACAAGACATTTATATACCACTTTTGCGCTGCTGTTTAAAAAGGTGTCATATGCACAAGGAAAAAGGGACGGATATGAACATTTTCAGGCTTGGTACTGGGTGCCTGTAAAGACTGGTCAAGAAGTTGGTCATGAGGTGCTTCATGGAGAGGGACACTTAATACAGAAAATACGGTAGTTCAAAACCATTGATCTCAAGGTAACAACCACAGGGCTCGATTAAGCTATATAAAACTTGCACCAGTGCAACCTAATATTGAAAAATGCAACCTTATATTTTTAGTTATGGTGTCTTTAGTTGCCGTATAGTTGTCATATTAGGCTCACGCCTCGCCCAATATTTTCCTGCTAACCTAATATGACAACTATAGACACCATAACAAATTTATTATGCCGAAAAGTTTACACTATTTGGTATCTTTGTCGCACACGTCATGTCAAAATGAAAACTTGACACTTACAACGGTATAAACGACAGGACCAGTACATGTTTCCGATATACAACGCTTTAACGTAAACATAAATGTTATCAATCGAATATATAATGCACTAAATGAGAACGTTTAAAGTCTAATAGCTAAAATGGATCAAATTTTCATCAAAATGCCCGCATGGTAACAGAAATATGCGGGCCAGTGTAACTTGATAGTTGGCCGCTCTCCCCTAACAACGAGCTGCTGTCTATTCTTGTTTGTGACGTCATCCTATACTATGTTCTATGACGTTGCTATTTGTAACTCAGTGACCTCGGTTTTAAGCTTCTTTTCTCTATAACTTTTATCAATAAAGTCACGAACGTGGTTTTTTTAATAAATAATGTCTTTGCTCATCACAATTGATGACAAACAAACACAGAACAGTGTCGATAACGAATTTCTGTACCAGAATTTCCACGTGAAATATGTGAGGTGGGTGTTGGAAAATCCAAAATGGCTGTTACTGACAGTACATGGTCTCATATTAGGTCAGTAACAGCCATCTTGGATTTTTACTGACTGTATATGGGTTCATGTGGGGGTTAGTGGTTCTGCTCTCTGATTGGTCAATCTCACTTTGAGGCATAATAATAATATCTACATGCACTTAGCGAATGTCAAAGACTTCCAACTCACTTTGTCCATCACTCATCCACACAATTTTTTATTTTTGAACACATTCAGTACCTCTAAACTTTATCATGTTTATGTATCAACATGTACAACATCACTAATCCCTATGTTATTTGTAACGCTTTCGTTGGCTTGTTATCATCAAACTGTGGGTACTCCAAGATGATGTTTTCATAAATTACAGCAATGTGTCATTAACGTATGCAACACTGGCAGCAGCCGGTCTGTTTCAACTTGATAGGTTTATGGGACCAGGTGCAACCTGGCTTTGTCTGGGGCAACTAGGTTTTCATGTCAACATGCACAGGGTGCCTTAAATCGAGCCCATTGAAAATGTATGTTGTCAAAAGTTAAGTGAGTGAATGAGTATGGTTTTACGCCGCTTTTAGCAATATTCCAGCAATATCACGGCGGGGGACACCAGAAATGTGCATCACACTTTGTACCCATGTCGAGAATCGAACCTGGGTCTTAGGCGTGACGAGCTAACGCTTTAACCACTAGGCTACCCGACCGCCCCGGCAAAAGTTAAGGACCTGTAAACAAAGTCAGTACTGCCTTGGCACTGTGTCTAAAAACAGTTACAGCTGCTGAGACAGTATCCATATATTCACATAGTTGGCACAGACTAGAGAGAATCATCCGGCATCACTTACTTGTCCAGCCAGATGACAGCATTCAGGTCCAGATGGTTGGTGGGTTCGTCCAACATCAGCAACGTAGGCTCCAAGAACAATGCCCTGTATCAACACAAGTGATTTACTAGTCCAGTAAGACAACAGTACAGTCTACTCAACCATCAAGTCTCTTTAGTACTTTGAAAATGTAGCAAACTTTGTTGTGTAACGCCCCACTGAGCAATATTACAGCTATATGATGGCGGCCTGATGGATACAGGAGAACAATCCACCTTGCTGGGGTACAATGACACAAAGTCACAAAGTCTGCACACCTGACCCAGGGGTAGCAGAGGGGGTAGGGGGTGACTTGTGGTTGTGGGGGTGGATGCGGGTATGGGGGTGGATGTTTTAAGTCAGTTGTCTTTTTTTGGCTTAGTCAGTCAAAACACCACATGCAAAAATTAGACAGGTGTCTAGCTGAATAAAAATGTGAAATCATCTCCATGCAAATGCAGACAGTCTGTAGGGAAACATGATGACAGCTGGTTCTGCTTTGGTTTCATTACTGCCACTTGTGTTTGCTTGTTTGTTTGTTTGTTTGTTTGTTTGTTTGTTTGTTGTTTAACGCTGAATCAGCAATATTCCAGCTGTATGACAGCGGTCTGTGTTTGTTTGTTTGTTGTTTAACGCTGCACTCAGCAATATTCCAGCTATATGACAGTGGTCTGTAACTAATCTGTCTGGACCAGACAATCCAGTGATTGACATCATGACCATCGATTCACACAACTGGGATATGATGACATGCATCAACCAAGTCAGCGAGCCTGACCAGTACACCCTATCAGGACACTTCTATGAAAGCAGCCTCTCACCAAGCTGGCTGACAAGGGGACACCGGTAGCCCAGTCGTCTAAGGCACCTCGATTCGCTGTGCAAAGTTGCGTCCCTTGGACACGCCAGAAACCTTTAATTGTGGGTACGAATCCCGGTTTGACCCGATTATATTTCTAGGTTTGTCAGCACCATACCCGTGCTCGTGGGTTTCAACGAAGTGGTAAACGTCTGAGACCTGCATCTCTTGGGGCTTTCCTCCCACATGAAGCTGACACGCCGCAATATAACTGGAATACTGTTAAAAGCGGCGTTAAACCAAACTCACTCACTCACTTGCTGACAACTAGAACAAAAACAGAGAGTTAGTGATTATTGTGTAACTCCAATTTTGCAGCTATTCACAGTGAAGAACAAAAGAAGAACCGAGGTGAATTAGGAAAGCCACATTTTGTCCTTTCTACACCCCCTGCACCTCTGTGAGCCTGTACCTACCTGGCAAGTGACACTCTCATCCTCCAGCCTCCAGACAAGTCTTTGGTGGACCTGTCCATCATATTCTTTGTGAAGCCGAGACCAGCCAGGATCCTACGTGCCTTCGACTCTGCAGCATCTGCGCCAATAGCACGCAGCTCCTCGTACACCTGGACAGAAGAAACAAGGCGGGGAGTTCATTATAACGTGATTTACAGATTCAACAGCCAATCACTGAAGTGGGGGTATCAAAATAAGATTGTTTTCTTTCTTAAGCATAGTAAGATGAGAGGGAGGTAACTCCTTAACACACAGCATAATGTTGAACAAGGCCAAGTTGGTAAGGATAAACAACTTCTTTATTACAATTTAGGTGAGGTTTTGGTGTAGATACTAACACCTTTATCAAACAAGTGGTAAAAGTTGCTTTAATTGTAACAGCTGAGTGAGTGAGTTTTAGTTTACGTCGCTTTCAGCTATATTCCAGCAATATCACGATGGGGGACACCAGAAATGGGCTTCACATATTGTACCCATGTCGGGAATTGAACCCGGGTCTTCTGCGTGACGAGCAAACGCTTTAACCACCAGGCTACCCGACCGCCCCTAATTAAAATAAAGGAGTTGTTTATGCATAGGAACTTGTCCATGTCCTTGTTCATCACACCTGGCCTCTGAGCAAGTCTAGATAAAACCCTGACTAACTACTTTAACTGTATCAGAAAGCTGTTATAAGTTAAACTTTAGCTAGATGTGTTTTCCTGAGTTTAAAGACAATTGAAGGAAATCCTACAAGATCTTCCCAGTTGTATTTGAGAGTACACGTAAAAAGTACAGGGGATATCATTGCTTGTTTCACTCTTGATAGAAGAGTGTGGTTGGCACACAGCTATTTTTAGCGCTGTGTCATTCGAACCTGACAAAAAACAAAGGTATTCATCACAATCATAGCAATAGCATGAATATATAACACACTGGACAATCGAGGAACCCCTGTGAATGAGTTGGGTAGAACCCCACTTTGAACAACACTTTGAACAAGCACAGTGTTTCAGCTTAATGGGTGATACAGTTCAACTTGACACAGGCCCACAGACCCACGAACAGTAACAATGTAAAAAATCAGGGAGAACCAGGATTCAATCCAATAATTAGCTGATCCTGACAAAACAAAGGGATGCAACTCTACACACCAAACTGGCAAACTCAAGACAAACAACGGTGATATCATTGTCACAAGTTAGTATGGTATTATGCCACTTTTAGCAATATTTAAGAAATATTGCAGCAGGGGACACAAGAAATGGTCTTGACTCATTGTACCCAAGTGGGGAATCGAACAAGGTCTTTGGCGTGACGAGCAAAAGCTTAAACCACGAGGCTACCCCGCAGCCCGAAATCCCCTCCAGCCGAATGTTGACCAACCTGCTTGAGCCTCTCACTGTTGTTGGTGTTGCCAGCCTCAGACTCGTGCATTAGCTTCTTCTCTTCCTCCATGAGAGCAACACGCTTCTTGTCGGCCTTCAGCACCACGTCGATGGCCTTGTCCACACTCGCCTGCACCTCTACACACACAAATCAGCCACAAGTTGGACAAGGTTTGTTTTGTTTGATGAAAGTCTTAATAAGCATTTAGAAGTAGGATGTTAACATGACAAGGAGTATTATAAATAACAACTTCTTCATTATAGTAATACATATACAACGTTTCAGGGATGCTTCTTGACCCTTCATCAGGTGGAACGTGTAAAAACTGGCCCTGATTCGTGGATTCAACTGATGAAGATTCAAGGAGTCACCCTGAATCAAGGATCCATGTGATGAAGATTCAAGGAGTCGGCCCAGATCAAGGATTCAACTGATGAAGATTCAAGGAGTCACCCTGAATCAAGGATCCATGTGATGAAGATTCAAGGAGTCGCCCCAGGTAAAGGATTCAACTGATGAAGATTCAAGGAGTCACCCTGAATCAAGGATCCATGTGATGAAGATTAAAGGAATCACTCCAGATCAAGGATTCAACTGATGAAGATTCAAGGAGTCACCCTGAATCAAGGATCCATGTGATGAAGATTCAAGGAGTCGCCCCAGATCAAGGATTCAACTGATGAAGATTCAAGGAGCCACCCTGAATCAAGGATTCAACTGATGAAGATTCAAGAAGTCGCCCCGAATCAAGGATTCAACTGATGAAGATTCAAGGAGTCGCCCTGAATCAACGATTCAACAGATTAAGATTCAAGGAGTCACCTTGAATCAAGGATCCATGTGATGAAGGGGCAAAAAGTAGCTGTGAAACATTGATATGTATCATAAAAAAGTTGTTATCCATATTATTCAAATCACAATTATTTGTTTGTTGTTTCTGCTGCACTCAGCCATATTCCAGCCACATGAGGTGAGTGAGTTGGGTTTAATGCAGCTTTTGACAGTGTTCCAGTTATATCATGGCGTGTTGGCTTAATGTGGGAGGAAAGCCCAAAGTGACAAGCACGGGTATAGTGCTAACAAACCTAGAAACATAAATGGGGCGAACCAGGATTAGAACCCACAATCATAGGTTTCTGGCGTGCCCAAGGGACAGAACTCTGCACAGCGAATCACGGCGCCTTAGACGACTGGGCCACCCATGCCCCCTCCAGCCGCATGTTAGTCACCGAGCTGACGACTTGACCCATTAGGTTGTTTTGTACAACAATCATAGGTTGCTGGGACAATTTTTACTCGGAATCCCCACAATTTATAGATGATTACGGGTGGGTACTTACCTTGTTCACAGTACAGCACATCTATGTTGGGGGGAATATTCAGGGATCTGCTCTGGATGTGTTTCAGCAGCGTGGTCTTGCCATGCCTGAGTGAAGATCACATCAAGTCATTAGGAATAGCGAGAGAGTGAGTGTGGTTTTACGCCGCTTTTAGCAATATTCCAGCAATATCACGGCGGGGGACACCAGAAATGGGCTTCACACATTGTACCCATGTCGGGAATCGAACCGGGGTCTTCGGCGTGACGAGCGAACGCTTTAACCACTAGGCTACCCGACCGCCCCTCATTAGGAATACAAGATGAAACAGTTCGTGTGTAAATGAGTTCAGTTGAAAGCAGCTTTCAACGGTAGTTCACATCATGTCATCTTCATGTGGGAGGAAAGCCTAAATTAATGCAGGCTTTAGATGCTTACCACTGTGGTTTGTTGTTTAACGACGCACTCAGCAATATTTCCAGCTATAATCGAGTCTGGACCAGACAATCCAGTGATTGATATCATGAGCATCGATCCACGCAATTGGGATCAATGACATGCATCAACCAAGTCAGCGAGCCTGATCACCCGATCCCGTTAGTCGCCTTTTACGACAAGCATAGTCGCCTTTTACTGCAAGCATGGGTTTCCGAAGACCTATTCTACCCCGGAATCTTCACGGGGCTCTTACCATTGTGGCGAAACCCACAAGCAAGTGTTTGGTGCTGACACACAGAGAACCATCATGATAATCAGGATGAGTCAACAATTCATGCTTTGTTTATTTGTTGTTTACAGTGTCCCCGCTGGCTTTTGAAACTGCCAGTACTGGTGGACTGGCAACTCTAAAAATTACCATCCCTCTAATTTTTGTCAGTCCCAACTTTCAACATGTTCAACAAATAAAAAAACATATGAAAATTACCTGGTTTTAATTCCCTCAACATCATATTCAATGCAATGAAGTCATCTCTGAAGTAACTTAGTTAGATTTACTTGTCATTCACACAAAGTTCAGTCACAATTCGCTCTTCTTTTTTAATATTTCGAGACTAAGTCACTACAAATATATACTTAACTGTTATTTCCTTGCACTAGAAATAGACAAGGGGAACCCAAGACAAGCTGACTTCGTTTGAAAAATATACTTATATGAATATCGCCGATGTTTTTTAACAAAGATTTGTAAGGTACTTTATTTGCCAGTCCACAGGGACTTGCAGTCACATGAACTACCGGTCCAAGCCTAATTTTACCGGTAAAAAACTGGTAATTACCAGTAAACAGGAACACTGTGTTTAGAATGCACTCAGGACTAATACTGCTAAATAATTGAGTATGGACGAGACAATGCAGTGATTGATATCATGAGCAACGTTCCTCTGTCATGTTATACTGACACAGAGCTCCAGATAAGCTTTTGGTGTTGTGGGTATTTTACCCATGCATTTTAAAATCATTGGGTATCAGTAATTGTATCTGGGTATTCAAATTTCTGTTACCCACTAGTTTTTACACATGTGGGTATTTAAGTTAAATATTAAAAACACTATTCATCTAGTCCCTGCAAACTGGTGTCGTGTGGGTTCGAGA
Source organism: Haliotis rufescens (assembly GCF_023055435.1). Lineage (NCBI taxonomy): Eukaryota > Metazoa > Mollusca > Gastropoda > Lepetellida > Haliotidae > Haliotis > Haliotis rufescens. The sequence goes on from NW_025964372.1 coordinate 42,177,769, forward strand.
GCTTTATAGGACTCAAAACTACCATGATACTTCCACAAGAAAGTGTGATGGCAAATGATTATGATGTAACAGTCATCGTGGAGTTTGGCAAGGTTGACGAAATGTCCGTTTATAATTTCAAAATAAGTTGCTGATTTGCTAATCGAATACGCAGGGTTACTTCACAATATTTTGATGATACGCACAAGTTTTATTTTTGTAGCGTATCTGAAATGTTCGTTGCGTATTTGATACGCTTGGATTTTATTTTACTGCGTATTTCTGCATTTCTGATGCGCATTTTACGCAGATACGCAGCTTTTCTGGACCTCTGCTGATACACCATCAACAATCAACCAAGTCAGAGAGCTTGACCACCCAATTCATTAAGTCCCCTCTTAGGACCAGCATAGGTTGCTAGGGACCAATTCTAAGCCGGAATACCCACAAGTTAGTTTTCAAGTAGCTAAAGGATGCAACTCTCTTACACATTGCAGCACCTTAGAACACTTGTCCAGGTGAGACAAATCCATACTTTAATAATAATCACAATAATAGTTCACCACTTCTTCACAATATATTTAATGTGTTCAGGTCATAACTTGTGTTCAGAGCTGCTAGTTTCTACAAAGTGATATACACATGAGTTATTTAAGTTTGATCGTCTTCAATCACATTAAACATTGCTTCACAAGAATCACAGCTTCCTTGTTTCTAGAAAATATATTTGGGTATTGATTGAGGCCAAACTTTCTAATTTTGCTAAAAAGTTTGGAAAATAACTTCCTTGATGTCTTTTCTATGGTAATGCTTTGATAAAAGTGCCCTTTATAACGTAAATGACCAATTTTCATGAGAAAAGTTTTGCGTTTGAGGTATTATTAAATAATTATAATTAAATATAATCACAGCTAATTAGTCCTGTAAGATATGAGTGAGTGAGTTGGGTTTAATGATTTTGACGTTTTGAACAGTATTTCAGTTGCATCACGGCATGGCAGCTTGATGTGGGAGGAGAGACCTAAGTGATGCAGGAGTTAGCCATTTACCACTTCAGTGAAACCCAATAGTACGGACATGGTGCTGATACACCAAGAGTGAGTGAGTGAGTTGTGTTTAACGCCGCTTTTAACAGTATTCCAGTTATATCACGGTATGTCAGCTTCATGTGGGAGGAAAGCCCCAAGTGATGCAGGTCTCAGACGTTTACCACTTCGGTGAAACCCACGAGCACGGGTATGGTGCTGACAAACCTAGAAACATAATCGGGGCGAACCGGGATTCGAACCCACAATCATAGGTTTCTGGTGTGTCCAAGGAACGCAATTCTGCACAGCCTTAGACGACTGGGCCACCCGTGCCCCCGATAAACCAAGAAACAATCAGGGTGAATGTGGGATTTGAACCACGGTCATAGGTTTTGGGCCCACCTAAGGGACACAACTCTGCCAAGCACTTGTGGTACCTGTAAGAAAGGAAGACAAGCAAGTACGCACCCATTAGGCCCCACTAGACCATATCGTCTCTGGTTCGTGATCTGCAGCGTAGCCCCAACAAACAGATCCTTCCCTCTGGCCGATATGGAGAAGTTCTCCACCTGATGGCAAGACACAATGTTCGGTATAACCGTAGTTTATTGTAGTTTGGACAGACAATCTGGTGATCAATATTATGATCTGTTTGTTTGTTGTTTACACCACACTCATGTATTCCAGCTACATCACGGCGGTCTGTAAGTAATTGAGTCTGGACTACATAATCCAGTGATTGACATCATGAGCATCGATCCATGCAATTGGGACACGATGGATGACATGCATCAACCTTACCGTTAGTCGCCTCTTACGACAAGCATAGTCACCTATTACAGCAAGCATGGGTTGCTGAAGACCTATTCTACCCCGGATCTTCACTGGTCTTGATATTATGAGCAACAATCTACGCCATTGGGGTACGATGACATGCAATCAACCAAGTCACCGGGCCTGGCCACCCAATCCACTTGGTTACCTCTTACGACCTACAAAGGTTGCTGGGAACCTATTCTAACCCGGAATCCCCACAGGGTCTCAAATCAATGAACTTCAACAGTGTCATGGCCGCTAAACACTGTGGTACTAATATAGGCATGTGTATTTCACTGCTGGAGGCGTATGTACCTTGATGTCTTGTTGGTTCTCCAGCACCGCGGCCTTTGAGGACTTCTCAGCCTGGGACACGGAGAACTGTCCCTGGTCGCCCATCATCTCCAGCTGCTGCTTGTACTCCGCCTACAACATAGCGGTCAGAGAGTTGGACTTTTCAATAGGGCTGGGTATCGACATAGATTATAGAGATCGATAATCGCTAACTAAATATCAATCAATTACTTCAATAACTTCGAGATATATGCAAAAGAAATCAACATATTTTATGCCACTGGTGAGCAGTGACACATTTATATATGGATCATTTTGTGGGCATTCGAGATATTAAAAAAACTCAGTTGCTTCCCGTCTTCAACACTTGACATTTTTGACAATAACAAGTCTGTTTCAGTAAATCTAAAATTTATTTCATCACAATACTTTTTGTTAGTTATTATCGATGACACTGATTCCAATTGTTGATCTTGTTAGCCAGCCCTACTTTTGAATATGATCACGACAGGGACACCATAACTGGGCTTCACACATTGTATCCACATGGAGAATCAAACCTGGTTCCCTAGTGTGATGAGTAAACACTTTTACTACTGGTCTACCTCTACTGCCCCAACAACACAGGGTGAATGAACTGGGTGTTACAATGTGATCACGAAGGGGATACAATAAATGGGCTTCACACATTGTATCCACATGAGGAATCGAACCCAGGCCTTAGGTGTGATGAGTAAACACTTAAACCTATGGGCTACCCTACCCATGGGGAACTGAGGTGACAATAACTGCCATACTTTAACATACGGTACTTGTTGCAATAAGCGCTCTGCTCCTATTAGAGCCTCATGACCAACTTCTAGACCAATCTGTTAGAAATCTTTACAACCAAAAAGGTACGACTGTCCACATTTTCTTGGGTATAGGAAATATTATTTATATAAAACAGCAGCTCAAAACGGCAAAAAGGGTATGTAATTGCAAAATGATTATTATTGAAGATGTTTTAGTTTCACCGGTGTTTGAACAAAATTGTTCAAAATGACTCGATGACTAAAACCAACTTGTAGTGTATGGCTTTTATAAGCACCCCCTTTGTCAATTTTCTGGGTGCCCAGGGTGCTTACTAGTGTGAATACGGTATAGACATTCCTACCCACAGAAAACCAATGTTTGACTGACTGAATTGCAATTCCTCACTCAGGATGATTGTTTCATGAAATGATAATGATCAGGAAATTATAGGGAAAAAAACATTGGACCCTAGATTTCAAAACAATTTACTTCCTGACCCTATTTTCCAAGTACCCGGCCAATCACTACTTATGTAATGGGATATGATATCGAATTGTGAAATATGACTAACAAAATATGTCTAATGTCTTTGGTGGTCGAGACCAGCTCTGAGGAAATGTCAGTGCGTATTATACAAGAGAAATATTTTTTTCCATAATTTAATTGCCCATAATTAGGGGTGCGTTTTATATACTATGAATACAAGTGCCTATTATATACAAGTGTGTATTATATACAACTGTGTATTATATAACTGTGCATATCATTCAAGTAAGTATTATATACACATGATACAAGTGCGTATTATACACAGATAAATATGGTAACTATGTTAACGATAACATGACAAGACAATGTTAAGTTTTGGTGTGTCTTATTACATCCTATCTATCTAGATTATTGACATGTATCAATACAGACATGCATGGAATATCATGGCTTTCTTCATAATCAAACAAAAAGCAATATGACAAATACCTGTTTCTTTAACTTCTTTAATTCCTTCTTGCTAAGCTTGGGTTTTATTTCTTCCGTTTCTTCTGTTTGAAAACAAGAAATGTTATCATAAACATAAGACTCTATGAACATGTGTCAAATGAAATCAAATCCAAAATGGCATGAAGTACTCAGGGAATTATCTAGGATTCCAGATTGACCAACAAATCAATAAAATACGTACTTGTTCAAATTTGGGATATTGAAAAGTCCTTACCGTATTCGACGTAATAAGCGCCCAGGGCGCTCTCAAAATAAGAAATAGGGGGCTATTATTAGAATATTATTTTGGTGAAAAAAAAACAGAGTTGAAAGATAAATTTCGTTGTTTATGCTGTCAGCCTGAAATGTTTATGTACGACAGATATATTTTTCAAAATTAAATGCCAATAATTAAGGGTGCATAAGTGCGTATTATACGCGAATAAATAAGTTTTGTGTACATTGATCAATCGGAAGGGGTGCTAATTGGGATTGTTCACTAGCCAATATCTTAGCAAATGTCGCCGTGGGCGCTTATTAGAGCGGGGCGCTTATTACGTCGAATACGGTATTTTCTTAAACACGTTAAATCCAAGACTGAAGCCCCTACTTGTTTATTAGTCCTGTTATCATGAAAATGAAATCACCTTGCAAAGCAATAACATTATTTATTACTCTAATAACATGATTTGGCAAATTCATTATTCCAATTATCAGAGTTTTACTGACAATTGCTTCATACTTTGAGCAGGGACGCATTCCACAAAGCGATCTTTGCGCTACAACTGTCGTAAGTCAGTGTTAAAGAATGGGAGTTACAATCGACTTGGCGCTAAGATTGCTTTGTGGAAAGGGGGGCCCTGGTCTAGATAAATCCCTGCTTTTGATACATATTTCATATATCATTAAACCTTCCAGAAAGTTGTTACATTGTATTTTCTTTCTAATTCCACAGGCACATTTACCATTCTAACTTTGATTATTTCTTCCTGTTGACCACACAATTGCCAGTTTCTAACACCTTCCCAAGGCAAGGGAGTTAACTGACTAAAGTACTCATGGAAATGAAAAAAAACTGTTTTGCTGGATTTAATAATCGACACAAAGCATTACGTAGATGTAAATACGAAATAACAAAACAACTGGAAAAGTACTAGTCTGGATTTGCTAGTTTTATCTCAGTGCTCAATACAAAATGTACTTTACAGGAGGTAATTTGTAGGCACTTTCAACATTCAAAAATAAAACTAAGTCCAAATTGACATGGCAGAAACAGGCTATAGGCATTATGCAAATTAGCCTGGAAAAAAGTTATCAAAACAAAAATAAAAATAACAGCTATGTTTATGTACATAATAATAATGACATGTGAGTTGTTGTTTGAGAAGGGAATATGTTACTTTTACGTTCTGATATTTTGATGATGATTCACTATCCCACAATGCCACTGACAAATCACTAACCACTGACAAATCACATGCATGTAGGTTTCAAGCACCTGTTTTCACCTGTCATCAAGGTGTCATAGGTCATGGACATTCACCTTGATCTACTAACACCTGGTTATGCTCAGTTTCACAATAGTCTGTTTTGTTCATATTTTTACACACTTTTAACCGTAAAAAGACATAAAAACCTTTGATACGCTGTATTTGTGCCAAGGCCCAATTAGTACTTATTGAGTTGTTTGAATATTTATATATTTTGTATATAAACTGCATTTATTTAAAATCTGAGAACGAAAAAACAGGTTTTTTTTATTTCCGTGAGTACTTTAGAAAAGTCCACTTTTCACCCTTGCCGAACTGGGCTGGAATGATGGAGTTATATTTTGGCTGGACTAACAAGTCTATGCATAGTCCAATCAACATCGCTTAACGAAAATAAAATCTGGTTCGTAAACTGCTGTGCAGATTACGGACTTGCAAAGCATGTGTATCACCACCTCAGCATCAACAGATATTTTCCAAATCTTTTCATGTTTTTAATCAATGTGCTCAAGTGATTTGATGCACTTTGTGAAGTAAGACCCATTTTATCAAAAATATAAATTTTGATTATCTTTCAGGTCGTCTTGGCTGGGTGCCGCCATTTTGTTTGAAGCAAATGCAGGTGATATCATGGATATGAGAGGTGGAATCTGATTGGTCAATAGGAGGAACATGGAAGGGAGATGACTCGTAATAGCCACTGGTGGTGCTACAATCGAGCCAGACATTCCAGCTTAGTTTGGCAAGGGTGGAAACTGGACTTTTACAGTCAGTAAACTCCCTTTCCTCGTGAAAAAGGTTTCTAAAGCCAGACGATGGTTCAACTTTCTTTTCTTTTTTTTTCATGACACTTACCTTGTTCAGCTTCCGCTGCTGCTCCACCAGCATCTCTGTCAACTTCACCATCATCGTCATCGTCAGAGCTGTAATGTTTCACAGGCTTTTTCTTTGGTTTGGCTTTTGGTTTCTCCACAACCGGCTCTGGTTCTTCCTCTGGTTCATCATTCTCCGCCTGCTGCATTTCTTCCTTCAGCAGATCCATCTTACTCTTCTTCGGCTTCTTCTTCTTTTTGGACTTGTCTTCTTCCTGTAACCATGGTAACAGTACTGAGACAATTATTCGGCTGCTTGAGTCTCACAACACCATCAATGCCAACATGCAGTTCCTGGGTCTTGGATATGGTCAAGTGAGGTCAAAAAGGATTTAATTTTGTGTTCAATATTGGTGCATTTATTTACCATAGCGACAGATGCTCTATCTATTACACCGCAGAGGTGGTCTCGAGGCTAACACAGTAAGAGTTGCCATGAAGTAGTTGAAAGTTAAGAGTGTCAGTGTCACACTCACAGTAGTGAGTGAGTATGGTTTTACGCCACTTTTAGCAATATTCCAGCAATATCATGGCGGGGGACACCAGAAATGAGCTTCACACATTGTACCCATGTTGGGAATCGAACCCGGGTCTTCGGCGTGACGAGCAAACGCTTTAACCACTAGGCTACCCGACCGCCCCCACACTCACAGTAAGACCAAGACCAGGGCAAAAGGAATCTGCTTAATGTGTATGAGGGAAATAAAACGACCAAAGCATTAACAATTTGGCTGACAGCTGTGGCCATTTCTATATCTTCAACATGTTCAATGAAAATTTTTTTCTGGCGTTGATTCCTGAACATCAAAATAAATACTTTTAAAAAACAACACAAACAATTTTTCCAGACCTATCTTTTTTGTAGATATCTAGTTATTTTCCGAACAATAATAAATGATTTTTTTGCTATAACTGCTTTGTGCTTTTGAGACTTGAGAAAAAAATAGATTTTCATAAACCGGCTCTACATATTACATGAAAAATACAATTCACAAAACAATGACAATTGGTCATCAATAACCATGCTAATATGTTCGATTTCGACATATTCAGACATCTTACACCAACGCCGCGCCAACCATCTGGAACATACCTTTGGATCTTCGTCGTCGACTGTCAAAGATTTCATTTTGTCATCTAAATTCGGTTCTTCGTCTGGCCAGTCGTCGTCTTTAGACTTTTTCCCTTTGCTTTTCTTCGGCATTCTGTCTGACAAGTATCTGGCCAACTACGTACGTTTCTCTATAAGTGATTGTGAGAAGATCTTGATTGGTATTTCACAACTGCATAGACATTCATGTGTCTCCCATGTGCTTTTGAAATCGAGGTTTGCCGGAAAGAATTAAGAGTTATCTCCCGTGAATGAACTTTAAAGAATCCGACTCGCATACTGGATTGCGTACAGCATTCACAAATGACACATTTTTTATTTTTTTATTTTAGGTAGGGTTGATTACATTCCAAGCGAAACAGCTATTTATTAAAATAGAAAATCAACGGAAACTTGGATTTTTTTAAATGACCACGCACCAGTGAAAACTGACACATGCCAAAGAGTGCCATTCAGTTTTGTCAAAACGGCGAAAACAGATTACGGAACGCATTAAGAGAATCCTCCTAGAGCTGTGAGGCATAATCCGCTATTTCGGATTTTCTGTCCCGATTGAATTAATTTTTCTAACTTCACAGCTTTGGTTCAAATCCATGTTAGATATGACATCTTGACATGTTAACTACATATAGGTTTTAATAAAACTCTCAATTATTTCTTTCTTTCATTAAGCGTTATAGTATCTGATCTAATCAAAACAAACGCATTTATAGGTTATTGCAAAGGTGCTCGCAATATCAGCTGTATCCACTGAAAATGTCTCCAAGAAATATACAAATCAAGAAGATAACTGCCAATTTGTAAGTGCCAAAGTGCTTTTAATTATGGAAACTAAAAAACCGGCTGCTATAGCATTAAACAGGCTAAATATCACTCGTTGTTGTGTTCGTGGTTGATTGAATTCTGCCCATTACGTGCTTAATGACAGAAAACAGCCGAAAGTGTGCTGATTGGTTCTCATTAATGTATTAATTAACACCACGGACTTGTATATATACTCAACAACAAAGTTCCTGTGACACCAATATTTTAGTGTATTTTTCAAACAAGTAAAGTTTGGTTTTCAATATTGTAGTACATGTATGGAATCAAGTCACAAAAACGCATCTGCTACAAAAAAGCATGCATTCCATGCAAAAGTTGACTTTTATGCAAGCCCCATGCATTTCACTACCCAAGAATGGGTATAAAAACATGTGATGTTGCAAGATAATTTAACGTCCACAGAAACACCTTTTGGTGTTTATGGCAACGTTGGCAACAGACGAATGCAGTCAGAAACCATCCTCGGAGTGGCAGGCCACGCGTAACCAATACTCGACAAGACAGCTGGATCCGAACAATACACCTACGAAATCGATTCCAGCCAGCGACAGTGACTGCAAGAAGCATCCCTGGCCTTCGACGTATTTCTTCACAAACCGCACGTCGTCGCCTCAGATGTGCGGGGAATGTCGCAGACAGCGTCTACGCTGAACGGCCATGCAGTTGGGACAAGTTCTATTCACTGACGAGTCTCGTTTTCACCTCAACCAAAGCAATGGACGGATTCGAGTGTACCGACGTCGAGGTAAACGTTACGTCAATCATTGTGTCATGGAAGAAGATCGGTTCGGGGGCGGCAGCGTTATGGTATGCGGTGGGATTGCAGCAAGACAGAGGACCCGTTTGATAGTGGTAGAGGGAAATCTCAATGGGCAGCGCTACCGCGACGAGATCATCAACCCTGTTGTTCTACCGTTTTTGTGTCGTCATGGCCCAGGCATTACCTTCCAACATGACAACGCCCGGCCTCATATTTCTCGACTTGTTCAGGATTCTCTTTATGAAATCGCGCATTTTCTGAAGTCAGTATGGCAAATTAAACCATTTGAACACTTACAGCAGTCGTTTATCTGTTGCTAACCGAAATTGTTTCAAATTTGGTAAGAAACATAACTTTGCATTAAATCTTATTCAATGTCACAGGAACTTTTGTTGTTCAGTATAGGTTATATGTCGCATTGACGATTTTTAAATGAAGAGTGATTGTGTAACAAAGAATTTCATGTGTGGTTGTAAAAAAACATGCAAGAATCACTGTAACAAACTGAACAGATCCAATAACATATTTATCTATTTCCCACGTGACTCTTTTGTTACTATGTATACATGCTGGTTTGTATACAGCCTGACCGTTTTGACAAAAAGTCTAGATACAGTTTGGAACAGTTCTGTTTTATTGAAGTTTCATCACGTAAGCTATTGTGTCCTTTTCTGACTGAATAAGCAATTTTGTTTGTTCAAATTGAATAGATTTATCATGTCAATAATACACATTACATGTGATCTTTCTACACCGCCTTTTTCAGGCCTCGTGGACCAACAATCATCAAGAGAATATTTGATAGAAGCGTGGGTAAAATACCACTTATTCTCCCTTCCGGCTCCGTGCAATGAACGGTCCCTCGTACCTTCTTTGTTGAAGAGCACCTGTAATTTTCTATTTTCATTCATGACATAGGATAATTTTCAGTGCATGGGAAGATGTAAACAAAGGCATATCTTACAGTTTACTCACTGCATGTCATCGCTGGTGCGTAATTGAATGATGGATTGTCGACAGATGGATACAAGCAGTTGGACAACAAGCTAATAGATCAGACATTACCTGCAAGAGCCAAGACAGGTTGGTCGTGTGTTTACAAATGCAATATCGATTTCTTTGGTTTGCCCTGAGTGGCGCACATCTGTATTATGACAATGGGAGATTTTGAAGGTTTTGTTCTGATTCAGGTAATCGCTGAAACAAATTAACCTTATTTTTCATAGACACAGATTTGTTTATTTTGAGCTTCAGTTTACCTAGGGCCATGATTCGTAAACAACATTAATGGTTAATGCAATAATCAAATAATCATACACAAAGAAAGGAATTGTAGTAGTCAAAAGGCAATATTTTAATTATAACATTTCCTTTTCGGTGTTCACTAAGCAGTGGCAATTAACAATAGCAATTAATAAAATATAATGTGATATTTGATAACACCTCTGCTTTTAACTGAAGTATATGTTGAGTATCACTTAATTGCCATTACTTATAAAACTCTAATCCCTTTTGTTAATTTTCATTCCGGTTGTACATTTTCTGTCCGCAACCCTGAACAATGCTGAACGAGCTGTACATCTCTGTCATTTCTCAACATTCCTGTTGTACATTTTCTGTCCGCAACCCTGAACGAGCTGTACATCTCTGTCATTTCTCAACATTCCTGTTGTACATTTTCTGTCCGCAACCCTGAACGAGCTGTACATCTCTGTCATTTCTCAACATTCCTGTTGTACATTTTCTGTCCGCAACCCTGAACGAGCTGTACATCTCTGTCATTTCTCAACATTACTGTTGTACATCTCTGTCATTTCTCAACATTACTGTTGTACATTTTCTGTCCGCAACCCTGAACGAGCTGTACATCTCTGTCATTTCTCAACATTACTGTTGTACATCTCTGTCATTTCTCAACAATACTGTTGTTTATATTTATGACTTACCGTATTCGACGTAATAAGCGCCCAGGGCGCTCTCAAAATTAGAAATAGGGGGCTCTTATAAGAATATTATTTTGGTGAAAAAAACAGAGTTAAAGGATAAATTTCGTGGTTTATGCTGACAGCCTGAAATGTTTATGTACGACAGATATATTTTTCCAGAATTTAATTGCCCATAATTTAGGATGCATGTAAGACACGAGTGCGTATTATACGCGAATAAATAAGTTTTGTGTACATTGATCAATCGGAAGGGGTGCTAATTGGGATTGTTCACTAGCCAATATGTTAGCAAATATCGCCGTGGGCGCTTATTAGAGCGGGGCGCTTATTACGTCGAATACGGTAATACATGTCAGGTGACTTTGGCTATAGAAGCCTTGGTTCAGTGATGAAAAGGGCAGGTCACACGCTTAGCTTAGCTAGGGTGCCCCAGGGCACAAACACGACCATGACTACCACTATGTGGTGACCTGGCACATAATATAGGTCTACAGTATTTTCTTGAATATAGTGAGCACTTTTTAAAAAACAACACACCTGTGTACATGGTGTAGAGAGGGGATGTGCTTTTTGAACACCTATAGTGAGTTTTGATGATTTGTTTTCCAGCGCAAAGACATTACTATGAGCACGTAACACCATGTCAACAAATCTCTACTGTAGTATTGCAGGGTAGAAGCCTCCGACTCGAAGCTGTTACATCGCACCAAGAACCATACCCCTGCCATATAAAAAACGCACCATGGCATGGGTGGCCCAGTCGTCTATCGCTGTGCAGAGTTGCGTCCCTTGGGCACGCCCGAAACCTATGATTGTGGGTTCGAATCCCGGTTCGCCCCGATTATGTTTCTAGGTTTGTCAGCACCATACCCGTGCTCGTGGGTTTCACCGAAGTGGTAAAGGTCTAAGACCTGCATCACTTCGGGCTTTCCTCCCACATTAAACTGACACGCCGTGATATAACTGGAATACTGTTAAACATGTTAAAAGCTCTCTCTCTCTCTCTCTCTCTCTCTCTCTCTCTCTCACTCACTCACTCACTCACTCACTCACTCACTCACTCTTACTTTTCAATATGTCTGAGTGAAGCATTCGGACAAGCATATCTAATTTTTGTATTTCTTATCCTGGAGTTCTGAATGAAAAAACTTGATATATTTTCCTGTTGTCTCTAAACACCATGGCATCTCTTCACAAAAAAGTATTATCATGGTGTATTTGCTTAGACTGACTAATTGAGGTGGTAAAGCATCATTCAAGAAAGCTGACATATTACTGGCTTAAAAATCCATGCATCCTTTTCTAAGATTGGGCAGTCAGTATATGCTCAGGCTTCACCTGACACGACCTTCTATGGAGGTGTCGTCAGATATTGACGCAGGAAGGTATCGTATTGGAGTAAAAACATGAATGTAATAAGACTGTTTGCTTTGTGCATGTAGTGATTGTTTTTACGCCGCACTCAGCAATATTACAGCTACCACATTCAACGTAATAAGCGCCCAGGGTGCTCTCAAAATTTGAAATAGGGGGCTCTATTAGAATATTATTTTGGTGAAGAAAACCGAGTTGAAAGATTATTTTTTGGTTTATGCTGACAGCCTGAAATGTTTATGTACGACAGATATATTTTTCCAGATATATTTTGCCCATAATTAACATATAACATACGAGTGTTTATTGTACGCAAATAAATAAGTCTTGTGTACATTGATCAATCGGAAGGGGTGCTAATTGGGATTGTTCACTAGCCAATGTATTAGCAAATATCGCCGTGGGCGCTTATTAGAGCGGAGTGCTTATCACATCGAATACGGTATATGACGGCAGTCTGTAAATAATCAAGTCTGGACCAGACAATCCAGTGATTCACATCATAAGCATCGATCCACGCAATTGGGATATGATAATATGCACTTACCAAGTCAATGAGTCTGACAACACAATCCCGTAAGTCGTCTCTTACGACAAGCATAGTCGCCTGTTACGGCAAGTATCGGTTGCTGAAGACCTATTCTAACCCGGATCTTCAAGGATCCAGGAGTTTTGACTTCTGGAGTTAACACACTGCAGAGTTGTGTACTTTGGGCCTACCAGAAAGCTATGATTGTGGGTTTGAATCCCAGTTCATCCTGATTGTGTTTCTAGGTTTGTCAGCACCATACCCGCGCTCGTGGGTTTTATGAGTGATAAAAGTCTGAGATGTATCACTTCAGGCTTTCCTCCCACATTAAGCTGACACGCCATGATATTACCTGACATACTGTTCAAAGCGGCAAAAGGCGACTATGCTTGTCGTAAAAGGCGACTAACAGGATCGGGTGGTCAGGCTCGCTGACTTGGTTGATGCAGGTCACCGATCCCAATTGCGTGGATCGATGCCCATGATATCAATTCACTGGATTGTCTGGTCCAGACTCAATTATTTACAGACCGCCGTCATATAGCTGGAATATTGCTGAGTGAGCCTCAAAAAAACAAACCAACCAAACCAATCAAAGCAGCATTAAACCCGATCTACTCACTCCCTATCGGGTTGACAAGATAACATCTCACATAACATTATTTTTTTTTCTACTTTCAGGTGAAACAAACAGCTGTTGACAATGGAGAGCCAGCCAGAGGACCAGCCATCAGTAGTTATTCCTATAGATCTCTTCACTGAAGCCCTGAAAAACAATGATTCAGCACAAGCAATATCCTATCTGTCAGACCCAGTGTTCAGACTGAATGTATCCCTGGGAGAATGTCTCGTTGAATGTGCCAAATATGGCAACCTGATTGCCCTCGACTTCATCCTCAACCTCCACAATCGAATCCATCAATGTATCAGTTACACCGACGAGAGCAACAAGCGCGCTCTGCACCACGCAGCCATGCACGGACCCCTGGAGTGTGTGGTGCGACTTGTCCGCGCGGGCTCGACAGTCAACTGCTGTGACAGTGAGGGCTACACACCCCTGCTGTGTGCCTGTCAGGGGGGCAGGGCCGATATTGTGCAGTACCTTGTCAAAGAAGGGGCTCACATTAATTCCTCTCGGTCATATAAATTTGGGGAGACTGCTCTGCATATAGCAGCTAAACATGGCCATGCAGAGACTGTGGCCATCCTGCTTGACGGCCGTGCAGACATAAATGCCACAACCAGGAATGTTGATGGTAATGGGGGATATACGGCTCTACACAAAGCGGCAAACGGCGGACACACGCGAGTTATTGAAATTCTGTGTATGAGGGGTGCCATATTGGATCTGAAAGATTCCATGGGTAAAACTCCATTGCATTTTTCAGCTGAGAAGGGAGACATTCTCAGTGTGGAGATTTTCAACAAATGTGGAGCACCGATCAATCTTCAGGACGAGCGGGGTAAGACGCCACTGGCCCTAGCTGTTCGAGAAGGCTACCCAGAGGTTGTCAAACACCTTATACGGTGTGGCTCAGATATTAATATGAGTGATACAAGAAGCCTGTCACCTTTGCATTCAGCAATAGCGGTACTGAATTACGAGATCGCCGAGTCTCTGCTACAAGCCGGCGCCGTCATCAACTGTCAGACCAATGACACACAGGAGTCGCCGCTGATGGTGGCCCTCAGCATGGGTCGGCCTGACCTGGTGCAACTCATGCTGAATAACGGGGCCGACGTGAATCTCTGTGACTTCAAGTGCTACTCTCCTCTACACCGGTCTCAGACAATTGGATGTAAGACTGAATACCTTAATATTTTGGTTTTCTTTGTTTGTTTGTTGTTTAACGTCACACTCAGCAATATTCCAGCTGTATGACGGTGACCTGTAAATAATCAAGTCCGGACAGACAATCCTGTGATTGACATCATGAGAATTGATCTACGCAATTAAGATTCAATGACATGCATCAACCAAGTTTTCAAGTCTGACAACTTGATCCCTTTAGTCACCTGACTCGTGAAGATCAGGGGTAGAATAGGTCTTCAGTAATCCATGCTTGTCGTAAAAGGCAACTAACAGGATCAAGTGGTAAGACTCTCTGACTTGGTTGATGCATGTCATCGTATCCCAATCACTGGATTGTCTGGTCCAGACTCGATTATTACAGACCGCCATCATATAGCTGGAATATTGCTGAGTGCGGCGTTAAACAACAAACAAACTTTAGTCACCTCCTAAGACAAGCATAAAAATATTCCCAACACTGTATTTGATGAGGACTTGTGGAACTAAGAACGCTAAATGAGTGAAAAATATAATAACCTCCGGTTCAAGTTCATCAGGGATTGCAACTGATCCTAGCTAATGTTATATGGACTTTTGTATAACTTCTAATTAACTGTTTGATTTGTATTCTAGAAGTTGGTGAGTAAGTAACAAAATGTACAACTGTATGGATAACAACTGTGGGTTTCTAACCTCTAATAAGGTTTCTTCTTACTGAGGACCGCCTCCGTGGTCTAATTGGTAGAGCATCCACCCGGAGAGCGGAAGATCTGGGGTTCGATCCCCGGCCGCGTCATACCAAAAGACGTTAAAAGGTCTGAGGCTGTAAATGGGCCTATTCCAAAGGACTGCCTCTGTGGTCTAGTGGTAGAGCGTCCGCCCGGAGAGCGGAAGGTCCAGGGTTCGATCCCTGGCCGCGTCATACCAAAAGACGTTAAAAGATGGTACTTGTTGTTACCCTGTCTGGCGCTCGGCATTAAGGGGCTAAACAAGGACTGGTCGGCTCGGAGTCAGTATACTGTGTCTGAGTGGGGTATTCCTGTTAAACTGCGGCATGGTATCTCAGTGAGCTAGCACTATAAATGGGCATCAGTCCGGACTAGTACAAGCAGCCACACACACACGTGCATGCACGTCGCTATATGAGTGCAATTATCTTGGACGCGACGTTAAACCCTATTTCACCTCACCTCTTCTTACTGAAGAAGGTAGATGTCGCCTAGTCAGTTAAGGTGCCAGAATTGGCTTTGCACAATTGTGTCTAAGGCAGTTTTGCCAGATACATGTACCTACAATCATGGGTTTGAACCCTGGTTTGCACTGACTATATTTCTAGGTTTGTCAGCACCTTACACATGCTTGTGGTTTCACCAAAGTGGAAAATGCCTAAGGCCAGGATCATTTCAGACGTTTCTTCAAACTGAAGTGACGTGATGTAACTGAAATCCTGTTCAAAACTGCATTAAACCAACTACACTCACTCCCTCTGCTTTGTCTACAACAACTTTTAAACATTGTCTTGTAAACATGCTCTTACTAATTTATGTTTTCAATACACGTGGATGATGTTGTCTCATGACTGTGTGATATACCCTGAAATACAGTAAGCATGTTGCATTGCTTGTGTTGAAGACCCTGATACTGTGAAGGAGGAGTTGACGGAGCTACTGTTGCAGGCCGGAGGGAAGCTGAACGCCAGAGATCACCAGGGACACATTCCACTTCATCGTAGCATCTTCACGGGCTCCATCCGGGGCAGGCAGTGTACGCCCTGCATCCGGCTCCTGGTGGAGGCGGGCTCCAAGCTGAAGCAAGACACTTTCGCTCATACAAGGTAGGCATTATTGCTCTGTGTAAGCAGATGCCCTTCGCTCATACAAGGTAAGCAATATTGCTCTGTGTAGGCAGTAAGCATTATTGCTCTGTGTAAGCAGATACCCTTTGTTCATACAAGGTAAGCATTATTGCTCTGTGTAGGCAGTAAGCATTATTGCTCTGTGTAAGCGGTTTATTACCAGTATATCGGTAAATTGAGATTCATTCTTTCCGTGATACGTATCACAATACTATTTTTTAATGAGTGGTATATCAGGTGATTTCAAATAATGATTTTTATCACGGTTTTTATGTTTTACAATAGCCTTATAACCTTGAAATGTTTCCGTATTGCAAGTTCGTTTCTGTAATTCCATATTCACAAAGATAGAGGTTAATTCTCAGTTATCTCCCTTATGTGCATATACATTCATGCACATTTGTCATCAACATACGGGTCCCCAAGCAGATGGTATTGTCAGTTTCTCATGAGCCACTAACTACTAGATAAGTATTTAGATAATGAAATTTTTATCTATATATTTATATGTTCACTTATTAGTAATTTTATCTTATCCTGATTCATCCTAATGCTACTGCATATGCTGGTTGGTTGTTTGTTGTTTTACGCAGCACTCAGCAATGTTCCAGCTATGTGATGGCTGTCTGTTAACAATCGAGTCTGGACCAGACAATCCAGTGATTGATATCATGAGCATCGATCTACGCAATTGGGATTGATGACATGCATCAATCAAGTCAGCGAGCCTGACCACCCAATGCCGTTAGTCGCCTCTTACAACAACCATAGGCACCTTTTACAGCAAGTTGCTGAAGACCTATTCTACCACGGATCTTCACGGGTCGCTAATGAATATGAGTCAGGATAAGTATAAATGATACTTTTACTCTAAAATATACGTTTTTGTTCCAGAACTTCGCCATTGTACTGGTTATGTTCCAAGGGAGATCTGAACATCGCTAGATACCTCGTCCAGTGTGGATGGGAACTACAGTCCGAATCCTGGATCCGATTTTCGGGGAAAACTCCGGAGCAGACCCACTTGCATCGCCTGTTCCAGATCCTGAACAAGTCCGTGCACTCCCTGAAGATCCTGTGTCGAGCAGTGGTGAGGGAAACAGTATCATTGGCAGTGGAGGACGCGGAAATAGTATCTCCCATCACTAGCCTCCCCTTACCTCAGGCGGTCAAGAACTTTCTCTGTTTGAGAACCTGTGAGGTTTCGGAGGATGATGTGTTGATGATGGAAAGTCATTAGTGAGAACATTGTAAATGTTTATGTCACAATCTCATCAAAATCAGGTGTTTTAGTCGATACAACACTGCTTGGATAATTTGAGGACATTATTTTGTCCAGAGTAGGTCTTGTTAGGTGAGCAGCCTCATCAGTTAATCAGCACTGAGTCTTCTAAATTCTCGGTACTAATAATTCAGGCAATTTTATCTGATTTCTGTATCTCTAGAACAAATAAAATGGCCAGTTCTGAATGTAAATAACGAAAGCTGCACCATGCTTTCATGGGGGATGTTTTATACATTCAGTCGTTCAACCAACCGACCAGGTGTTCCTTATGTTTTAGAAAGCTGACATCTGATTAGCTCAAGATCTCATTTAGCTTGGGGGTCAAAAGTCTCTCGGAGTTCACATGGCGTTACTTTCCGTGGAGCTGTTGTTGCCAGATTTAGACACAGGTATCACTTGGGATTAAAAATCTGATTCTAATGAGATTGTCTTTGTACTAACCTATAATCAAACCATGCTGAATGCTTCCAGTAGTATTTATTTGTGTCCCAGATATCGGCATGTTAGTGCATCGTCGTAGTTGTGTTATATGCTATGGGTAAGGGAATTGCACAGAAGAGCATTTCCCATGATCACCGTAGTAAGCGCCCTGCTCCAATAAGCGCTGCGTGACCAAGCTGTAAGTAATCTTTGTAAGCATGTTAACGCTCCCTAAAGATTATTTAGAGAAAACAATTGCCAAGTTAGTGTATTTTTATTGATGTTTGTAAGTTTGTTCACTACCACTCAATCTGTGACAACAGGTTTAACTTGTGTATGGTTTTAATAAGCGGTCACTTATTACAGCAAGTATGGTGCATTTAGTTAAATGTATGTAAGAATGTTGAACTGATTCAAATCAAGGGAATCAGCATCCATTACTAAATGTGAAATACGTCCAGACTGTTTTATTGAGAACTTATATTATTTGATATTTTTGACATCAGTGTCTATAAGAAAGAAAATATTTTGAACAAATTGCCCATTTATCATCAGAATTTTTAACAGAACATCTTTGAGATGACACAGTGACAATGTTTACAGGGCACTTCTTGTCCTTGCACCTTATAAAGGGGCAGGGGCAGGGACGGGGTCGGTGGGTAGGTTAGTAGTTAAAGCGTTCTCTTCTCACTCCAAAGTCCTGGGTTCGATTCTTCACATTGGTACAATGTGTGAAGCCCTTTCTGGTGTCCCCCTGTCGTGATATTGCTGGAATATTTTGAAAAGCGGTGTAAAAGCACACCCAAACCCACCCACCCACCCTGGTACACAGATGCCAACATTTCAATGTTGAAATTGTTCGTCTCTTTTTCTTGCTAACAGTGACACATCAATCAAATATTTCGCCCTAAGCTTATGAGCAGCATGGTCACACATTGTGAAAATCCCAGTCCGATTTACTTGTACCAGTGTGTCAACTGATATAACTCTCTCAAGACTTCTTCAATTGGATACCAAGACAAATTAGTATGGCGGATGCCTGAAGAAGGGGGATTGCCACCCTCCGAAATTTAATACATGACATGTCTTCAAGGCAGGGTGCTTAAGAAAAGAGATGTTAGGCTGACATCTAATGTTACTGCTACGATGACTGGTGTTGGGTCACTTGCACTGTAGTTCAACATTCTGATCATACAAACATTCCAGACTCTTGTCACTTAGCATCACATTTATCTTAGATTTGGGGTGCAAAGTTAGTGGAAATTGGTCAGCAATTACTTATTTCAAATTATTTATTAAGAAACATTGTCTCGATTCACCAATGTATCAAGAATTTACACCTGCCCATGTATCGATGACTTTAAATCAAATTCTGTATCAATATATGAAAAGTCATATTTATCAAGTTTTGCAATAACCTATCATTATAACTTCTCAGGCTAGCTATTCATTGCTGTCCAGAGCTCCAGATAAGCTTTTGGTGTTGTGGGTATTTTACCCATGCATTTTAAAATCACTGCGTATCAGCTATTCTATCTGGGTATTCAAATTTCTGTTACCCACTAGTTTTTACACATGTGGGTATTTAAGTTAAATATTTGAAAACCCTATTCATCTAGTCCCTGCAAACTGGTGTTGTGTGGGTTCGAGAGCTTTATAGGATTAAAAAATACCACGATACTTCCACAAGAAAGTGTGATGGCAAATGATCATGATGTCACTGTCATCGTGGAGTTTGGCAAGGTTGACGGAATGCCCGTTTATAATTTCAAAATAAGTTGCTGATTTGCCAATCCAATACGCAGGGTTACTTCACAATATTTTGAATATACGCACAAGTTTTATTTTTGTAGCGTATCTGTAATGTTCGTTGCGTATGTTTTACTGCGTATTTCTGCATTTCTGATGCGTATTTTACGCAGATACGCAGCTTATATGGATCTCTGCTGTCCATCACAAATCATCATGCTAAATCAGTGTAAAATACCATGAGACTAGAAAGAGCCGAAATTAAAGAATCATGTGAGTTAAACTCAAATTGGTTGCCAGTAACAACCTCTAGGAAGGTTAAAGATGTCTTGATGACAGAGCACATCGATGTATGTACAGGGACTCGAGTGTCATGATACTGTCAGCTAAATGTGAAGGAGTGGTTGTAGGTTTGAGTCCCAGTTTTACCCGATTATGTTTCTAGGTGTTTCAGCACTCGTGGGTTTCACCGTGCTCATGGGTTTCACTGTGCGCGAGGGTTTCAACATGCTCATGGGTTTCACTGTGCTCGTGGGTTTCACCGTGCTCATGGGTTTCACTGTGCTCGAGGGTTTCACCATGCTCGTGGGTTTCACCGTGCTCGTGGGTTTCACCGTGCTCATGGGTTTCACCCTGCTCATGGGTTTCACCATGCTTGTGGGTTTCACCATGCTTGTGGGTTTCACCAAAGTGGTAAATGTCTGAGACCTGCACCACTTCGGGCTTTCCTCCCACATTAAGCTGACAGGCCATGATATAACTGGAATACTGTTAAAAGCGGCGTTAAACCCAACTCACTCACTAGCGGGATGTACAGGATTTTGGGAGCTGAATGGGTTTGTACACCATGAGACCAATGGGTGCGCTGGAAAGATCAGCTCGTGAACTCCTTTACACCCTGCTAGTGACACATATAATGAATTTATTTACGTATTCACAAGTACAGAGATGGGGAATGTATTGTTCGGACGGATCTGACTTACAACTGGTGACAGTGTCATGGTAACTCGGCATGTGAACGGTAGGGATGTCACAATTTACTAGTAAGCCCATGCATTGATAGTATTTATCAGTTGATACGATACGCGATACACACTTACTGTGTCTATTAATATTTTAATCCTGTATTGTTTCACACATGGATTTCGAGGGTACATCTGAGGTATTTTGCAAACGGGGAATTTGCTATTTTACTTGATAACAGAAAATACCTACTTATGTTGACACATGAAATATATTAATGATTGAATGAGACATTTTTATTTTCAAATATGAGACCAGATATTCAAGCCACTTTAAATGGTGTTTATGCCCTATGAAATATAAATTGTTTTACAAAATTTCTGCAAATTAAGCATTATAAGCATCACGATACGTATCATATCATGAACAAAGTACCATGTAATGTACATGTATTGTATTGGGAGATTATTGTATTGTGACCTCCCAAGTCAACAGGGTCAATTATGATGTAACACACAGATGACATCATGTGATGTCATGATATCCGTACAGGCCAGCCAGCTTACCAATCAGATAGCTGGATTTTAGTATGAGTACTTAGAGCTATTGTATGATGAGGTTGGAGTATTGTGACACCCCAAACATTTAAACCCATGTCATTGTTTCTGTTTAAAGTCTTTCTACCATTAATGCCAATGTCTTTTATACTTAGAAACTTCACAACTGATTGTGTTTTTGCAAGGGTATGATATGTTGGGATGTCAATATGTATGAACTGACAGGTTACGATGACAAGATGTATGAACCAACTTATTAAGATGACAAGATGTATGAACCGACATATTAAGCTGACAAGATGTATGAACAAACTTATTAAGATGACAAAATATATGAACCGACAGGTTACGATGGCAAGGTGCATGAACCGACATGAAGATGGCAAGATGTATGAACCGACAGGTTACGTTGTCAAGATGTATGAACCGACAGGTTACGTTGCCAAGATGTATGAACCGACAGGTTACGTTGCCAAGATGTATGAACCCCCGACATGTTATGATGCCATGGTGTATGAACCGACATGAAGATGGCAAGATATATGAACCGACAGGTTACGTTGCCAAGATGTATGAACCGACAGGTAACGTTGCCAAGATGTATGAACCGACAGGTAACGTTGCCAAGATGTATGAACTGACAGGTTACGTTGCCAAGATGTATGAACCGACAGGTTACGTTGCCAAGATGTATGAACCGACAGGTTACGTTGCCAACATGTATGAACCGACAGGTTATGTTGCCAACATGTATGAACCGACAGGTTACGTTGCCAAGATGTATGAACCGACAGGTTACGTTGCCAAGATGTATGAACCGACAGGTTACGTTGTCAAGATGTATGAACCGACAGGTTACGTTGTCAAGATGTATGAACCGACAGGTTACGTTGCCAAGATGTATGAACCGACAGGTTACGTTGCCAAGATGTATGAACCAACAGGTTATGTTGCCAAGATGTATGAACCAACAGGTTACGTTGCCAAGATGTATGAACCGACAGGTTACGTTGCCAAGATGTATGAACCGACAGGTTACATTGCCAAGATGTATGAACCAACATGTAAGATGTATGAACCGACAGGTCACGTTGCCAAGATGTATGAACCGACAGGTTACATTGCCAAGATGTATGATCTGACAGATTATGTTGCCAAGATGTCTGAACCAACATGTAAGATGTATGAACCAACATGTTGACATGGTGTTGAAGTTGAACACTAGTCTTGATTTATAACTGATAGTGGTCCCTCTAAGTGTAGCTGAACGGGCATTACTGAATAACATTTATTGTAGCATTATGAAGCATGGGAATCAAGATATTGTATTTTCATATCATATGTTTGTTTCTTGTTTAGCATCGCACTCAGTGCATTGAGTTTGTAAATAATCGAGTCTGGACCAGACAATCTTGTGACTGATATCTTTAGCATCAATCCATGATATATTATTCAATCAATCCACCAAGTTACCAAGCCTGACCACCCGATCCATTTGGTCGCCTCATACGACCAGCATAGGTTGCTGGGGACCTATTCTTACCCAGATTTCCCACTGGGTCATCTTGACATCAACATGCTGCAATATTCCAGCATGTATGTCCCAAATATCCCATGTGTTCTTGTGTTGACTGGCAACATCTAGCAATGGATGACAAATTGTTTGATAGGCAACTTTGAAGTTGATGGATGACAAGGCTATCACATATTTATGGATAACAACTTCTTTAATACTGTAAAAAGCGACGTTTCTTTATAGATCCTTATACCATTGTCAAGTACGACTCTTGCTTGACAACGGTATAAGGATCTATACCCAAAACGTCGCTTTTTACAGTATTAAAGAAGTTGTTGTCCATAAAATTGTCTGTACCTTGTCAATGGATGGCAAAGATCACACTACAAAATGTTGGTTTCACCATGTGTGTTTTCTAAACTCATTTAGGGGCAGTGGAGTAGCCATTTGGTTAAAGCGTCGCTCGACACCGAAGGCAAGTTTTGGTTACCCCACATGGGTACAGCGTGAGGCCAATTTCTATAACCTGAACTCACTGCACTGATTTCATTATTACATGTTAGAGCAATCAAGGGGTATTAACCCACTGATTTAGTGGTGGATTTCCCAACCTTACATGAAGCAAATAACAACACCATGCGTGTCAAAATGACAGACTGGTTTGAGGATTGGATGGTCACCTGGCTGATTGTGTGTCGGCATTCCCTACTGATTGTTGCTCCAGCTATCAACCACATGTCTGCCAGACTCGACTAAACTATTTACAGGCCAACTTTCCATAGCTGGAATATTGTCATAAGCAGTTCACTGTCTGTATACAAAGGTCTTTGAGGAGTGGAGTGTATACAGGACAGTGAAGGATGCATTTTGGGGGCATAAAATAACATGCATTTCCATGCTATTTTTCATACAGGATCTTAAGAAACAGTTCTGAGTTTTACACCATATTATACATAAGGAAGAGACTTAATAATGAGGAACACAGTGTTTCAGAGTATATGCTTACTCCTTCATCAGGTGATTGAATGCAATGAGGCAGAGAGGATGTATATGTACATGTAAGAACATCCCCCCCCCCACCCCCCGTTTGACCATTGTCCACTGACAATGACCAATACTCATTGCCTCATAGCAGTTAACATCCATACATTCTCTTTCTTATGTGTATCACTCCTAAATGCCTTTCAAAGATTTCATACTATACATGTGGTATGTTTTTACATTACCAATATGAAATTTATTGCAAACTTAAATCAAATCTGTTAAATGCTGATCAGATAAATCTCCAACAGCTTAGTATATACGTAGATGGTTACATTCCCTGCAAGTGAGGATGTCATAATACATTGAGATGTCAATGTATCAATGAATACCTCATGTCAATGCTGTATCGATACAAAATTTAATAATTGATACTCAATTAATCATTCACTGCCACAGAAACTTTTATGTATATTAAAAAGTACCATGATTAACAATGGAAAGGCCGAAAATTAAATTTTAAATATTTAATTCAATTCAATTCTGCTTATTGTATTCAAGGCTATTGGCCCACATACAAAGGTATGTAATTTTACAATTGAAATAGGCAATAGAGGTACAAATAATTATAATGTTGAAATGGCGTTGTTGAACAAGCGATTTTCTTAATAATAATGCTAGTTTACTGAACTTCTTTAGGTGAACTACAACCGAGGTTCAACTTTTACACATTAAAATGGATCATTATTGGATCGACCTAGTTCATGTTCAGCATTAAATTTATTAACTGCAGGTCTGTAAAGGAAAGTTTTATCTACTGGTATATACTTACTGAATAATTAATTTCCTTATTGAGGTTATTTTGATATATATCATTATACTTTTGAGTTCCCAAATATGTGTCCCTATGTACTAGCCATCCAAACCAGGGCCGAGTTGCACAAACTGATCTTAGTGTTGGGACTTGTAGGTCAATATGGGAATAATGACCACCTTAGAACACATGTACTTAAAATGGCTTTGTACAAGTAGGCCATGGTCATTAATTAACAGTGTTACTATGTGAGGATAAGATGTAATTTTATTGAGAGTGGTTATTATCCGGATCATAGGTTTTCGGACATCATAGTTTTCAGACGGCCATGTTTATCACGATTACTCGCAGTATAATGAGAGGTGTGGCATCACAAAGACAGTGTAAATACAATGATGATGTCTTGTTTTTAAGTTAATGGTGTCTTTTACAAGTGAATGAGATGTTTTACAGTTGTTCATGTGATTAGCGAGAAAAGTACGACTGTTTCATAAGCATCCAAAAACCCGCAACATGGGGATAGTAATGTCAAATATGATCTTCCTTTCAGTGGCAACCCAATCTTGCCCTCATTATGAGTTACACTGAGACACCTCTGGGACTAATCTGTGAGGACTAACTTAGCTTGGTTTAGCAGTATCAAAAGCTACGTATGCATTAACTAGTTTTTGTAATACATTGTTTTTGAAGGTGGTGATCTGAGATGAAGTGTATCATTACTTTCCATATATGATGTGTGAACTCTTTGTTTCACAGAGAAATAAACACACATACACACACACACACACACACACACACAGACATGCACACGCAGATTCAGAAACATGCACACACACAGACGGAGAGACATGCACACACACACACAGATTCACAGAGACAAACTCACACACACACACATACACAGACAGACCCATAGACATACACAGAGACATGCACTTGCACACACATACACACACACACACACACACACACACACACACACACAGATGCACACCTCACACCAAATCCACCATTGGATGCGAGTACAATTGTCATGGTTGAATGTACAACTTTAGTCCTCGCACTTGAAACAGAATCGCAAAATATCACAATGATTAATAAATGAAGATAGCTACATGTGCGCGAACACTTATAAGGTGGAAAAAATACTTATTGATTCTATTTCAAATGGCGAGGACTATAGTACCCAGCTTCAGCCCGTTAGTACTGTTTTAACATTCCTGCCACGAGAACCAGGTGCTTTCAGACACATGTTTTGCTGTAACTGTTGTCCTGTAGGCTTTAGAAGGCAAATGAAAAGCTGATCAATAGGATTGTATTTATAACCCAGATAAACAAGCCATATGTCTCAGCTGACACACAGCATTGCAGCTTTGTGGATTCAAATATATGACCTTGGGCAGAATTGGGGCAGTGTCAGCAGAAATGGTGTTCGTGAATATGATCTGAATATTTCTTTTGGTCATTTTGATATGTATGTTTTATGTCTGAAATATATACTAAGAAGAAGTTAAAGAACACCCAATTCTTTCATATTACTCCTGTTAATCTATCAAGGCATGACATGACGGGTGGCCCAGTTGTCTAAGGCGTCGCGATTCGCTGTGCAGAGTTGCGTACCTTGGGCCCGCCAGTAACCTATGATTGTGGGTTCGATCCCAGTTCGCCCCGATTATGTTTCTAGGTTTGTCAGCACCATACTCGTTCTCGTGGGTTTAACCGAAGTGGTAAACGTCTGAGACCTGCATCACTTCGGGCTTTCCACCAACATTAAGCCGACACGCCGCGATATAACTGGAATACTGTTAAAAGGCCTGTTAAACCCAACTCACTCACTCACTCACTCACTCACTCACTCACTCACTCACTCACTCACACACATATTAACTATAGTAATATGAAAGAAACGGGTGTTCTTTAACTTCTTTTGAGCAGTATATATATCTGAGATGTGCAGCCATTTTACATTTTCATGTCCCAGAGTGGCTGTCTTGTGATATTGTCTATGTTTACATTCCACATGCTGAGCTTCTGGTTCCATACTATACATTGGTTAAAGAACACATGCATTTACATCAGTCTTTCCTATGTGTAACTGTGTCGTTTTTAAGTTAACTTTCTTTTGAAAGTTACATTTTCGTATCTTGTGATGGTACAGTTTACTATACCATTATGTACTATAAAACATTCCTATAGTGAACACTAACGGACGACATCACCATGCATTTAGTCTTGTCTCCACCCAGCAGAACACAAAAGGAATCTGTCAGGCAACATTTTAAAATATATTTCCCTTTCCCATCCTCCTCGATTATCCCTGTGTTCCTTCTATGTCCATTATTATTATAACTCCATCACTTTGTCTCTATTTACAAGAGGTGGCCAAGTCGTCTAAGGTGCCACAATTCGCTGTGCAGAGTTGCGTCCCTTGAGCATGCCAGAAATCTATGATTTTGGGTTTGAATCCCGGTTCGCCCCGATTATGTTTCTGGGTTTGTCAGCACCGTACCTGTGCTCGTGGGTTTCACCAAAGTGTTAAACGTCTAAGACCTGCATCACTTCAGGCTTTCCTCCAGCATAAAGCTGACACGCCGTGATATAACTGGAATACTGTTAAAAGCGGCGTTAAACCTAACTCACTCACTCACTCCATCACTATGTCTATTTACAAGGGGTGGGGTAGCCCAGTGGTTAAAGTGTTCGCTCGTCAAGCGGAAGACCTTGGTTTGATTCCCATTATAGGTACAATGTGTGAAGCCATTTCTGGTGTCCACCACCGTGATATTGTTGGAATATTACTAAAAGCGAGGAAACTGTACTCTCTCTCTCTCAGCACAAAACCAAACTCACCCCCTCACTCCTTTGCTATGGGTCCAGGCTAGTTATCCGAAAAGAATGGAGATACAATTGAATGGATTTCAAGATCATGAGGGCGAGAAAGTCTGAACGAAGGTAGTGATAAGAGAGATGGAGGTGGTGATGTTGCCCCCGAAACAAGGACACCGTGATATAACTGGAATACTGTTAAAAGCGGCATTAAACCCAACTCACTCACCCACCGAAACAAGGAATTAGCTGCCAATTGGTCGAAGGTTTATGCCCCAATAGAATGGAGATATGATACACTGGATAATCGAGGATGGAACCATTGTGATTGCCCTTAATCGTTGATCACAAACTAACCCACCTTAAAACTCAGTTTGAGAGTCCAATGGAATACATTTCCCAATTTTACATTGGCTTGTTACAGTCATTCTTGTTTCATTGTTAGTGATTTGTAGTATGTTGTGATGCTAATTTGTAGTACAGTGAGACTCAGATTGTGAAAATACTATATTGTACACATTGATGGGCATCAGTTTGTGTCTGCTTACTTGTGTGGTATAGAAATCTGTTTCAGACAGGCATGCAAACATCCTTGATAATGCAGGGTATTATATCTCCCTTCTATTACGATTAATACCCTGGAGCCATTGGCTACACCAATTCAAGTTAGACAACATTAACAATAGCCATATAATCAAATCATTCACTCGCTGTAATGTAAATGAACGGTTATTTCCAGCTCTGTGTCAGTTGAATTGAACTGAAAACAAGTGAACAGGTATATAGTATAGGAGAACCCTGGATAATCGAGGATGTGTTTTTGTTGTGGGTGTGATACTGGAGCAATGTGTACGGCTAGGTTAGCTGCGAAGTCGTGGTGATGAACTGCTCCGTTTTTACTATCCCGCATCAACATGTCGCTAGAACATCCTGGGATTTACTGCTTGTTCAACGAGTCCAATGCTGAGTTTGCACTTTGGTAAAAGATGTGGGAATCCCATATATAAAACCTTTGTTAGAATTTGGAACCATGCAGTAAAAACAGTTCCACGATATTTCTTAATGATTTTTTTATCAATCATTTCTTAATATTTACCGAAGTGCAAACTAAGTGTAGCAGGACGTGGTGTCATCCCACGGATGACATCCTTACCTTGTCAGCTTGCTGACGGGGTTAACCTCTTTGGTCATGTGGACAAGGCGTCCGACCTCCGATCAGAAGGTCCGTGGTTCGAATCCCATCACGGGACTCGGAACTTTTATTATACATAAGCATTAACTGCACTCTGGGCTTCTGAAGGCCAATGCGACGTCATATCCGGACTCTGTTAGAAGGTTGTAAAGGAGTGTCATAGCTATGTATTATTTAGCGGCCTGGGCCCCTCTTCACAAAGCTATCGTTGCGCTACAGCTGTCGAAGGTCCATGTTAAAGTTTCTGAATTACGATTGTCTTTGTGCTACGATCGCTTTGAAGAAGGTGGCCCTGCACGCAGTCATTTAGTAAACGCGGAGCGGTACATAGTTATGATTGCGCAGCTAACAAAGGAGCACACATCTCCCTAAAGTGAAACTGCTTGCAATAAAGAGATTGATAGTCAGATTGCCTGTTGCGTTACTCTGTTGAATGAGTTGGGTTTAACCCCGCTTTGCAGTAATATGACGCCATATCATCTTGGTGCGGGAGGAATGCCCGAGGTGATGCAGGTCTTTCCAACTTTGTGAACTCTACGAGCATGTGTATGGTGCTGACAAACCAAGGAACATAATCAGGAGGAATCTAAGATTGAAACCCACTATCGTATTTTCGGACGGGGAATTAGACGATCACCTTTACCTTGGACCTGTGAAGATCCGGGCTAGAACAGGTCTTCAGCACACTGGAACTTCAGTCTGCCCATTTTAAACAAACCTCAGTGTCATATGCATGGATAACTCCAGTTAAAACAACGTCCGGGAACCAGATACAGTCGCGTCAACCATGAGTAGTCTGAAGGCGACCATACAGGAATAAATGACATTGTCGACTTCAGACCATCTGAAACGAAAGTCGGTGGAGAAAATTCGGCTGAATAAGAAACCAGTAAAGTACAAGACATATGGGCTGGCGGCACTTCATGTGCCGCCGTAGCTGAAGTTGACCATTATACGTATACAAATAAATCGATGCGGGTTCAAACCCCACTCGCGACACGTTTTCGAAAAAAAATGAAATTATTCACTTTTCAATTAATGTAAAAAAAAGTGCCGTCTATTCCAAGTGGAAAGTAATTCAAATGTTGATTCAAGATAATGTACAGTTGACAAACAACTCTCCATTCCTGAAAAATAATGGAGCGTTCAAACAATAGAATGACGTCACAGATGTGGTTTAACTCCGGTAATGGGCCGTTTCATATACGCATGAAAACACACGAATATTTTCCACGTTTATCAACATTGTACCTGTAAAAGTTTATTTTAAGGGTAATCACAGTGTCAGTTAGGTGTGGCTTGATTAGGTCAATTTGCGTTACTTTGATTAATGCCAGTAAAGCTTTTATCTAGCATATTCGACAGTACTTTTACCAGAAACTCATGACACCAACGGACAATAACCAAACGTGCTGACGATGCAGTTTTACACTGCCAAGATGATAACAGTGAGTGAGTGAGTTGGGTTTTACGCCGCTTTTCACAGTATTCCAGTTATATCACGGCGTGTCACCTTAACGTGGGAGAAAAGCCCGAAGTGATGCAGGTCTTAGACGTTTACCACTTCGGTGAAACCCACGAGCATGGGTATGGTGCTGACAAACCTAGAAACATAATCTGGGTGAACCAGGATTCAAAGCCAAAATCATAGGTTTCTGGCGTGCTCAGGGGACGCAACTCTGCACAGCGAATCGCGTCGCCTTAGACGACTGGGCCACCCATGCCCCCCAAGATGATAACGAAAACAAAGCCATACTGTATAAAAGGTACCAAGACTCATAGATGGTATAGCTTTCTGACAACTGTCAGTCAAAACACAACTTTCATAAAGGACCACCCATTTCATATTCATGTAGGGGTGGGGTATTTTATAGAAATATATAAATTGTCCCTGAAAATTATTGAAAAACATCGCCCCCTCACGAAGAACTGTCCTTGTACCCAACTCTACAGGAACTCGGCAATGCTCTTACTGAAGAGTGGAATAATCTTCCCAGACACTCACTGGAAGCATGAGACGTCGGCGCCAGGTTGTGATCGCATCACGTAGATCACATAGGCGTTGCTGAGAGATGTTTTGTTTTAGTCAATGAATTTGATTTCGTGTTTTTTGACATTTCAATTTAGGTCACATACAATCATTTTGATGGGTCACATGTGTTTCTTGTCATTGCGTGGCTCATGGCAACGGACGTTTGTTCATTAAACATGTATTCACACAATATTGTCTTTGGCTATTTCAACAGATGCACACAGTTAGACGTATTTCCTTTCAGAGAGGTAATGCTAACCATACTTAAAGTTGTATATTGTAGATACGTATCTCTTTAGATGTTGCAAGCGTGCCAACGCTAAAGTATTAAATGTTGTCTGTTCAATCTTCACGTTAATTGTATTTGATGAACACATTTCAACAACTGGCCAAATAGACTCACCTGCATCGATTGATATTTCAGAATAGTACATGTAGGCGTGTCGCAAGGTCAGCGCAAGCAACCGGCGTTGCGTATCAACATAAAATAAGAACTTGTGTGTTGAATATATGCCCCTGTGTAAAGGTACAGAGCGCTCCCAATAGTCTGTATTAACATACCAATGACTCCTATCACTGCTCTTCAACGAGAAGAAGAAATATGAACAGTTTTTCTGCATGTACATGCTATAGCCGGAATCAATGCTTTCTTTAAGGCAAAATCCCACAGAGAAAACACCAATGTGTGAAGGAAAGTTTTTTTGTGCTCCTGATGGGGAGATTGTAACAGACATGCCGATCAGGTATGTACGGTTTCCACACAGGGCCTTTCTTCCAACGCAGCCTCGTAACTGGCGGAGTCTTGGTATTCCCGAGGAACTCTTTGATGGCGCTAAACGGATGGGTGGAGCATCGTCAACTTGATAGTTGGTCAAAGATTTGGATTTGGTCATCATTAAAGTTTTGTGGAGCGTTGATGGATCCCATTGTATATTGATGACTGAAAAAATAGAAGTAATAACATAAGGCAAATGGAGAAAACTCCAGTTCACTATCGTTTGTATTTGATTTACATAAAGAAAAGTGGAACGTCAATTTAACAAATAATGCGTTGATGAATGGGTGAGTGAGTGCGTTGGGTCTAACGCCGCTTTGAGTGAGTGAGTGAGTATGGTTTTACGCCTCTTTTAGCAATATTCCAGCAATATCACGGCTGGGGTCACCAGAAATGGGCTTCACACATTGTACCCATGTCGGGAATCGAACCCGGGTCTTCGGCGTGACGAGCGAACGCTTTAACCACTAGGCTACCCGACCGCCCCTAACGCCGCTTTGAACAGTGTTCCAGCTTTATGTGGGAGGAGAGCCCGAAGTGAGGCAGGTCTTAGACGTTTTCCAGTTTGGTGAAACCCACAAGCACGGATATGGAGCTGAAAAACCTAGAATCATAATCGGGGCGAACCGGGATTCGAACCCGCAAACATAGGTCTCTGGAGTACACAAGGGACGCAACTCTGTTTCAACGTTGTACTTGCATGTTTTATTCGTCATTATTTTCCAAAACGGAAATGATGTCATGAAACCGGAAGTGCTTTTATCTTATGTGCAGAGTAGCTTGAAACTGCAGTAGACGGCATTATGGATCAAAGATGAATATAGATGGATATTAGTCAGGTCACCTCATTTAGAAAAGTCAAAATAGTTCACCATCCAAGTTTTTGGTAGGAGTGTTAGGGGCATTCAGAAAAAAGACGGTTATTCTACTGCTTCTAGTTTTGTATTATGGCATATTGACCATCAACGAAATTGTTGGTATTTTGACGCCAAGGAAAAGTATCCATGTTTTTCCTCAATCTTGTCAATCACATTAGTGTCAAAGGGGACAGAAAATTTAATGATATACATGATTTCATTGGATTTATCAAAAAGGACAAGATCAGGTTTGTTGGCCTGGATACGTCTTAGGCTGTAAATGGGCCTGTTCCAAAGAATTTTGTATTTATCATTTTCCATGACGCCCTCTACATATTCCGGGTCGTACCATGGATGGACCTCTGAATCAAAACCACAAGCATGGCGAAGACGGTAATAAAATGATCGAGCTACACCATCATGTCGTTTAAGATACTGTGTTTGTGTCAAAGCTGGGCATCCACTAACAATGTGTTGGACGGTCTCATTAAATTCATTACATAATCTACATTTCTTATTTACATTTTGATGCAAAATCACACATTGACGGTTTTGAGTGGGAAGTGACTGGTTCTGAGCAGCAAACAGAAAGCCTTCTGTTTCACTTTACAGGTCAGACGACTTCATCCAAGCAAAGGACTCTGCAGGATTGTTGATCTTCTCAACACACTGCACATAAACTCGATGCAGTGGTCGTTCAGATAGCCTCTGGGCCGACTTGATATGGCACTTCGCTTTGTTGACACTCATTTCTGTACCGTCCAGCAGTACAGAACCATCAACAAAATCAACACCGACATTGAGATTATGTCCCACATCCTAGGCTCGTTTTAGACTGTGGAATGCCTTGTTTTCATCATAAGTCTATGATTATTATCATTATTATTATTATCAATGTGAACCTTTCATCTAAATGTGATAAGGAGATGGTTCTATGGTAATAAACCTATGCTTTTTACACAAGAAACCATGGCAAGCACACTCGCGGTGAGAAATACAAAATGGCATAATAACTCATAGGAACTATATGGTTCTACTCTGATTTTATCGTACACAAGCACTTCACTGAGTGACACACCTTTCAGGTGAGGTGAGGTGGTTAATAGGATTTAACATCGTATTCAAGATTATTTCAATCATGTATCGACGCCCATGCACGTGTGCGTGTGTGGCTGCTTGTGCTAGCCCGGACTTGTATTATAGCAAACCGAGATACAATCACGTAGTGTAACGTGCAGACCAGTTGTATCCCCTCAAAGGCGAGCGCCGGACATCGTAACAAATGTTTAACAACGACTCACAAGGTACTTACATCCTGCTCCGGATGCCTTGTCAAGTGGAGAACTGATCTGTTCACAGGCGTTAGTGTGAGCTCCTCTTTTCTTGCTCTTAGAAGCTAAAAATAAATAAAACAACAGTCCCGTCGTCAAAACTTTTGAAATATCAATATATAATATATAATATAATATAATATTGTAAAAATATTTTTAACCTATGGGTCATGGGTGGCCCAGTTATTTCACATGATGCGATTAGCTTTGCAGACTTGCGGCGCCTTGGTCATGACAGAAACCTCTGATTGAAGGTTCGAATCCCAGATTCTCCTCGACTTTGTGCTTGTACCTTACACCAAAGAGGTAAAGGTGGTCATTCGGCATCACTTTGGTTGGTTGGTTGGTTTGTTGTTTAATACCTCAGTCAGCGATATTCCAGCTATATGACGGCGGTCTGTAAATAATGGAGTCTGGACCAGACAATCAAGTGATTAACACCATGAGCATCAATCCACGCAATTGCATCAACCAAGTCAGCGGGCCTGACCACCCAATCCCGTTAGTCGCCTCTTACGACAAACATAGCCGCCATTTAACATCAATTTGGACTATCCTCCAATATCAAACCTCCAATATCTCGATGCAGGAGAAGCATTTAAATTGTCCGATTAAAGTGGCCGAGTTGTGTCACGATCGCAGTTGAATGTAGCCAGAGTATGCAATGTGTCCCAGAGCACCATCTCTAGATTTCAGTATCGATACCAACAGCAAGGTACTTCACGCGACGGACCCGTGTTGCCACAACGGCTACCTCTTTGTGGCAAAGGTGTCCTCTACAACAGCAGTTGTTGTTTTGATTCAGCAACATCGTCAGCTGCCACTCCAGTCGCGTCAAGTACGGCCAAACCAGCAATGAGAAATGTTTGGTTTACCGACGAGTTAAGATTTATGCTACATTTTGATGCTGACAGCCAGGCTGTAACGAAGTCCTTATGAATGTTTTACCGCCAACGTGTATACCGGAAGTGTACACATTTTGTTGTGGAAGCCTGGTATAACAAACCAAGGGCTTGTGCAAGGAAACATGGAAACCTATTTGATCGAGAAAAAAAAATTGTCCCTGAAAATTCTTTAAAAAAAATAAATTTTGTTTGGAGATATTCTTTCAGCTATAGTTGAAAAGCTAGATTTTTCCAATATAATCTATGAGCCTAAATATTATTTTCAAAAAGCCCTTAGACAGATTGTATTTCTCATTTTTTCAACAGCAAGGAACATAAATCCTTTTTTCAAACATTTTCGAGGTCATGTTTTTTTAGTGCCAACTCCCATAATTTAAAAGGTGTAGGTCGAAATTGTGATAATCAATTTCCAATATGTATCCCTATGCAAAGAAACCCCAAATGAGGCAAGTCCCTTAACGTAAATATATACACGGCAGGTCTGAGACCGAGAATAACAAAACGCGTGGATTGAAGTTCTTGAACCGACTCTCGGGAGTAAGCTGCTTAACTATGAAAACACAGACCGCGCGGATGAGTATCATTTACTTACAAAACACTCATCATGATTATTTCGTACTGAATATTACTTGATACTGAGGTGAGGTAAGGTGAGGTGAGGTGAGGTGAGGGGAAATTGGGTTTAACGTCGCGTCCAAGATTATTGCACTTATATAGCGACGTGCATGCACGTGTGTGTGTCTGCTTGTACTAGACCGGACTGATGCCGATTTATAGTGCTAGCCCACTGAGATACCATGCCGCAGTTTAGCATGAATACCCCACTCAGACAAAGTATACTGACTCCGAGCTGACCAGTCCTTGCTTTAACCCCTTAATGCCGAGCGCCAGACAGGGTAACAACAAGTACCATCTTTTAACGTCTTTGGGTATGACGCGGCTGGGGATCGAACCCCGGACCTTCCGCTCTCCGGTCGGACGCTCTACCACTAGACCACGGAGGCGGTCACTTGAACATTCAGTTAAAGCACTGTGATCACATCTACACATTCAACGCCAAGCCCAAGGGCACATGGTCACATTTGTGTTCTGCTTACAGAACAAAAGACTTTACACTCGGGCACTTGGCTATCCACCAAAAGCAGCTCATAATCTTGGTGGTGGCTCCAGTCATCTAAGGCGCCGCGATTCGCTGTGCAGAGTTGCGGCCCTCGGACACGCCAGAAATCTATGATTGTGGGATCGAATCCCGGTTCGCCCCGATTATGTTTCTAGATTTGTCAGCACCATACCCGTGCTCGTGGGTTTCACCGAACTGACGAACATAGACGACTGGGCCACCCGTGCCCCATCCAGATGGTTAGACTGTTTGTCGATTATTCCGATGGAACAGAAGGCAAGAAGATCGTCCGTCAAGCTGATGCTCTACCACGTGTTCCATGGGACAGATGAAGACTGTGTGGATCGAGACTGGCAGGAGTAGGTCGAGCGGGGAGAAAGTAACACGTTTGATGGTGAGGTGAGGTGAAATTCGGTTTAACGTCGCGTCCAAGATTATTGCGCTTATATAGCGACGTGCATGCACGTGTATGTGTGTGTGTGGCTGCTTGTACTAGTCCGGACTGAAGCCGATTTATAGTGCTAGCTCACTGAGATACCATGCCGCAGTTTAAAAGGAATACCCCACTCAGACACAGTATACTGACTCCGAGCCGACCAGTCCTTGTTTGAGCCCCTTAATGCCGAGCGCCAGACAGGGTAACAACAAGTACAATCTTTTAACGTCTTTTTGTATGACGCGGCCCGGGATCGAACCTTGAACCTTCCGCTCTCCGGGCGGACGCTCTACCACAAGACCACGGAGGCGGTCAACACGTTTGAGGGACTATGTAAGCACCACGAATAGAGGGTAAATGGAATCCTGTAATTTGGAACTAATGTGGAAATGATGGTAATCGAACAAACAACCATATTGATGGCTTCCGTCACAAGATAAACAAAGTTCCTCAGAAGATGCATCCAAACATATACAGTAAACTACGTTTATAACGAAAACGCTTATAACGAACTGGCGGATATAACGAACTGTTTTTATGGTCCCGGCCATTTGCTGTATATATGCTGTATTTTTGCTATATATATATGCTTATAACGAACTACGGTTATAACGAACTAAACTTTGTGGTCCCTTTGAGTTCGTTATAACCGTAGTTTACTGTATAGTGTAGTGGTTCTGAACAAGTCTGTTACTAAAGTGCAGCTGCAGCAATTCTAAGGCAAGTGGCGTGATTGTCCTCGGGAGAAGTTAATGTACAGAGACCACTTGCACAAAGCGATCTTATCGCTACGACTTTTGTAAGTCTATGTTAAAGTATGAGTGTGACGATCGTCGTAGCGCTTGGATCGCTTTGTACAAATAGACCCTGTATTCTAAAACGCCAAGAATAAAGAGTGCTCCTGTTTGTCTACGTTCCGTCTATGAACCATAAAGACACACAGGACATATAATAAATGTTGTTGACTTTGATCAGCCATTCCGAAACATATCGCATCCAATTCCTCACGAGTTGTTGATACTTAAATTGAATTACCCTTACCTCCCCCACACATGACATCCTGTCAGACCAAATTATTAGTGAGTGAGTGAGTGAGTATGGTTTTACGCCGCTTTTAGCAATATTCGTGCAATATCACGGCGAGGGACACCAGAAATGGGCTTCACACATTGTACCCATGTCGGGAATCGAACCCGGGTCTTCGGCGTGGCGAGCGAACGCTTTAACCACTAGGCTACCCGACCGCCCCCCCAAATTATTATGTACTATAGTAAAGTTTTATTCAAATGCTCTTACCATGTCTGCAGTTATACCCCACAGCCGCTGGTGTGCACGTTGTTCCGTTGTTACACACATTGTCCTGACATGCTCCATTCTGCCGCTGTAACATGGAGAGACATTTAACATTGAGTAACACATGCTTAGATATGATACATTTTCGCAGAGATGGTGTGAGCGCGAATCTGCGTGCGTCTGTGAGTGAGTGGGGTTGCTTATATCGTTGTGGAATTTATGGATGCTTGTAAATAAATGCATTACACAACCTTCAATCACGTCCACCTCTTGTCAGAACAGAAAATGCTGGGCATCTTCAAACCGTAGTAGGGGCGGTCGGGTAGCCTAGTGGTTAAAGCGTTTGCTCGTCACGCCGAAGACCCGGGTTCGAATCCCGACATGGGTACAATGTGTGAAGCCCATTTCTGGTGTCCCCCGCCGTGATATTGATTGAATATTGCTAAAAGGGGCGTAAAGCCATACTCACTCACTCACTCACTCACTCACTCAAACCGTAGTATTAAGACAGAGCTGACTTATAGATTTCAGCTTCTTTACTTGTTTTAAAGAAAAGCAGCACTGGTGGAATAAAGAAGTTGAAATCCTTAGGAATATGAAATAAAGTGATTGATTAAAGAAGTTGAAAACCTGTTTTCTTCCAGTGAACTCATGACGTGTTTGTCTCAACTGACCATTGGCCTGTTGTTGTCATACTGAACAAGGAGTACATCCATAATCACAAGATAGATCTAATTGTCCCTAAAATATTCAATTGAAAACAGGTCTTTGTTCAAGGTATAATGAAGGACCTTTTTGGTCTATATATTTCAGCTGTGGGCCATGGAACAAAAGAATATGGGAAGTTACAAATAATTATGAAATCAAAAGTGTTCCCCGGTATAAGATTTAAACTGTGTTGCGTTCTACGATTTCATGTTTGGGATTATGACAAAACTTAAATGCAAACTAAAAAAAACGTAGGACGTCAACGTCAGCGAATAACCAGTCTCGATTTTCCACCGAAACAGATTCCATGGGTTTTAGCCGGCAAAATATCGGTAAAAAAGTCATGAATGGATCACCATGAAAATCAGATCACTGTGCGTCAAAAGTCTGATTTTAAAGTTTAACAAGACGCTTTCCGTAAACTTTGAACAAGAACAAATCTTCGACCCAAACTTAATTTGGAAAAGGCGGATAAAAATGACAAAACAATAGTACGGGAATTTAGGCTCTTATCCCACCTTGTCCTTGAAGACCTCATGTGTCTTCCGTTTCGAGCTGAACAAGTCCATTCAGCCCTCACAACCTTCTACACATTGGTCATCATACATGCATTTCTTAGCGCTGAGTTGATATTTCCGAATTTCCGGGAGAGAATAGAACCGTGAGAAGCGACTATGGGACTAACGGGATCGGGTGGTCAGGCTCCCTGACTTGGTTAATGCATGTCATCGTATCCCAATTGCGTGGATCGATGCTCATGATATCAATCACTGGGTTGTCTGGTTCAGATTCGATTATTTACAGACCGCCGTCATATAGCTGGAATATTGCTGAGTGCTGCGTTAAGCAACAAACAAACAAACCAAACCAAACGTGTATCTCAACAAGGACAGTGAAATAAAGTAGAACATTTACGACAAGAGGACCTGTATTCCTTACCGTTGGCCAGTTACTGATATTAAAGGTGTCCTCCATGTGTATTCCTCTGCCAGTAATACAACTCTCTCTGAAGATATTCTTGCAGGTGTGGTTCTGTCTGCACCCTGAAACACATGACTTGATCATGGAGCCGTTCCATGGAAGGATGAAGTCTTGACCACCTCTTCTAATTACCACCACACACTGATGGGGTATTACAGAGACCGTCTCCACCACAACAAATGAGAAAACAAAAGCCCTGACAGTAAGCATCACCATGTTCTACTCGTACAGACCAGGACCCACTTGCACAAAGCGATCTTAGCGCTAAGATGATCGTTACTCCCATACTTTATTATAGGCTTACAAAAGTCTTATCGCTAAGATGTGCAAGTGGGTCCTGGTGCTTGTGGAGCATTCTTCGCGTTCATCTTGTACAACTGAATTTGAAACCATTTATCTCCGATACATGATCTGCAATGTACACAAGGTAGTACCAAGAGAGAAACAAATAGTCCCGAGGAAAGTATCTTTTTTCAGATGTTCTTGATTGAAATATCTTTCACATTTGGATCTCCTGAAATAGTCACATACTTTTTATCAAGTTACATCGGATTACAAGACAACTGGTGCATTGGGAATATACTTAGTTTATTTTTTATCTGTTGTTCAGATCTCTCGGATGCTCTCAACACATGATACGCAAATTGTAGGGGTCAATATGATTCTTTTCCTGCATTAATATCAAGGAGGGAAGACCCCACGGGGAACAGCCATACTTGTGTGGTGGAAAACTGTCATGATTCTGATGGCGATATGTGAGCAGAGCAGAGATGCTTGGCTTGGGGGCTCTTTAATACATATTTATTTTCCCTTAAAGACTCCTACCTACGTTTTGGGACTCACACACAAATATTTCAGATCATCCATCATGTCCCACGAACAATTGTTTTTTGTGTGTGTTAAAACCTAATGACAAATTTGTTCTTTCCAGCTTATTTGGAAACGATACCATTTTTAAACAGAATCTCAGCACTCCATGGTCTACTGGAGAAATACTGAAAAACATGAAGAGTGTTCAGCCATTTTTAGCTCTGTAACTATCTTCTCCAGACTGAGAAGGCTCTTATTAAGACGTCATCATATTTTGTTCAAATCATGGGGATGTTAATGTGCTTTTCAAGTTAAACAATTAGATTCCGGCATTAGAAAATATATAAAAGGATCCGAATTTTAAGGAAAGTATTGAAAGTATTGTAGCATCATTTTAGATAGTAATATAAATATGATTCTACAAATTTGAAATCATTGTGGAAACACAATGGCTTGTGTACTTTTTGTTAATACATTTGTCTATAGTGAAAATATTGAAACACTGAATAGAAATGCTGACAGCAACAATTGTTACGTTGATGTCTTTGTTGATTTTTTTAACTGTTGGTAACATATCCTGGTGTGCTACAGTGCTTATGCAGTGTTTTATTCAAAGAATAACAAAGATAAGCACCAGGTGAGCTACAGTACTGTTGCAGTGTTTTATATCCAGGTGAGCTACAGTGCCGTTGCAGTGTTTTGTTTAGCAAATAACAAAAATGAGATATCCAGGTGAGCTACAGTGCTGTTGCAGTGTTATATTTAAAAAAATAACAAAGATGAGATATACAGGTGAGCTACGTGACGTGAGCGTGCGAAACAACACAAACAGAAACTTTATATAAAGGCGTTGCTGTATCGAGAGACCGTATTGTGCGCATACACATGAACTGTACGTGTTTTGTGGTAAATCCGCTACTTATTCATGGTATCGGAGGCTCCACCTCTTTGAACATCATGCTGTAACATAGGCGATACTGGATCTTTGACCGAGACTGACCACAGCATGGAGCATTTCTGGACAAATGGGTTTCCAGAATTAAAATAATGTTATGAACCTATATAATATATACATCTTTGGATTAACAACATAATGCTTATTGAATATAGTTTAAGTTATAACTTTGTTATAATGTGCCAGGGGCAAAAGGAGACAACAGCATTCCAGGAGATACACACGGAAATGTTAGGTATATTGAGAATACACCAAATACACCAGGGGCTGTAAATGGTGCAGAACCTGTTGTTAAATACCATGAGCTACTAGATCAAGTATCTTTTGATGGTTTGAGTCTTTAAATCAATGCTAAGAATTGGATTTGTATCTGCACTCAGCCACTGACCGTTAAGTGGGTTGGGATGTTCCTGGTGTACCACTTTTTGTATTCAATGTGATGCATGATACTGTAATACTATTATAGTTACCAGAATTTATCTGTCTCTGAATGAATATTAAAATATGTTTCCATCAACCACCTACAAATATATTATGTTTCACAAAAGTGGACCAAGGCAAAACCAGAGAAAGAAGATTCTGACAAGCAATAATTTAGAAAGGTGTAAAAGTTTTCTAAAAATATTAAAATTTCCACAGAACTGAGTCTTGAAATTCTTTGTTGACTGAATGTTGAAGACATGGCATGGATTACCATGTCGGTCATTGGTATTGTGTTTTCTGCAGTACATGCCTGGAGGATGTACAGTCCCTGAATATCTGTCCTAATCATTTGTATCTTGTTAACAGTGAGTGGGTGTTGTACGTTTTGAACATTGGCAACAAAACGCTGAGCTTTTCCAACACTTGGGTTCGTTTTCAAAACATTTGGAAATGTTATAACCAAATGTTCACAGAAAACGTTCCTTAAACGTTTCTGGAACCATACAAACCCACGTGAATAAAACGTTTCCAAAAGCATTTCTGGAATATTTAAAAGAAACATTTTTGAAACCTTATAATCAAATGTTTTACGAAAAATGTTTCTAAAACGTTTCTGGAACGATACAAAATCACATGAAAAAAACGTTTTAAAAAGCATTTCTGCAATATTTAAAAAAATCATTTTTGAAACGTTATAACCAAATGTCCGGAAAATGTTTCTAAAACGTTTCTTGAACAATACATTAACATTTTTTAAAACATTTCGGGAACGCTTCGTAAAACAATTTAGGGGTGTTTTTATAACATTTTCGTGTTAGCTGGGATTTATAAATTATCTGCACGGCAATGGCAAGTAAATGTGAATGTATGTCTGTATGTTTGATATGAGTGATTGGTGTATGTTGGTAAGTGCAGGTGTATGAGCGTTGCATGTTTGATATGAGTGATTGATGTATCTGGGTAAGTGCAGGTGTATGAGCGTTGTATGTTTGATATGAGTGATTGGTGTATCTGGGTAAGTGCAGGTGTATAAGCGTTGTATGTTTGATATATACACATATCGTTTTCTGCATACATATCTATTCATTATGTAGAAGTGTCTCTGGCAACGCTTGCCGTGTGTGCGTGTACCATTGTCCGGGTGTTACAAGCGCAAGTTTGACCAGTCTTGTGCGTAATACCATGATGATAACATACACGTAATGTGTATTCTGTAGTCCATGTAGTTGTACTAGAAAAATAATTCCTAAAGTTTCTTTCTAACAGTTTGTTCTTTATCGCTAAATAAATGTATAACGTTTCTCGATCTATTGAATTGCAAAAAACAGCGTAAAACCAAACTCACTCACTCGATCTATTGAAACCAGGAACTAAAAACAGAACCGTCCTGAAAGTATATTTCGGACAACAAGTTCTAGAGACAACTCAGACTCAGAATCAATGAGAATTCGTCTCTTTGGCACCGGTTGATGACTGTCGGCAGTGGAGTCGTTTGAAGAAATGGTAAAACTGAGGACACGGGAATGGACACTCTGTGGACAAATATCACAATATCACATGTGTATTGATAGACAGGAGGTTCCTCTGACCCGACCCGACCCCATAATTTGATACGCTGGGACACCATTGTCAGATAAAGTTTGGACCATTTTTTTTCTAGTGCTATGGCTCGTCAATCAA
The DNA here is from genome assembly GCF_023055435.1 of Haliotis rufescens. Classification (NCBI taxonomy): domain Eukaryota; kingdom Metazoa; phylum Mollusca; class Gastropoda; order Lepetellida; family Haliotidae; genus Haliotis; species Haliotis rufescens. Next base: position 42,220,822 of record NW_025964372.1, read on the forward strand.
TCGGGATCGGTTTCCTCCCCAATGCATGTGGCATTCAATTATAATCCACTTATCAACTCGTTTGATCTATTGTGTAAACACATTACCTTGAATCCACTCTCCAATTCCTTCTTAATTGTGTAACGACAATCTAGATACAACTGGCTTCACTCATCTATATCTACACTCATCAAAAAAATAAACGAAATACGGATATTTTTGGCCATAAAAGAAAATTAGTGGATCAAGTGCAAAATGAAGAGGTTTAATGTGTTATAGTGTCGGTGACAAATTTCCCGAATCATAATGATCACAACAAGGACATGCAAACCATTAGTCGGGAAACATGTAGGATTCGAAAAAAACGCACCCAGTGCATTAACAAAAGAGCCATGGAGCAGCACGTACTGCACGTGCAGCAGCACTATGAACGGTATTAAAGTGCAAGGTTTTTTTTATTGCCTGGCTTCTGCGTCAATCAAACAGTCACAGTTCAACAACATGCCCAGATAAACAGAAGTGCAAAGAAACAACGTCATAGGTCGCTTGCAGCTGTTGCCAGGGTTTTCAATATAGCGCCCAGCACCATCACAAGGCTATGGGGTCGGATTCAACAGCATGGGTCAACACGTGATCGGCCAATGTCGGGACGACCAAGAGTAACCATCCCCGCCCAAGATCGCTACATCCGAGTGCGCCACCTACGTGAAAGGACGACCACAGCCACCTCAACCGCATCCCAAATCCCCAGACTGCGCAGAATCTCCGACCAGACCGTACGAAAGCGTCTACGAGCAAAATGTCCTGTTCGACGCGTCATATTTGTGCTTGTCAAAACACCTTTATGCAAACAAAGTGTGGTCTTTGTTTTTTGTATACTTAACACTTACACACCTGAAAAAAAATCACTTGTTTATATATGCACACACACACAGATGTTGGCAGTCATGTCGCTACAGGTAAGTGTATACAACCCTCGATCCGCTTCCAGATAGACAGTTCCTTTTCCGAACCATTTGAGGCCCGTGCTGAAATTGAAAGTATACAAAGAAGAATGTTCACTTCTCTGGGGCCAATCCCTCCACCTTAGATAAAAGCAGAAATCGCACCAAGTCACATATTCATAGAGGTGTAACATTGGTGAGCATTATGAGCAAGTTAAAATACATCTGTTTTAAAAAAAGTGACTTTCGTCATGGGTTGGTGATTATGGAAGATTGCAGAGGAACAAACTGGTTTTCGATCACACATCACACAACATTTTTGCATTAAATCCATCGAAACCTAAAGGAGGTATTTATGTAGTGTTTGTCGATTTTAAGAAAACTTATTTTTATCAATGGACAGGAACCGTATTACCGTGAAATAGCAGCCATAACATCTACGAGTCCTGTGATGGGATTCGAACCACAGACCTTCCAATCCAAAAAGACGATATCTAATTGTTTATATATCAAGACATTATTACTTGGTGAAAGCAGTAATTTTATGTTGTGTCGAAAAAGCATCAAAGTCCGTTTCACACATCGAGATTTTCCATACCATGAACGAAAACTAGGGTAGATATATATTAATCAAAATACCAGCGTCGTCTTTCTTCAACGTTAGCCAGATTACGCTTAAACATTCAGGAGATTGTTGGAAACTAAGGACTAAGTTATGGGTTAGATAGGGCCATCCATTTCTCTATTACCTCTTTTTTATGAAGTACGATTTCATCATTTCTTATTGGGTTTTTTTCATAACTAAACGTATACAGTTTCAATATCGATATTTGTGTTGGAATAGTTTACTTCCTCGTGAACAAAACACCGCGAAAAAATATTGTCCTTACCCACAGATAATTCTCACCAAGTGATCTGAGTTACAATAAACTAGTGCTAAGCATAGCGGAGTTATGCCCCCTTTTCATTGTACGTGTGTTATCTCTCTATCGCCTTTTGACGTCTTAGAGAAAAATCAGTTTTCGTCATTTACGGCATGCTATTTTTGGCATTGAATGTAAGTCGTTATACATACGCATATAACTCCATTTGATATATAGCTATGTCGTTCAGATATTAGGCAGTATTTTGTTTGCTCACAGTTTCCGTAAAGCTTCTAAATAAAAAAAACTTTTGTCGGTATACGATAAAAAGCGGAGGAATTTACTGTTTTTCAACACTGAATAAATTCTCGGACAACACTTAGAAGTGTCTTTTTTTAAAGCCTGTTTAATATTTGCAGTTAAATTTACACCATCAAACAGAAAAATTAATATGCTCCACCTCTGCGTAATTTCATAGCGAGAGGTTGATCTAGTGCCGCGTGAGCGCAATTCTTGCACAACCTTCACTTTTCCGATCTTAGGAAACAGTGCATCGAAAAAAAACTTGGCATCCAGAGGGTTAAATATGTATAATGATGATAATGTGTTTGATGTAGATGCTTGTGATTGTGACATGGTCTAATAATACTTGAGTCACATATTACACAGGACGATATACTTAATGCAATCTATCATGTAAAGGATGGCAAAGCAGCAAGTATAGTCAATGTTATTATTGAAATGTGATAATCTTTCTTTGAACTAATAGTTACATTATCCCCTCCCAAGATTTGATAATGTTATTGATACAATTGGCCAAGCCCAGGTAAACTATTTACCGTTTTCAATTGTGCAAGTGGATCCTGGCAAGTACCATTACATCGAAATTCTAAGAATAAATTAGCCTTCATCACACAAAAAGGTGTTTTTGAGTTTAATCGGTTTCCCTTTCGTTAAAAGAATGCACCAATGGCTTTTTAAACTACGTTGGCTCAAGCTCTCAGAGCAATCAATTGGAAGTTTGTATCAATATACATTGATGATTTGAACATCTATTCCAAAACATTTTCTGAACATCTCAACCATCTCAAATCTGTCTTTTCCAAATTAAGAGAAGCAGGTCTCACCATGAAACCAACTATTACAAATTTGCAGACAAAAAGGGCAATTATCTATACAAGGGGAAAAACAATCTTATCCAAAATATACAATTTTGTATATTAATTTATCCAAAATATACCATTTGTTATATTGTGTATATCCAAAGGACATCCAAGCTTATATATCGATAGATTTTACCACTGCGTCATTCAATTTCCTAATTTCCAATTCCCCATTTAATGAATATATTGCAATTTTTGGAATTAAGCAACATAACATTTATAATCAAACAGAGACCATTTCATTTAAATCATCACATATAATGAAGCGGGAACATTGTCAATATACAAATGTACATTGCCGGATGCCAGGCACCACGTGATTTGTCATGGTCCACTTGACATCCCGCGTTACGTGACAAGCAATTAACCAATTGAATTGTAAAACCAATTCCGTTACCTGATAGCAAATGGCCACATCCACAACAATGTGCGGCTGAGAAGAAAGAAACAATTTATAAACCCTACGGTATTTATTTCCTTTCTGTTCACCTATGTGTGTCTTTATGGTTACCTTATGTATCAAGGTGTATCTAAGGTTTCCCTTACATATCATGTTATCTAACTCACATATTGCAGTGCAAAATAAATATACACTCTTCAAAAAAAGAAACGCACAGGTAGATTTTTAGTAAATGTATTGTATCTGATAAAGTCGATATATTTAATTTATTATCATAGATACAAATATGTAGTTTTGGACCTCGATAGTCACATGTTGTCATTGTACAAAGGCATTGAAAACTGTTCATTGTCATGTCACATTAGGCTACAAGGATGTGCTGAACTATGTATCTCGTGAAGAAGAATTCTGTCCTGTGGAATTTTGCGCCAATCTGCTTGTAACCCGTTGGCCATTTGTAGGAGTGCCTGTGGCGTGTTCTGACGTTGATGTACACGTCAATCGAGTTCATCCCAGAGGTGTCCAGTTGGGTTGTGATCTGGACATCTCGACAGCCAGGGCAAGTCGTTGATGTTGGCATTATAAATGTAGTCAACCGTGACACGAGCTGTGTGCGGGTGGATCGTTGTTCTGTTTAAACAGCTCCCTCTGGCGGTCAATAATTGGAAGAAGGTGAGGTTGAAGAATTTGATTCATGTAGCGATGTGCTGTCAAATTTCCCTGAACCACAACCAAGTGAGATCTTGTGGTGTAGGATATAGCCCCCCACACCATGACACTACCGCCACTGAAATTGTCGAATTCATGTATACAATGTAGGGCAAAACGCTCATTCGCCGACGATAAACACGTTGTCATCCATCTCGCCGGTGAAGAAGAAATTGTGATCCATCGCTAAACCACACTCGTCTCCAGTTTCTCAAATTCCAAGGCTGTAAGGAATGGCATCAACGCAAGCGTCGCTGTCGGTGGATCTGTTGCAAAACAGTGATGATAACTTGTCTTCTGGGTCGGATTCCAGCCTCACGAAGATGGCTCGTGACAGCCTGGTCTGATATCTTCAAACCAGGGATGCGTCCTGCAGTCTCAGTAGCTGTGGCATTGCGATGACGTATGTGGAACAGTCAAATGTAGCGATCCTGTGCAGGGGTACTAACTCTTGGTCGGTCGGTTCTCGGACGGTCTGCGGAGGGATTTAACTGTGTGTATCGGTCCCAAAGGCGACAAATGGTGCTGTGGTGGGCGTTGAAATGGCGTGCAACTGAAGACTGGGATTCCCCCCCCCTTTGGAAACGTCCTATGGCGATGTTACGATCTGCAGCACTCTGTCGCGGCATTTTCGAAATTCAAATTATGACAAATTATTGGCTTATGCTTGCCTTTTTATAGCCACTACCACGGGTTACGAATGCCACAACTTGTACGTGCATTTTGCTTTACTATTTTCCTCCATTGTGAAAAATCGACAATGGCTGCGTTTTGACGCACCGTTTTTCGAATATCAGGCCACCAAACTTTTCCAATAACATGTATCCAATTTACATACCGGATTTTTTTGTGTTGTCAGGTACAATTAACTTCGTACTACCTGTGCGTTTCTTGTTTTGAAGAGTGTATTTTATCTGAAATAAGGGTACATGAAAACCAGTGCTATCCTCTGGTGGCTGGTGGCCATCGCCATATCGCCCTGAGAAATCCACGCGATATCGCGACAAAGTAATAGTACGACACGACATTGCTACATCGCTACACGATATAGCGATATTGCGATACAGCCAAAAACGATATAGCGATAACAAGCAACGGCAAGACGATAGCACGACACGACACTGCGATAGTAGCACAATACGAGATGGCGATTTAGTAACGCGATACGGCGACAGAGCGATAATACAATATTGTGACATGGCGATATTGCTGAGTCGCCATTTGTGTGAAAAAAGAGAGTGGATACGTAGGATCATGCTTAACATCTCTCATAATAAGAGCGGGAAGTAAGCTAGATAAACGCACTCATAAGCCCATATACTGAATTAGCAAGCACGAAGGCACCCTGTATCTAACGGAAGGTCAGTTGTTGTAAATCCATCACGAATCAGTCAATTCTTGCCGAAAAATGTATATTTGTTATTCACTGGCAAGACGACTATTTAGAAACGTGTTATTATCACCGAAACCTACAAATTAGGCTTATAGAATGTGCTGTTGTGTTGGAAGCATTTCATATCGTGATGTAAAATCATACATCAGTTAACAGTTCAGTTAATTGTAAAATGCCAAATCCATATAAACATACTTTAAGTAACACATTCTTTGCACGTCCAAACGCTTGATGAGTGATGACATATTGCAAAAGTGACACAGGAAAGGTGGACACGTATTCAATATAAAGACATTACACGGGAAATGACAATGTCAAGAACATCAGAGATCTGCAGGCCGTAGGACTTCATCGGAACAACTTTGGGTTGTCACAGCACCTGGCACTAGTTTTGTTCTCTACGTTCGGGAGAAAAATCTACAACATCTTTACGCTGCCACCGTCATCTCTGTAGGCTGATATTTAAAAACAGTGGTAACTTACAAAACATAGAAAAAATGGCATTATAATGGAAGAAGTTGTTTCATTTTCTAAATACGTAGGTGTGTATTTTACAAGAAGATAAATATAGTCAAATAACACACGTTATCTTGCATTGCCAAATCAAATTTAATTAGAACATTAGGGTTTTTGACAATATTACATATGAGTACTTTTAAATATTTCATGCAAAATGAAGCCCGATTCTGTTGTATAGATCAGATATGTTGGGCCTAGAACATTTAGATGTTGTTGAAAAGGTACATGTTTATGCTTATAAACAGTTTTTGGTGTAAAATCTAGCTCACAAAACTAATTGGTACATGATGATTATGGAAGGGTAACCAGGTATCTCTATAGTTATGTACAGGTTATGAAAATCTGGGTCAGGTTGCTCAATACGACACTCTAGTAGATGTATTATATTATGCTATTCTGGATTTTATTACGTGGGAGTGTGGTCCTAGTATCTAAACCAGGCATCTTGGACTTGTCGGAGAGGTAGGAGTGGCAATGCTGCGGCTCGGCGTACCCACTGGATGACTTCTGGGTTGTCTCGGTATTGGTTCATCATCTCAAGCTCAAGTGAAAATAATAACATATTTACAATTAATATTCATAACATATTCAAATCAATATTCATGTTCATAATAAAATATATAAAATATGTACTGTGTAATAATATTATATAATAATATATGTGTACCTTCTTTCAAATGGGACCGCCTCCGTGGTCTAGTGGTAGAGCGTCCGCCCGGAGAGCGGAAGGTCCGGGGTTCGATCCCCGGCCGCGTCATACCAAAAGACGTTAAAAGATGGTACTTGTTGTTACCCTGTCTGGCGCTCGGCATTAAGGGGCTAAAACAAGGACTGGTCGGCTCGGAGTCAGTATACTGTGTCTGATTGGGGTATTCATGTTAAACTGCGGCATGGTATCTCAGTGAGCTAGCACTATAAATCGGCATCAGTCCGGACTAGTACAAACACACACACGTACATGCACGTCGCTATATAAGTGCAATAATCTTGGACGCGACGTTAAACCCAATTTCCCCTCACCTCACCTTCTTCCAAATGGACTGGGTATAGTGAATGAAACACCCGCGGGTGTCTGAGTTCGGGAATGAATCATCCACTGCTCGGATAGCTGCTGCTTCAAAGTCTGTCTGCAAGGGGGTGGTTGGTGACTTCTTGGACAACTACCTTCAGTCTGTCAAAGAGGCGGACATAGATGTCACGTGGACGGTTAGGCAGAAGACAGAAGACTAACTGGGGCATCTTGGTGCCATTGAGTCCATGGATTACATTCAGCTGATTCCAGAGGGCTGGACACGAGTAGAACGTAACATCCATATACAGTGATGTCAAGCAAAGCAGAGGATTCTGTCATCTTGTCCATCTGTTGTTGTCCTCCGTGTGTCGGGCAGGTCAACCTGAGTCAAGGACCTTGGTAGGGCAGGTGTTGTCTTTCTTAGTCGACGGTACAATCCACTCTTCAACGTGCTGTAGGACTGAAAGGTAGCAGCTTCCTCTCTATTCGGGGGCGGTCGGGTAGCCTAGTGGTTAAAGCGTTCGCTCGTCACGCCGAAGACCCAGGTTCGATCCCCGACATGGGTACAATGTGTGAAGCCCATTTCTGGTGTCCCCCGCCGTGATATTGCTGGAATATTGCTAAAAGCGGCGTAAAACCATACTCACTCACTCCTCTCTGTTCGGGGTTTGCATCTCCTCATTGTAGATGGCCTGAACAGGCGTTGTCTCTTCTGGACTCGTCCTCGGAATCTGGTGTTGGCCTCATCTTCGGGAGGATGGTTGTGGGGCGTACTGTTTTCGGATCACCAACAGTTGTACATTTGCCAAGGCACCCGGTATCGACACACTTCCAGTGTACACAGGTCTGACGGCGATTGTTCAATCTGTATCTGTACCCATCAAGGAGCACCTGCCTACACCTCTCTCGGACAAGACATACTCTACACGCTGTGGATTTGCCATGGCATCTGATGAAACCTAGATTTTTCCTGCATATTTTATAGCTAAACTCCAGTTTCAGTCCTTAATCCCTATTACTCACTGTAGCTGCATGTATGGACTAACCAGTATCATCTTGTGTGGCTGAGCCTTCATACTTAATGAAATGTTGTTACTGATATTATACTTTGTTGTTAATTATATCCTGGCTTCTCTCTTCCCATGAGAGATACTCAGGTAAATACATTGTGACAACATAACAAGATCAGTGAGTTACAAGTTTTATCTTGTTATATCTTGTTATGTTGTTACGGTATCTTTGTTTGAAATGTTTAACCTGTAGCGAGAAAGTGAGTGGACTAATGCATTTGTCAGTTAGGGATGTATTATTATTATTGTAGGCAAACTACCACACCATGCTACAATTTCTGTAGGCAAAGTACACTGTAGGCGATAGTAGACTCCACCCTCTCATCGATAGGAAGATGATCAATATTGTCTTTTTCTTTTAAGTCCAATCCTTTTCTAGTTCTGGCGTTAACTCTCCAGATAGCATTATTTCACTACGGGTATATGTTTCTTTTAACTCACTTAACTTATCTTCTAAATTTTATATGACATCTTTAATACTGTTTGATTCTGTTGTGACATTTGCAAACACAAACAATAGTCATTTCCCCCAGAAAATGTATTTTTTTGTATCAAACTGACAATAAGTCCATTCTGTATAAACTTGTCAACATGGGTGAACTGTTTCGTCCACATATAACGCAATTCCCCCGCTGTATCGCCCAAGTTTCAAAGTCTTGTTATGAATATTCTGAAAACAGTCAAACTCGCTAAACGCCTTGTTGGTTTAGCCCCTGTTTCAATCAAACAAAGCATATCATACTTAGTTACAGAATGCTTAAAGTCTGTGAACCCAAGTTTAGAGTATAAGCCGGTCACATTCCACTCTAAAACTGTCAATGGCGTAGGTGAGCGTTGATATTTGTTTTTGGCGTGTATATTTGTAGTGTTGGGGTTGATGATTTCATTGTTCGATGTATTCAGGTCGGGGCCGACATCCAATCTTGGTTAATGTCGGCGGGTCTTGGTCACAGCAGTTATAGTTTGATTTCTCGTTATACGAAAAAAGCTTATCTTCTATAACAAGTTTAGCAAAATACAAATATGTGTATACTTATTCCCCTTCATCTCTCGCTGATTCCAAAAATGGAGCTAATTTCTTCTGTTTGGCACAGGTCTGGGCACTAACGTCGTCTGTTATCCACACTTGTTTATTGTCTTTAAGTTTTTCTTAAGCCAGCAGCTTGATTTCATCTCGATCACTTGGTCGTACAAAACGTGGAATAAATCCTAAAACTATATGGTAATTATTTTGAATTACGTCTGTTGGGTTACGAGTAATGCATATACGTAGAAGAAATGTGGTCGTTTTGCAACACAGATGGTTAATTTAATGGACATTACCTTGGGTACGCCCTCATTCCAGCATTATTTAAGTTTGTTTAAGATACAAATATTGGATTGTCTGGCCCATACTTTTCACAATACATGCCTGTGACATTAAACAAAACATACAATCAATGTTACATGAGTCAGTTACTGGTTTCACAAATGCTTCCATTTATTCCAACAAAGAACCATATACTTCTACATACAACATATAAGCCCACGCCGTTCTAATCTTTGCCAACATAGAGCGTGTGTTTGGCTGGGTAGAGGTCCTTGTTGCACAGATCTGTCGTGCAGCAGTAGTTACAGATGAAGGCGAAGTCGTAACGCCGCCCAGGGCTGAAGTTAATGCACTCTGCAACATCTGAGGAGCTGATCCACCACTTCATCTCGCAAGCGTGTTGCGAGGCACACCTGCAGGAACATCCACGTCCTCATCATATCATCTTCCCGAGGCAAGGGAGTTAACTGACTTTCAAAGTCCAGTTTACACCCTTGCCGAACTAGGCTGGAATTCCTGGGTTCGATCATAGCGCCAACAGTGGCTATTACGAGTTATGTCCTTTCTATGCCTCTCCTATTGACCAATCAGATTCAACCTCTCGTATCACTTGCATTTGCTTCAAACTAAAACTGTGGCGCCCAGTCAAGACGATCTGATTGATAATCAAGATCTATATTGTGATAAAACGAAGCTCACATCGCGAAGTGCATCAAATCACGTGAGCACCTTGATTAAAAGCAAGAAAAGATTTAAAAAATATCTGTTGACAACGAGTTAGCGGTGCACATGCTTTGCAAATCCTGCAGTCGACCGAAATCTGCATGACAGTTTACGAACTGGATTTCCATTTCGGTGCGCGATTTTGATTGGACTATGCATAGAATCGTTAGTCCAGCCAAAATGTAACTCCATAATACCAGCCTAGTTCGGCAAGGGTGGAAACTGGACTTTTATAGTCAGTTAACTCACTTGCCTCGGGAAGATGTCCTCATATATACAGACCGCATATAACTTTATCCGATAAATAATCATGATAACAATGATACTGAAGTCGTTTAACGCGTTTCCTGGCTGTTGCATGACCACCCGATTCCGTTAAGTGCCTCTTACATGCATCGGTTGCTGAAGACCAAATTCTTAGAATGATTCTTTTTTGAAAATAAAGCATCAATGGTTCTTATCGAATCAGAACGTGTACAGTATGTGCAGTACAATTTTGAATTCTGTTCTTATAGAGTGAGTGAGTTTATGAATTAGGCTTAACGCTTGACTGTCCGATTCCGTTAGTTGCCTCTTACAAGCATCGGTTGCTGAAGACCAAATTCTTAGACTGATTCTTATTTGAAGATAAAGAACGAGTGGTGCTTATCCTAACAGAACGTGTACAGTATGTGCAGTACAATTCTGAATATTATTCTTAAAGAGTGAGTGAGTGTGTGAGTTAGGCTTAACGCCGCTTTTAACAGTATTCCAGTCATATCATGGCGTGTCAGCTTTACGTTGGAGGCAAGCCCGAAGTGATGCAGGTCGTTTACCACTTTGGTGAAACCCACGTGCACGGGTATGGTGCTGACAAACCTAGAGACATAATCGGGGTTAACCCGAAGTTGAACCCACAATCATAGGTTTCTGGCGTGCTCAAGGGACGCAACTCTGCACAGCGAATTGCGGCGCTTCAGACGACTGGGCGGCCCGCGCACCCAGAACCATTTCATTATTGTTGAACATCATATGACAGTACCTTTTGGTTATACGCCTTGTACCCGACACTGCGTTGTCCACAGTGTTCATGCAAAAAGGAGAATGTCCTGGACATATGACGTTAGACTCCTCCTTATCAGGAAAAACTCCACATAACGTCCCATTGCACACAGCACATGTTTCTTGAAAGGAAATGTTTCACTTCCTTATATTATGTAGTATGTGAGGTACAATATTAAAATTACTTCTGATAGACCAATCCCGAAAGAACAATTTAGAAAACAGTACCTTCCAGTTATATTTTTTTTGCTGGATATCTGCACATCAAGCACACTATCATCCGTTTTGGTCAAAGATAAATATATCGTAAACAGATAATATCTTGTTGATTTTTTTCTTCTAAATTTTGTGTTAAGTGAATTCTGGGAATACATTGTTCCGAAACAAACATTTTAATACAACCCATTTTCAATTTGTCAACCTTATTCTCAACATAAAAATATTTTAAAATAACTTACTTGTATGAAAGCTTGTAACTGGTCTTGGTTGTGACAGTGAGGCCGTATGGGATTCAGATGGGTCTGTTGCATGTGTGCTTATAAATGTTTTGTATAAGGGTGTAGTAGGTTCGTATGTCTGATGTGTTACAGCATGAGATGCATAAGGTTTGTATGTCGAACTTGTTACGGCATGCATATGGGATGCATGTGTCGAACTTGTTGCTGTATATTTACGAAGCTTCTGTGTCGAACTTGATAATACATTAGTGTGTGGTTTGTATGTCGAGATTGTTACTTCATGTATATGGGCGTTGTGTGTCGAACTTGTTGCTGCATAAACATGGGGTTTGTGTGTCGAACCTAATGATGCATGTATATGTGAATTGTGTGTCGAGCTTGTTTCTGCATGTGTATGGGGTATCGAACTTGATGCTGCATGTATATGGGGTTTGTGTGTCGAACTTGATGCTGCATGTACATGAGGTTTGTGTGTCGAACTTGATGCTGCATGTACATGGGGTTTGTGTGTCGAACTTGATGCTGCGTGTACATGGGGTTTGTGTGTCGAACTTGATGCTGCATGTACATGGGGTTTGTGTGTCGAACTTGATGCTGCATGTACATGGGATTTGTGTGTCGAACTTGATGCTGCGTGTACATGGGGTTTGTGTGTCGAACTTGATGCTGCATGTAAATGTGGTTTGTGTGTCGAACTTGATGCTGCATGTATATGGGATTTGCGTGTCGAACTTGATGCTGCGTGTACATGGGGTTTGTGTGTCGAACTTGATGCTGCATGTACATGGGGTTTGTGTGTCGAACTTGATGCTGCATGTAAATGTGGTACATGGATCTGGGGTAGGATGTGGGGTACTAAGGTTTTGTGTGGTGCATGGGTTACGATGATGTGGCGTGCCGAAGTTGTCTTCCTTGGTGTTGGTACCGTTGACCACGCATGTGCTAAAAGTGAAACATACTTTTGAAATGATAATTAAATTATCACCAAACTGCCGTAGTGATGCACTTTACACATTAATATAAGGGTAACGCTATTTTTAAGGGCATTACTATTTGCAGAAGTCCGAGGTCTTCCATTGAAAAGACCGAGGGCCTCTGCAAATGATAATGCCCTGAAAAATAGCGTAACCGTTATTACAGCTAAAACAAACAACAATATCGGTTTTACATTTACTGCCATCAACACGAATGTCACTGACCCACTTTTACTATTATGGAAACGTCATAGAACAAACCAGGTGACGTCACTATTGAACGTGACGTCACCTATCCCTACCCTACGACGTCACCCAACAACGGGCGTGATAATGGACCGTCGTCAAGGAATATAAGGGCATTATCAAGCTACAGTTGCCTGCTGATTTCTGATAAAATGCGGGCGGTTTAATGATAATTCTGTCCATTTTAGCTATAAAAAACAATTATGTGTCATACTAAGTGAATTAGAATTAAGAAATAAACATTACTCACAGGATCTACAAAGATGATAATTGCAGAGATTTCCAAAGCAACAATCATGACATGTCCTTGACCCACGTACTTTCCACATAACAAATGGGGTCCCCGTTTTCTTCAAGAGGCATTTCTAAATACAAGAACTCAGACTCATCACAACAAAAATATATGACATGATGAAAGCAATAACAGGATATATTCTTATGTTCCTGCAACATTCACTGCAACACACTTAGTTTATTTTTCTACACCTCTGAATGAAAAAATCATGGCAAAAACACTTTTCTCATTGATATAATGATATGACGTTGATATATCACAATCTTAGTACTGATTATGAATGGAAGTACAGCCCATGCAATATTTAATGCTTTTTTCAGATTCGTCATTCGATGTTTATGTTTATATTTTCTAGCGATAAATTGTGTAACAATTTCTTACAGTGAATATTATGGAGTACACTCACCAGGCTGGGGAGGCACTCGGCATGTATTCTCTCACTGTCACCTACGCGATATACCTCCATATAGCACGCCTATAGAGACAAACATGGAAACTAATTCCTCATACTCGTGGCTTTCATTTGAACATTATTTCAGATAACGTAATCAGCATCACATATATAAATTAGTTTAATTTCAAATGACGTGACAGTTCACACAAGTATTAAGTTCATATACTTATTATTAAGTACCATTCGCAAACCATTCGTATTACAAGTCATAATTTAAATATCCACTTGAAAAGAAATTCTTCATCAGAGATGCTCAAATGTTATTGTACCCCAGGGGGATGGCAGTCCTTTTTCGAACACTCGTCCAATGTCAGAGCCCCTCTACAGTGGTAACACTCATGACTCGGCATTTGTGGCACTGTAACAGAACAAATTATTCTGTAAGAAACGACAGAACACACTAGCAGAATACACCAACAGAAGTTCGAACACTGTAACAAAAGTCGGAACATTGTTACAAAAGACATAACACTGTAACTAAAGTCTGAACACTATTATATGAGTCTGAACACTGTTACAGAAATCTGAACACTGTTACATGAGACTACAACATAAGTCTTCAAAATTACTACAAAAGACAGAACACTGTAACAGAAGATTGAACCCTGTAAACATGCTCATGTATGATGGGCACAATGACTTCCACGTAACTGAGCCTGGCCATCCGATCCATTAAGTGGCCTCTCACGACCATCATGCGTTGCTGGGAACCAATTCCAACTCGGAATCCCAACAGGGGTTGAAAGGTATATAATCTGGGCGGGATGTACATGGTGTAGATATGACTCAGCGTCCATACCTTGCAGACTTGTTGACACCAAAGCCGGGACAAGGAGAAGGAATGTACCTAAAAATAGTGGAATTATAATTGTGTAGATGTGGAACACGTGTAAAACAGGGAGATTGATAGGTTTAATACCGCTTTGAAGGCATGCCGATCTTGTTTTAGCACTTTGATTAACCCACGAGAACGGGTGTAGTGTGGTCAATGAAGTACCATCAGGGTGAACCTGTGATTTCTGCACAACAAATAGCGAGGCCTTATAGAAGGAGGCGAAGCTAGCATTGTAAGGTTGCTTGTCTATGCTTTTAGGTTTTTATCACACCGTCCGTCCACTGAGATTTGCAATATGGCACAGATAACATTGTAATATATGTCTAACAGTCGCAGAGGTCATGATTAGTGCTTGTTCGTGAATGTTGTCGTTCAACCATCACTAATTGTGGAATTTTGTTACCAGGATGAAATAAGTCACAATGTGTCTATCTGATTACGTTTGAAAAAAAAAATCACATTTACCTGAAAACATCCTGTTATTCCATGCCATTCTGACACCTGGTGCATTTTTTTTATAGTTACAGATAGAGAACTAGGTTAAATAATAGATAACTGTTGTGTGTGGAAGTCTTGAAATAATACTGAAACCATTCCAAGGTGTGCCATATTTAACCACAAAGCACAATCAGAGAATTAACAAGATTATATTGGCCGTACAAAAATTGGAGGAATGTTTTACATTGTTTTTTTTTTATGTAATGATTTATTTGCAGTAAGTCATTGAAATAATAAAGAGGGTTTAATTGAAGATGATTTATTAACAAAACAAATTAGAAATGACTTGCGTCGTAATAATGACAAAATATTTAGGAGTTTTGTTGCGAAGAATTATTGACCAAAAATGGTGTTTACTAAGAGTTAGTTATTGACAAAATGAATTAAGGTTTATTTAGTTTGTTATTGACAAAACAAACTAGAAAGGTGTTTGGATGATTGAGTGAGTGAATATTCCAGCAATATCACGGCAGGGGACAGCTGAAATGGGCTTCACATCCATGTCGGGAATCGAACCCGGGTCTTCGACGGGACGAGCGAGCGCTTTAACCACTAGGCTACCCCACCACCCGAAAGGTATTTGAATTACATGGATAACAGAAGCCGCACCGTCACCATGGTTTCCCGAATGTCCCAAAACCCTTACCATCTGAAACGTATTATGAACCATTCAGACTTTACCAAATCTGGTGACAGTTGTCATCGCAATGCTATACAACTTTGAAACAGAAAAGCCTATGTTTCAAGATACCTTAACAACAAAGTTAACAATAAAGTTATAAGCAATTCTTGTGTAATGTTATCCCGTCCTGTTTTAGAACTCACACAGCCAATGCCGAATAACTCTGAAACCGGAAGTAACATGCCTTCAGATAATTTTACAAAGACGTTATATGCACCTCCGGTTTCCGAGTGCTACTTCTGCTACCTGCTTGGTGCCCCAGCAGGATTAACACCATCGTTTTGACTTTGCCAATCGGAAGTTCCGATTGATATACTGCAAATAGGAAACATCCGCAAATACGAAGCCCATGAGGATGCTTACTTCTTGTGCCTAAATATCTTGGCCCCTATTTTAGATAGATCTTATGCACAATGTGTGAAGCCCATTTCTGGTGTCTCCCGCACTGATATAAAACTGGAGTATTGCTAACCACACTCATTCATATCGAGATGACACGCCATTAAATAATCGAAATACTTTTTACAGCAGGGTTTTTTGTGTAGCCTAGTGGTTAAAGCATTCGCTCGTCACGAAGAAGACACGGGTTCGATTCCCGACATGGGTATAATGTGTGAAGCCTATTCCTGGTGTCCCCCGCCGTGATATTGTTGGAATATTGCTAAAAGAGGCGTTTAACTAAACTCACTCACTCACTCCTATCCATTGAGGGTCCGATCATTTAATATTTTGTAGTGGGGGTGGGGGGTTGTATTTCACGTTTTAGGGAGACAGCCTGGGATCTGGTCCCGAAAATGCTTGAAACAAATTATCTGAGAGAAATAAATAACTGAAACAAACTCTGTTGCCTAGTGGTTAAAGCGTTCGTACGTCACGCCGAAGACCCGGGTTCGATACCCGACATGGGTACAATGTGTGAAGCCCATTTCTGGTGTCCCCCGCCGTGATATTCCTGGAATATTGTTAAATAGGGCGTAAAACCATATATATCAATGAGGAAGTCCAGCATTTCACAATTTTTTTTCTCAGATGACATTTGAAAGCGTGTTTAATAATACTTGCATAGAATTTGATTGGCTGATTGACTTATTTGATTTAGCATAAACTAAAATATGTATTATAAAGTACACACATATTCCATATCATATTTAATGTTCTTGGTCCAGATAGATGTAAATAGAAATTCACGTGAAACAGCCTGCTTGCTGATCAACTGGAATACAATTGGCCAAACAAAAATCGATGTATACAAATTGAAACAGTTACTAGATAAATAATGATAACGCTCATCGTTTCACTTGAAAAATTTCAATATTTGTAAAATGAAGTTGAAAGAAAGATTCAATAGTATGCTGATTCTTAAAACACGTCCACATTAATATAAGTATGCACAAACATCACAAGTTAGAAACACCTGTGTTCAACGCAAAAACCTTGCGTCAAACTCGGTCAATGTAGGGGGGCCACATAGATTTTCGGACCCGTGAAGATCCGGGTTAGAATAAGTCTTCAGCAACCCATGTTTGTCGTTAGAAGCGACAAACGGGTTCGGGTGGTCAGGCTAGCTGACTTGGTTGATACATGTCATCGTATCCCAATTGCGCGGATCGATGCTCATTATGTCAATCACTGGATTGTCTGGTCCAGACTTGATTATTTATCGACCGCCGCCATATAGCGGGAATATTGCTGGGTGAGGCGTTAAACAACAACAAACAAACAAACAAACAAACAGAGAGATGTTTGACTGACCCATGTCATCATGTGGCAACATGTCACCCTGCTTGGCTATGGCTAGTTTTGAGATGCATTCAAAATTTGTATATCCATCACTGGAGGTTTGAGAAAAATACTAGTGTCTATCGAGAGTGCATTATCCTTCAGGGAGTCATTAGTGAGTGTGTGAGTGAGTTGGGTTTAACGCCACTTTTAACAGTATTCTAGTTATATCACGTCGTGTCAGCTTAGTGTGGGAGGAAAGCCCGAAGTGATGCAGGTCTCAGACGTTTACCATTCGGTGAAACCCACGAGCACGGGTATGGTGCTGACAAACCTAGAAATATAATCGGGGGCAAACCGGGATTCGAACCCACAATCATTGGTTTCTGGCGTGCCCAAGGGACGCAACTCTGCACAGCGAATCGCGGCGTTAGGAGGTGATTAGACGTTGCAGAGTACAGTTCCACAGCGCTATCGACTCAGGTCCCCCATTCGAATAACCAGTGGGTGCAAATAGTAGTCCCGTCCGCACCTGATGTTATTAAAAAACATGTTAAACAGAAGATGCTTTGTTCCTCAACGGGCGATCTCGTCACGGGTCAGTTATGCAAGTCACAAAACAGGTACTAAAAGTAATGTCGATTATGTTGCCCTCAAAATTCGTTTCTCTCTCATTTAGCCTGCAGGGATGCTATGACACGTCCGATGCGGTGATGGGTTTCACAGTTTACATTTTGTGCATGTTGTATTCATACGCACTTTCCTCACTTTTTTAAGACAGGTTAACATGTTTTAATTTTGCTGATTATTGATTCAAAATAATAGTCTGTAAAAAATTGGATACAAAACACATTTTATCCATTTCATAACAAGTTTATGTACCTCGTGAAACTACATTAAATCAAGTAAAAATGTCCCAGGATATGAGTTGAGTGTGTCTCTGTGTGTGTGTGTGTGTGTGGGGGGGGGGGGGGGGGGGGGGGGGATATCTACATCATACTACATTTGGTTTTCCGAGGATGGATGCGTCCGCCTATGCATAAGGTGAAATTCTTTCGATGTTCTGGGGGATGGAGGGAATGCCGATCTTAGGGCCTGTCAAAATTTTAATCAAATGCAGCTATTTGATATGTCCTCCGCTCCCATTATTGTGGTAGGTCTAGCAAGCCTTATTTCAAACGTTGGCATTCACGGCGCCTTTAACAATGCTCGTTGAAGTATATGTATGTCCTGCTTACTCTCCCATAACACTAGCTGGACTTTTTCACAAAGCAAAGCTTAGCGCCCTGCATTAAAGTTGTAGACACGGACGTGAAGTGCATCAAGAGAATAAATGTTGAAGTCTCACTGATATTTGTAAAATATAAATAAATTTTATGTGCAACAGAGATTACTTCAGTGATTTATTTCTATCAGATCATTTGTTTCAAGCCTTTTCGGGACCAGATCCCAGGCTATCTCCCTAAAACGTGAAATCCCCCCCCCCCCCCCCCCCTACAAAATCTTAAATGACCGGACCCCCAATGGATAGGAGTGAGTGAGTGAGTTTGGTTTAACGCCGCTTTTAGCAATATTCCAGCAATATCACGGCGGGGGACACCAGAAATGGGCTTCACACATTGTACCCATGTCGGGAATCGAACCCCGGTCTTCTTCGTGACGAGCGAACGCTTTAACCATCGTACTCCGACGGCATTGTATCAATCACTGGTTTGTTTGGTCTAGACTCGATTATTTACAGACCGCCGTCACGAAGCTGTAGTATTGCTGAGTGCAGCGTTAAACGTGAAACAAACAATCAAATATCAACTATGGCAGGATGGTACATATCAGTGCATTAATCTTTTACTAATTCATCTGTAGCCTTCAATGGCCATTGTCTGGGACAGGCAAAGCAGTGATTGAGAGAACGATTATAATAATGCTATAATAATGAGTGAGTGAGTGAGTGAGTTTGATTTTACGCCGCTTTTAGCAATATTCCAGCAATATCACGGCGGGGGACACCAGAAATGGGCTTCACACATTGTACCCATGTCGGGAATCGAACCCGGGTCTTCAGCGTGACGAGCAAACGCTTTAACCACCAGGCTACCCGACCGCCCGCTATAATAATGAATAACATTTAATGCGATTAGCGATAATTTTGTCCTTTACATAATCTATAAATAAGAAGAAGAGGAAGAAGAAGACGTGGCTGCATATATATGAATAGATTGTGGAGTAGCTAGTCAGAAAACATACTGCCTAATAACCCTACCTGCCATATTGTCATTTGTTTGTTTGTTTGTTTGTTGGATATCCTTTTGGTGCATAGTAACAGCGAGCTGTGCCACATAGAAAATGTTATGTTTATGAGTTTATTTGTTCAGTTTCGACAGATCCGTCCTTTGGAGGCCGTTCTTCGCTTGAGGACATGCTTTGTATGCATAAGAACAGCGAGCTGTGCCATCAAAAACAAGTTTAATGTTTCCAGTTTTGACAGATCCGTCTTTTGTTAAAAATCCATAAGAGGCCGTTTCTAGCTAGTGATTGAGTGAGTGAGTGAATGCGTATGCTTTTACGCCGCTCTTAGCAATATTTCAGCAATATCACGGCGGGAAACACCGGAAAATGGGCTTCACACATTGTAGTTGTTGTTGTTGTTGGTTTGTTGTTTAACGCCGCACTCAGCAACATTCCAGTTATATGTCGGCGGTCTGTAAATAATAGAGTCTGGACCAGACAATCCAGTTATTAATATCATGAGCATCGATCCACGCAATTGGGATCGATGACATGCATCAACCAAGTCTGCGAGCCTGACCACCCGATCGCCGTCATATAGCTGGAATATTGCTGAGTGCGGCGTTAAACAACCAACCAACCGTTGCCTCGCTCAGCTGTTACATACCTTCATGATGGACTGTATATATTACCCTCATCGTCCATGTGTGTATTTGAAGTGGATGCAATCAAACGTGCGGAGAATGCGTCGCTCGTCAGAAGGGGAACAACATCGTCATAAACCTGTCAACTATTCCGGCGTGTTTAAGCTGAACGTATTCCCACAAAATTAGCCATTAACCTCCTCATCACTGACCTTGGATTTGTCAGCTGTATTCTAGTATAATGGTTGGGATTCGTGTGTGATCTGTATCAATTTGGCTTTTCCTCACAGCTGCAGTTTCAAAGCCCCACATGGGTACAATGTGTGAAGCCCATTTCTGGTGTCTCCCGCACTGATATAAAACTGGTGTATTGCTAACCACACCCATTCATATCGAGATGACACGCAATTAAATAATCGAAATACTTTTTACAGCAGGGTTTTTGTGTAGCCTAGTGGTTTAAGCGTTCGCTCGTCACGTTGAAGACCCGGGTTCGATTGCCCACATGAGTACAATGTGTGAAGCCCATTTCTGGTGTCCCCCGCTGTGAAATTGCTGGAATATTGCTAAAAGCGGCGTAAAACCATACTCATTCACTCACTCACTCACTCACTATATGTGAAGCCCATTTCTGGTGTCCCCCGCCGTGATATTGCTGGAATATTGCTAAACGCGGCGTAAAACCATACTCACTCACTGTTTTTCAGCAGCGTGAATTTAATTTCACCCACTTCACAATTACAGACAAAATGCGTAGATTTCTATTAACCTCTATTAAATTCAAACATACTGTGTTTGATTGTTCTTCTATCAATATACAAAACAAAGATTATTTTATGTAAACTAAAACGTCGTTTAATATACATAAGCTTTGAAAAGTAAAAGCTCGATGCATATAATCATTGAAAACAAATCTGATTTTGCAACTTACATGTATGATGTTCGCGTCGTCTGCTATTGTTCAACCTATAAGAGTCAGCTGCCGATTACTGGCAGATAATGGGTCCACACCGAGGTATCAACGTTTCTATAATTCCGTTTGCCAAACTCAGCATATTGATTTTATATATTGTCAGTTTCAATAATTGTCTAAGTATAGAGACTGAGTATATCTTGAATATGTAGTAAATTGAATTTAGTTATGTTGTACGATATATTCCAAACCGAAAATGAGAACGTGCCATTAAAGTTTTCAGTGTTATTGTACTGCATATTCCTCATGAGGGCTAAGAAGCCAATATGAATCTATTGTGAAATACTTGTTTGTAAACCCGTCCTTTATATTATGGAACTACAATGTCAAGGTTGTGCTGCAACGATGTAGAAGGGCATTGCATGCATGATGTGCTGTGGGCCTTTTGGTCACATGTGCAAATACACTGTGCGAAGGGATACAGTTTATCTAGAATATGTAGTGAAAGGAATTTAGTTATACCGAAGCTATAGTTTTCGGGCTCATTCATAACCAAATGAAATATCCAGTTATCATTCTAGTTATCTTGAAGTTTCTTGTAAAACGTAATCTCGCTGAAGAGTGAAGACGCACTTATCTTGTATTGGTGAAGATTGCGTGCACATTTAATAGCTGTTTCATCTCACGCTGCGTTGGGTCAGAATACGCTTAAATCTCATTAAACCTTTGAAATTGCTTGTCAGCATTTTTGTGTGTTTCGGTGGATAATTGAGACTAGTTATGCGCTGGCGTTGACGTCTTATATTTCGTTGTAAATTAGATTCTGGTTGGCTGATAGGGGCACATGAGTATGTAGCCATCTGCAAAATGCAAAAAGAGGGAGCTCTTAACCGTGACTGTTCAGTCATAGGACCTGCTCTATTACATTGTGTCCCGTGAAGATTCCGGGTTAGAATTGGTCTTCAGCAATCCATGCCTGTCGTAAGAGGCGATTAACGGGATCGGGTGGTCAAACTCGCTGACTTGGTTGATGCATGTCATCGTATCACAAATGCGTGGATCGATGCTCAGGCTGTCAATCACTGGATTGTCTGGTCCAGACTCGATTATATACAGACCGCCGTCATATAGCTGGAATATTGCTGATTGTGGCATTTAACAACAAACAAATAAAGAAAACATATTTTACTTTGCCGCATACGATTAATGCTGGCTAAGGAGAAAGGCTAAGGTACCAAAAGAGCTGCAACATACAGATTAAGTTGAATGCTTAAGGAGGGGTGCTATTGAGTAAAGTTACCTATAGCACAGCAACATAAGTTTAATATAAATGCTTAAGGAGGGGCGTTATTGAGTAAATTTACCTACAGCACAGCAACATACAGATTAAGTTGAATGCTTAAGGCGAGGCGCTATTAAGTAAATTTACCTATAGCACAGCAACATAAGTTTAATATAAATGCTTAAGGAGGGGCGTTATTGAGTAAATTTACCTATAGCACAGCAACATACAGGTTAAGTTGAATGCTTAAGGCGAGGCGCTATTCAGTAAATATACTTATAGCACAGCAACATAAGTTTAAGTTGAATGCTTAGGGATGGGAGCTATTGAGTAAATTTACTTATAGCACGGCAACATACAGTTTAAGTTGAATGCTTAAGGAGAGGCGCTATTCAGTAAATTTACCTATAGCACAGCAACATAAGTGTAAGTTGAATGCTTAAGGAGGGGCGCTATTGAGTAAATTTACCTATAGCACAGCAACATACAGTTCAAGTTGAATGCTTAAGGCGATGCGCTATTGAGTACATTAACCTATAGCACAGCAACATACAGTTTAAGTTGAATGCTTAAGGAGGGGCGCTATTGAGTAAATTTACTTATAGCACAGCAACATACAGTTCAAGTTGAATGCTTAAGGAGGGGCGCTATTGAGTAAATTTACCTATAGCACAGCAACATACAGTTTAAGTTGAATGCTTAAGGCGAGGCGCTATTGAGTAAATTTACCTATAGCACAGCAACATACAGTTTAAGTTGAATGCTTAAGGCGAGGCGCTATTGAGTAAATTTACCTATAGCACAGCAACATACAGTTTAAGTTGAATGCTTAAGGCGAGGCGCTATTGAGTACATTTACCTATAGCACAGCGACATAAGTTTAAGTTGAATCCTTAAGGAGGGGCGTATCTGAGTAAATTTACCTGTAGCACAGCAACATACAGTTTAAGTTGAATGCTTAAGGAGAGGCGCTATTGAGTACATTTACCTATAGCACAGGAACATAAGTTTAAGTTGAATGCTTAATGAGGGGCGCTATTGAGTAAATTTATCTATAGCACAGCAACATACAGTTTAAGTTGAATGCTTAAGGAGGGGCGCTATTGAGTAAATTTACCTATAGCAGAGCAACATAAGTGCAAGTTGAATGCTTATGGAGGGGCGCTATTGAGTACATTTACCTATAGCACAGCAACCTAAGTTTAAGTTGAATGCTTAAGGCGAGGCGCTATTGAGTACATTTACCTATAGCACAGCAACATACAGTTTAAGTTGAATGCTTAAGGCGAGGCGCTATTGAGTACATTTACCTATAGCACAGCAACATACAGTTTAAGTTGAATGCTTAAGGCGAGGCGCTATTGAGTAAATTTTGCTATAGCACAGCAACATAAGTTTAAGTTAAATGCTTAAGGAGGGGCGCTATTGAGTAAATTTACCTATTGCACAGCAACATACAGTTTAAGTTGAATGCTTAAGGCGAGGCGCTATTGAGTAAATTTACCTATTGCACAGCAACATACAGTTTAAGTTGAATGCTTAAGGAGAGGCGCTATTGAGTACATTTACCTATAGCACAGCAACATAAGTTTAAGTTGAATGCTTAAGAAGGGGCGTATCTGAGTAAATTTACCTGTAGCACAGCAACATACAGTTTAAGTTGAATGCCTAAGGAGAGGCGCTATTGAGTACATTTACCTATAGCACAGCAACATAAGTTTAAGTTAAATGCTTAATGAGGGGCGCTATTGAGTAAATTTACCTATAGCACAGCAACATACAGTTTAAGTTGAATGCTTAAGGAGGGGCGCTATTGAGTAGATTTACCTATAGCACAGCAACATAAGTGCAAGTTGAATGCTTATGGAGGGGCGCTATTGAGTACATTTACCTATAGCACAGCAACATAAGTTTAAGTTGAATGCTTAAGGTGAGGCGCTATTGAGTACATTTACCTATAGCACAGCAACATACAGTTTAGGTTGAATGCTTAAGGCGAGGCGCTATTGAGTAAATTTACCTATAGCACAGCAACATAAGTTTAAGTTGAATGCTTAAGGCGAGGCGCTATTGAGTACATTTACCTATAGCACAGCAACATACAGTTTAGGTTGAATGCTTAAGGCGAGGCGCTATTGAGTAAATTTACCTATAGCATAGCAACATACAGTTTAAGTTGAATGCTTAAGGCGAGGCGCTATTGAGTAAATTTACCTATTGCACAGCAACATACAGTTTAAGTTGAATGCTTAAGGAGAGTCGCTATTGAGTACATTTACCTATAGCACAGCAACATACAGTTTAAGTTGAATGCTTAAGAAGGGGCGTATCTGAGTAAATTTACCCGTAGCACAGCAACATACAGTTTAAGTTGAATGCCTAAGGAGAGGCGCTATTGAGTACATTTACCTATAGCACAGCAACATAAGTTTAAGTTGAATGCTTAATGAGGGGCGCTATTGAGTAAATTTACCTATAGCACAGCAACATACAGTTTAAGTTGAATGCTTAAGGAGGGGCGCTATTGAGTAAATTTACCTATAGCACAGCAACATAAGTGCAAGTTGAATGCCTTATGGAGGGGCGCTATTGAGTACATTTACCTATAGCACAGCAACATAAGTTTAAGTTGAATGCTTAAGGCGAGGCGCTATTGAGTACATTTACCTATAGCACAGCAACATACAGTTTAGGTTGAATGCTTAAGGCGAGGCGCTATTGAGTAAATTTACCTATAGCATAGCAACATACAGTTTAAGTTGAATGCTTAAGGCGAGGCGCTATTGAGTAAATTTACCTATTGCACAGCAACATACAGTTTAAGTTGAATGCTTAAGGAGAGTCGCTATTGAGTACATTTACCTATAGCACAGCAACATACAGTTTAAGTTGAATGCTTAAGAAGGGGCGTATCTGAGTAAATTTACCTGTAGCACAGCAACATACAGTTTAAGTTGAATGCCTAAGGAGAGGCGCTATTGAGTACATTTACCTATAGCACAGCAACATAAGTTTAAGTTGAATGCTTAATGAGGGGCGCTATTGAGTAAATTTACCTATAGCACAGCAACATACAGTTTAAGTTGAATGCTTAAGGAGGGGCGCTATTGAGTAAATTTACCTATAGCACAGCAACATAAGTGCAAGTTGAATGCCTTATGGAGGGGCGCTATTGAGTACATTTACCTATAGCACAGCAACATAAGTTTAAGTTGAATGCTTAAGGCGAGACGCTATTGAGTACATTTACCTATAGCACAGCAACATACAGTTTAAGTTGAATGCTTAAGGGGAGGCGCTATTGAGTACATTTACCTATAGCACAGCAACATACAGTTTAAGTTGAATGCTTAAGGCGAGGCGCTATTGAGTACATTAACCTATAGCACAGCAACATACAGTTGAAGTTAAATGCTTAAGGCGAGGCGCTATTGAGTAAATTTTGCTATAGCACAGCAACATAAGTTTAAGTTAAATGCTTAAGGAGAGGCGCTATTGAGTAAATTTACCTATTGCACAGCAACATACAGTTTAAGTTGAATGCCTAAGGAGAGGCGCTATTGAGTACATTTACCTATAGCACAGCAACATAAGTTTAAGTTGAATGCTTAAGGAGGGGCGTATCTGAGTAAATTTACCTATAGCACAGCAACATACAGTTTAAGTTGAATGCTAAAAGGAGAGGCGCTATTGAGTACATTTACCTATAGCACAGCAACATAAGTTTAAGTTGAATGCTTAATGAGGGGCGCTATTGAGTAAATTTACCTGTAGCACAGCAACATACAGTTTAAGTTGAATGCTTAAGGAGAGGCGCTATTGAGTACATTTACCTATAGCACAGCAACATACAGTTTATGTTGAATGCTTAAGGAGGGGCGCTATTGAGTAAATTTACCTACAGAGCGTAGGTTCGTGTTGAATAAGTGAAGAGAGGCGCTATTGAGTATTGTACCTAGGGAGGTGTAACATACGGGTCATGTTAAACACGTAAGGAAAGGGCGCTATTGTCAGTTGTACTTATTCCATTCAACATATAGCTCACGTTGAATGCTTTCGGAAGGAGAGAGTGTCTGTGAGTGCGAGAGTGCAGGGAATACTGATATCACAGATCGAGTATTTCAATGATTTCATTACGTCCTATACACGTCAGTGTTGTTTTCAGTGATGATGCTCGTTCAGGTTGTTACATACATTTCCTCTTTCTGTTGTCCTTAATATTCCAAAGAAGACGCTGCGATTATCACAGGATCATAAAATACCGATATAGCCTCCGAAGCCTTTTTCTTCTTAGCAGTGATGAGTGTGGACAAAGTAAAGCAAGTACAAAAGAGTATTTCCCGCACAGTAATCAGCAACATAGCGTTAACGCATGTGACGTGTGGCTAAATATCAATCCAGGTATCTGTCCTGCGTAAATTGTTGTTCCCGACGTTGCCATGGGGGAGTTTTCGAAGGTGAACTCTATTCCATCAGCTATTACTTTCTTGCTACCCTCCCATCCAATGTATGTGTCGGTTCCCTCCATGTCCACACACAGAGTATATGTTGCACCCGAGATCAGTAAGAGAGACGTGGGGAACAGAACCTCGTTTGGCTGATTCTGGCCTTCAAGGACTCGCTTTATTTTCTGCAATGGTTCAGCAATCTTCAAATGACTGCTGTCAAACACTTTTATACTCAGGGTAAACGTTTCATCACGCTCTGCGCCATATAATTGACAACCTTTCAAGTGAAGATCCTGATTTGCTGAAAACGATATCGCATGTGTTCCCTTGTGCAGAGCTGTAAGCCCATAATCTCTAAACCTGCAAACATACCTATACGATACAGGCTCCTCCCAAAAATGGTTACATTCTTTCCTCTGTATATCCTTGAAAGGAGAGATGTCGATATGAGAGTTTACCCTTTTGTCTATCATTTGACATTTCTCAATGTCAGTCAGCACTTCCGTAGGACCTACAACTGTCATGAGATAGTCCAGAGGCATGCTGTTAAACCGGATCTCATACCGCATATCACCAAGAAGTCTCCGTAGGTTCTCAGGTGTGTCGGGCATACCTTCTTGCAGACATCTGTGTTTTGTCCATGACATTATCGCCTCAAAAATGTCTTCTTCTTTTGATTTCAAATTCTCCGACTTAAGGAACTTCTCCAGACAAGTACTGCACAGCTCTGCAAATCCTGGAGATCTGATGACTCTCTCCCCTCCTTCAGTCAGGATCATCAGGGCTTTCTTTTCCAAGTCAAACTCCCCGTAACGATGGCTGTCTTCAAGGATCAGACAGACATTGTTCTCTGACAGACATGTCTCCATAAATATTACACATTTGTTGTACAATGCATCTACAGAATATTTCCTGGATGTGTACATTAATCCCACAACTGTTCCAGCGCTGACATCTGCCTTTTCTGTGTATACAAACCTACACATAAAATAGTTAATTATTAGACCATCACACCAATAGAACTGCTCAGCAAATGATAAAATATTTAACCTGGTCAATCTGTTTCCTTAGAATTTGCATCAAAACCACATACAACACATTGGTTTACGCATTTATGGCTTTGAATAGTGAACTGATATTTTATGTTCCTCATGTTATCCTTAAAGTATCTAATGGGACAAATATGACACAGTCATGTAAGGTGAAACAATTCGCTGTTGCGTCCCCTAGGCATGCCACAAACCAGTGATCACTGGTTCGAATCCTAGAATTGCCATGACTATGGTCCCAGGTTTGTCACGGGTTTCACAAAAGTGGAAGCAGGTTTAAGACCTGCATAACTTCCGGTTTCCGTACCAAGCTGCCAGGAAGTAATAATGTCCAATTAAACTCACTAACTTTATGATCTTAGGTAACATGGGGATTACCTTAAGAACTCTCTAAATATGTGCGGCTCTATGTCAGGGATGGTCACCTCCTTCTCCTCTGCCAGGTTACCACAGAACATGGCACGGAAGACACAGCTGCGACTGACAAGAACGTAGCGGTGGGCTCGGACCATCTGCTTCACTGACCCAACCCGGAAGATGACGTCACTGAAGTCTTCTGTGTCGAGCATGCGCAGATTACACTCAGTGACAGTCTTCCCCGACTGCCAGTCATCAACAAATCCAGACGATTGCTTATTACTGAACATTGTCTGCAACAGATAAATGTTTCATGGTTTATGTGTCTGATATAAGCTAGAATATATTGACTTCAGTAATATATTTTATACCCCTGATTTCTAGTAATCCGTGAATAACTAACTTTTTCTGGTTTCCTAGCTTAGATCAAGTACCTATTTTATTGTTGTAAATCAAAAATATCTGTTGGTCAACTACCTGTATAATCTGGAAGTTAAGTATTTTCTTGTTTTAGTCCAATCGACTTCAGTCTTTAAGGCTAAGTTTCTATTTAGACGTATTCCTGTCCTTAGTGTTCAAATGACATATTTTAGCGAAAAGCCCCTAGTGCCCATTGCTCCCCTTCCAGGATTTTCACTCATTAGAGAGTTCGGAGTTAATTAACTCCCGGGTGTTTATTGGTCACAGTCGGCTAAATTGGATCTCTCCCAATTGTCAGACACCCCATTTGTCAGAGCTCATATCCCAATTGTCAGACACCCCGTTTGCCAGAGCTTTTATCCCATTCGTCAGACTCCCCAGTTGTTAGACAGTGGAGTAGAGATGGCTTGTCAAAACATGTGACATTTAACTGTTGTGGTGATGGACCAATCCAAAGAGTCCTCTATATAATTCACATCAAGTAAAAAAGGTTCTTTGTAGTTAATGTTAATAATTGATCTACTCAAATACAATTGGCTTAAACACTGTTTTATTTTCTACCGGAATTGATTTCGCTGATGAACCATTTGATCATGAAAACAACTTATATTTGTTGGTTCTCCACAGTTCTCACCTTAGCTTCTCACGAAAAGGATGAGTTTTCTTATCTCAATGTATTACTTTGGTTTGGTTTGGTTTGGTCTGTTGTTTAACGCCACTCTCAGCAATATTCCAATTATATGACGGCGGTCTGTAAAATAATCGAGTCTGGACCAGACAATTCAGTGATTGACATCATGAGCATCGATCCACGCATTTGGGATCGATGACATGTATCAACCAAGTCAGCGAGCCTGACCACCCGATCCCGTTAGTCTTTATTACTGTAAAGGTGACATTTCGGTACAGATCCTTATACCGTTGTCAAGCAAGACTGATATACAGTTGCTTAGTTAACGAGCTTGTATATTCGTTTATTGTTGATTCGCCAGTGATCACTGTACTCGACAATTTATGCCTAACAGTTTAGATTGCCTCTCCAGTTGATAATACTTAAACAGTGAACTTTTACCACTTTGACTATTATTCGTTTGTTTAATTTTTTTAGCACCCTAGTCTCAGCAGCACAGCTCTTATTCTTAGAACATGTCAATGATAGAACATGGCGCTAGCTCGGTTTAGATGTTTTTCGCATCAGCTGTGTGTTGAAACTGGGAGATATGCTGATATCCCACGTAACAGAAAACTATGTTGTGTTTGTAATGCTGGCTATGTGGAGGACGAGTATCATTTTGTGTTAGTTTGTTCCGGTTATAACAAGCTACGCTAGGATCACTTACTACAAACATTTTATGAATATCCGACCATACAAAAATTTAATATCATTATGTCTACAACTGATTGTAAATTAATTGAACGTCTAGCTATCTATATCTATCAAGCGATGACACTTCGTAGTACATTATTGTCACAACAATAACAGCTGTAATACAATGTCCATTGTAATACAAATGTAACTATGGGCCGATGGCCTACACTTACGAAATAAACCGAATTGAATTGAATTGAATAGAAAATGTTTGCAGAATGTCGCATTCCTTAACGTTGGTTAACAACCCCGGAAGCCATAATGTTCTTGAAACTTCCCCATGTAAGTAGGACACTTAATCTGTTAATGAATACCGGCTGGATTCAAAATATATAATTCCATCCATTTGGTAGACTTACGTAATGTGAATAACTCTTTATTCTGATAGAGTGAATGTTGCTTAACGCCGCATTAGCAACTTTACAGCTATTCGTGGCCAGAACACAATGGAAATACACTATATTCATACACAATATAGTAAAATAATTGTTGACGCTGGTCACCAAAATATCAGCCATGAACACAAACCAGACTAAAAACTGTAATCTATAAAACTACATTTTGTCAAACAAATTCCTATCTTTCAAATAGCTAACACGGCGTGTTGAACCTTGTTGAACACCAAATGCAAAAAACAAATATTTAAATATTAGTCACCAATGACATTCCAGAAGAAGGTGTTTAATAGCGCATGAACAATTACATGGAAATTACATCAAAGCTAGAGAATAGCAGGTCTCGAGTTTCCAACGAAACAGATTCTATTCGGATTAAAATGCAAAGTGGTGAATATAAATGGGTGGATCACTGAAAAATCAGCCACCCACCAGACTCACACATTTTACATGAGAATATATGTGTTGTTACCTGACACCGCACAGCAGTATTTCTACAGTGCAACGGCGGCAAGTAACAAAGTATATAATGAAGCGATGCGTCAGATA
This sequence comes from Haliotis rufescens, assembly GCF_023055435.1. Taxonomy (NCBI): domain Eukaryota; kingdom Metazoa; phylum Mollusca; class Gastropoda; order Lepetellida; family Haliotidae; genus Haliotis; species Haliotis rufescens. The sequence goes on from NW_025964372.1 coordinate 42,251,759, forward strand.
TTCAGTTCCTCAATAGGGTGACCCGTGAAGATTCCGGGGTAGAATAGGCCTTCAGCATCCCATGCTTGCCGTAAAAGGTGACTATGCTTGTCGTAAAAGGCGACTAACGGGATCGGGTGGTAAGGCTCGCTGACTTGGTTGACGCATGTCATCGATCCCAATTGCGTGGATCGATGCTCATGATATTAATCACTGGATTGTCTGGTCCAGACGCTATTATTTACAACAGAAAGCCACCATATAGCTGGTATAATGCTGTGTGCGGTGTAAAATAACATACCAACCAATCCTCAATGGGGCATTTACTGACTATAGTGGAATGACATTTAAGAAATATATTCGTTTTGCGCCACAGATTTCATGTATCGACCCTAATATGTCTTTTGCAGTTGACTCAGCACAGACAGAATGCTACTGGGCTTAGGATGAAAGTCCATCAGCAGAAACATCGACCCAGTTCAAGTAAATTTAAAATGAGAATAGGACATCTTAAAGCTATTACACAAACTTCTGTGCCATATTTGTTGAAAATTGTCTTTCAAACGTTGCAATAACATCGAAGTAAATACCTTACATTACCAAGTGATTGTGATAACCAAACTTGACCGAATCCGAGAGAAAATAACGTTGTTCTAATATAAGAAACCCAATTCTTCTTTCCTTGACTATTGTATAAATACAACATATCATAACGCTTTGTAGGTAAGTGGGTACTCAGCATACACATTAGCCAATATTTAGAATCTCTTATCATTTCATTGATATATTATTTGCTTCTTTTGTTTGTTTGCTTTTTGTTTAACGCCATACTCAGCAAAATTCCAGCTATATGACGGCGGACAGTTAATAATCGAGTCTGGACCAGACAAACCAGTGATTGACATCAAGAGCATCGATCCACTCAATTGGGTTTTTGACATGCACCAACCAAGTCAGCGAGTTTGACCACCCGATACCGTTAGTCGCCTCTTACGACAAGCATAGTCGCCTCTTACGGCAAGCATGAGTTGCTGAAGACCTATTCAACCCCGGATCTTCTCGGGTCCATTGTTATGTAAAGGGACTCTGCAAAATTCACCCAATACAGCGCTACTTGATGTACATTGTTTAACATTCAATAACCATTAACACGCATATAAATGAACTTTCTCAACTTCTTCCATTTTATGGAATGTCCATATTTCTGACCAATACAGTAACAAAGGTGATATCTTAGAGTCAAACAATCTGAAAAGAAATTTTAGAAAATAAGGCTGCAAACAATTCATGATTTTTAATTGGTTGATAAGTACCATTTTAGCTTGAACTGCTATGTTGCTTAAAGCTTGTGTCCATAACAGCCTGCTGCTAAAAACAAACCTAAATATTTATACCCTTGTGTGACTTCCACAAGTTGTCCATTCAGATGACATTATGCACTTTTATTCAGCCGCCCACTTCTCTGAAAAACTACAATTTTAGTTTTATCAATATTAAAACTAACATATTCTAGTCCTACAGTCCCACAGTCCTCCTTATTTATTTAAGATAGATAATTCCTTCTGTAATCCCCTAATCATGCTAACAGTGTCTGAAATTAAAATCAAATCATCTGCAAAGAGCAATAATAAAACTTGTATAATCTCAGGATGAAACTGTGTTCCAGATAACTGTTCCTGTTTCATTGTGTGCACAATTTCATTTATGAATAATTGAAATAAGAAGAGGCTTAAATCGCAACCTTGTCTAGCACCTCAATTACATTGAAATTGGTTTGACAACAGGTTATTACTTCCGACACATGACGTAACATTACCATCAAACTGACTTGAACATTTTTGACATCTTAGAGCAGACACCGCGCTTTTCAAAAACTTTCCACAAATTAGAACGCCTTTGAAATGCCTATAAAGGCTACACATAACGACCACCAGACATACCTAAATATCGTTGAATAATAGCATTTAAAATAAATAGATCGTCAATTGTCGAGTGTCCTCGTCTAAAACCAGATTGATATTATGATATTTTGTCATACATATCTGAAAGAAAATAACCTAGTATTTAATATAATTGTGAACTCTTTAGACAAATTACTCAATACACTAATAGATCTATAGTTATATTTGATTAATTTTGAACCTTTTTTTTCATGTGATAGGATAATAACACCTGTATCCGAATCTTTTGGAAAAACAACATGAGGGACCATTCATAAACAGACAGCCATCAATATGCCATGCGTTTCCTGCTTTACAAATGCACATCGATAACCATATGCGACACAATAATTGGCAATTTCTGTGATATTGCCGGAATATTGCTAAATGCGACGTAAAACCTACTCACTCGCTCTGGTTGACAAGATGTTGTCTCTTCTCCCTCTCAAGGGCATGGTCCTGGTTAACTGGATTGTGACCGCAGTATTATTCTGCTCAACCTACAGTAGTCCTGTTATTTTACCGTACGCGTAGTGCAAATAATGTAATGAGAGAGAGAGAGAGAGAGAGAGAGAGAGAGAGAGAGAGATATCGTTATGTTGTCTGTTGAGAGTGTTAGTAGCTCAGTTGCATTAGTGATTGTGGGAACCCCAAAAAGGCGCATACACTTTGGCGTCTGTGTGCACCACGTCATGTTCATGCAGGATGTGACATCTCATCGTGAGTATAAGTTGCCCTCAGATACAACGCCACGGTATTGTAAATGCACACTCCAGCCATAGCTAATTACCCTTATTTCATGTCGGTATACGTAGTAAATGATATTTCAATGTATGTCAGACTATGACGTATGTTTAGTTAAAAAAAGCGACGATTTGTACCTCGGGGACTTAATAATGTATAACAGCCCTCCGGCTAAAGCGTGAACGTTTATACGATTTCTCCTTCCAACTCCGCTACGCTTCGTTGCGCCCCTTCACTTCCCAATGCGTTTTCTTGGTTTCATATCATCTTGTATCCCAGCCGAACTGAGACAAGGCGTACATACAACTATGACCCACTATTGTTTGCTCCACACAGCGTTTTACTCTGCTTGTTTGTTGTTTAATCCTCTCTCAGATAATGTTACTGCCTACAACATACATCTGGTTTTTAGAAGGAGTAGGGGAGGGCCACGCATGTGCCTATGATCCCTGCAGATTACTACACAAAAGGGGGATAAATAGACATGCTGTACATGACCATTACATCATATAAACAATTACAACATTCTGTTGGATTTCATATATTGATAAAACAGCTGCAGTGGTCAGTGTCGATCAAACATTGAACCGGACAAACTCATTGTCTATTTTAACTGCACCTCCAGTATGCAGACTGCCGATTCAAATATTTACAGACCGCCGTCATATAGCTGGATCATTGCTGAGTACGGCGTTAAACAGCAAACAGCAAACAATTAAAACTAGTTGCAGAACATTAAAAGATATCTAATGAGTAGGCAATGTCACACCGGAACAATGGGGCCATAGATCACTAGCAATGAAGGTAAGGTCACCAGACTAGGGACCCAGGGGACTTATGGTACCAGTGCTTCCTGCATGGTTCCAAGCAGGATTTACAACACCAACCAAAGGTATTAATATGAAAGGCCATAAACCAGCAAATGATAATGACAATTTCAGGCGCTGTATATGATTTAGAGGTTTTTCTACACTCTGATTCTTCCCTATATATGACAGGCATTGAAAGCATGTTTAACACGGCAACTTTGTGTAAGCTGACATGAGGTGGGAACCCCTAAAAAACTAAGCAAGCCTTGCAAAGGATAACGACATTTATCAAGCTGCAGATATTGAATATGAATGTATAAATAATATAAATTCTGACCTACTCTTGCAGTCATATGGAGGTGCTCTCCTGCTATGGCTGCAGCTGCGTCCCAGGTCGTCAACATCAAACACAAAGAATATACTGTCAACATACAACCTCGTATCCCAACAGTTGTGCACGCAGCTTTGATTTTAAGAAGATAACCGCTCATAGTTATGCGAGGCTAATGCACAACCGGTCAACGAAGTGTGACATAAGAGTTACGGAATGTGGGTTACACCGGATTAAAAACGGGATTTTACACCTTGGAAATAACGGAAATGCGGCAGGTAATATTTGGAAAAAGGTATGATTTCTGGTATGTACTAACTGTGGGGGTATATTTCATCCTTTTTTTGACCGTATGCACAAATACCATTATCATGATATTCCATTCAGTACTTGCTCATAGAGTATGTCTTAAACTTGGTTGGTTGGTTTGTTGTTTACCGCCGCTCTCAGCAATATTCCAGCTATATGACGGCGGCCTGTCAATAATCGAGTCTGAACCAGACATTCAAGTGATTGATATCATGAACATCGATCCACGCAGTTGGTTGCTTTACGCCGCACTCAGGAATATTCCAGCTATATGACGGCGGTCTGTAAGTAATCGAGTCTCGACCAGACAATCCAGTGATTGATATCATGAGCATCGATCAACGCAATTGGGGTCGATGACATGCATCAACCAAGGCAGCGAGCCTGACCACCCGACCCAGTTAGTCACCTTTTACGGCAAGCATGGGTTGCTGAAGACCTATTCTACCCCGGAATCTTCACAGTCGAGACTGGACCAGACAATCTAGTGATTGACGTCATGCGCATCGATCCACGCAGTTTGGATACGATGACATGTGTAACATGTGGTAAACTGCTTTATTTTAATGTTGCATTTAAAAAGGGGGGGAGGGGGCATAAATTCTAATAGTTCGTCACTCAGTTACTTCAGCTTTGGCATTCTTTATCGTGTCAAAGGGGAAGCAACTTATATGGTATTTCAGCTATTTTGTTCTCATCTTTGTCTTCAATTACCACATCAATATACATACATAAACATTTATTATAAGTCCAAGGTTCTATATATGTAGGTGATTGGTTTGTACAAATTGTGAAAGCGATAGAATTAGCTAGGCAAGTTCAGGGTCAGACTGCACCGGCCTCACGGAGGGTCCTGATGGGTGGGTCCCATAAGTAGTGAGCAGTAAAATTTTGGGTACCTTTTCATTAAGCAGTATTTTTTCTTCTTTTTCAATAAAATCGTGGCGAAAAATTTCTTAATCGGCCATGGAGGGACATGGGACTTTTAATTCTGCTTTCATTTCATCCTGACACTTAATATTTTTAATAACTGGTAAAATTATTTATTTACGTTATGCAGTTATTTTTTTGTATTTTACGATAAGCATTTAAGATAAAAAAAGATGAATTTTACGTTTACGATAGTGTTTGAAGGGTGTTTTACGTTAAGCATTAAAACCCATCATATGAATGTTAGATATTTTTTATGTTTCCCAGGAGTATGATAAGTAGTTAATTTGTCAGTCAATTCATCTAAGTTCCACGTTCAATGGTTTATATTAGTCGGCATGTTAAGCCAGGATGAGTTATCTTCCTTCCGCTAGGGGCGCTGCGAGTTTCAAGATGGCTGCGCCCATGTGTAAACAATTGCTCCGAGTGTTTTCATCTCTTTTAACTGTTTTTGGCCTGTGTAGGAAGGAAGTTGTCTGTATTTGGAATTATATTTAATTGACAGTAGTATACCAAGAAATAAGCTTAAAGATTCAAGATCTAGCGATAATTGCAAGGAATTTCTGGAAATAGTATATCATCGTCATGATAAAACAATAACAACGTGTGAATTGGGTCATCTCCTGTCAGAATCTGTTAATTGTTTTATTTTTGAAATTTATTGTTAAGCACGAAAGTGTTGTTTAAATATTACTTTTTATACAAACAAGATAATTAATAATCAAGTTGACATTGGAATATTAAGGTAACTGCATAAGACTGAATCAGTATTAATTGTTACCTTGTATACATGTAACAACAGCAGTTAAGCATTACAAAGATGCATATTCAGTGTCTTGATGATCATTAATATGTCAGTCATTTCTGGATTATCTTGTTCTGTAACACACAGTGGTTGTTCCAATTGAATTGTAGTTACTTTGTAGTTCTTTATAGTGCCATTCGGTAATTGCCATGTGCTTTTGGTGCAGAGTTGTTTGTACTTTCATTAAGTAAATATACCCCTAGACAACAAGCAACAAGAAAACATTGATGCAGAGCATCAAAGTTCCCCGCCATATGTGATGCCTCACAAACGCATAATTATGATGTTACTGAAAGGCATGATGGAGCATAATTATATTAACCACAAATAACACAATGCTGTTGTGGAAAAAAATATTATTTATTTTGAGCATTGGGCAATACAGTTGATACATTTGCATAGGGTAGGTCTATTTAAAAATAGTTTCTTGTTTAACGCCGCACTCAGCAGTATTCCAGCCATATGACGGAGGTCTGTAAATAATCCAGTCTGGACCAGATCATCCAGTGATTGACACCAAGAGCATCGAACTACGCAATTGGAATATGATGTTATGCATCGACCAAATCGGCGAGCCTGACTACCCAATCCTGTTCGTCGCCTCTTACGGCAAGCATAGGTTGCTGAAGACCTATTCTTACCTGGGTCTTTATTTAAAAAGTAGATCGAAGGAAATGGAAGCAATTTCTGGCACAAATGTAAACATGTGGAAATAGTATCAAAACTGCCAACAACATTGGCAGATGCACATACTCAAAAAATAGATCACATTCTTTTTACTCTTAGCATTTGGTTATAATAATGTAAATGAAAATACTAAGGGCTCCATATGGCAAAAAAAGTCATACTAGATAAGTTTTTTTGGGTCACAACCACAGATGCACATACTCAAAATATTATCACGTAGTTGGAGAACATTTCAATACCGGGACTAATCAATAACGGAGATTCCTCGTCTCTTGTTTTACGTTTTTTGGTCAGTTTTTTTTTGTATTTCTTTCTTTCAAAGAATAGTAATTGTGATCATGATGAGTTGAGTTGCTTGGTTTTTTTCTATATACTATTTTTTATCCAGTGTCAGTAACTGTTGTGGAATGTGGTTTACTTGTAACAATGACTGGTTTGAGTTCATATGATGATGATTAATTGGTTTGTCGTTTAACGCCGCACACAGCAATATCCCAGCTATATGACGGCGGTCTGTAAATAATCGTGTCTGGACCAGACAATCCAGTGCCTAATATCATGAGCATCGATCCACGCAATTGGGATTGACGCCTCTTACGACAAGCATAGTAGCCTGATATATATACTGTTAAGATGTAACATGACAATTCATCCATACTACTAAACAGAAGTAAAACCGCTTGTCCATTCGGATCAATCTGACCAAGACCATTCCGCTGATGACAGTCAAATAATGCATACGAATCGAAATCCGTAAAAATTGCAAAGGAGACATCATTAAAAGTTACCAAAAGTGACGGGGATATCAATATTGCTTTTTGAAATGATTCTATGAAATTTGTTTTCCCTGCTTCAATATTTGGAGCACCTGTGACGGAGCCATAAAACTGATATGTTATGTAGACAATATCGCTTGAGGCAGTGGCTGCTGGGAGCTGATTATGACCTAAATACCCCTCATAGCATTCGGTGTTAACTTTGTGGCTGTTGAGAGCTGTGCCTTCATCCAACAGATTATCGAGATCAGTGGAACACGGTACAGACGCAAATAGATTTGAGCCATGGGACACAAAATATATGAGTGACCAGAGCATCCAAACAATCAAAAGTGTGGTATGTAGAATATGGAATTCAGCCATATTACATTTAAATTGAGATGTCGTTGTTCATGAAAAAGCATATTCAGAACATAATTTTTATTATGCTGTCTGATCATTATAATCAGGATCAGGGTGTCCCACAAGGCAGTATTTTGTCTGTCACTTTATTCAGTATAAAAATTAACAGTTTGTCAAAAGTTTTAAATGATTCAGTTGATGGATCACTTTTTGTGGATGATTTTAATCTATCTTGTCGGGGTAAAAATATGCACACCATTGAAAGGCAATTACAATTATGTCTTAATAAAATTAACAAGTGGTGTCTAGAAAACGGGTTTAAATTTTCCAAATCAAAAACTAATTGCATACATTTCTGCCGAAAATATAAACCGCATAAGGACCCTGAACTATTTCTGAATGGCACTCCTATCAAAGTTGTTAAGGAAGCCAAGTTCTTGGGACTTATTTTTGATCATCACTTAACTTTTCTCCCGCATATTAAATACCTCAAAGCTAAATGCCTGAAGGCACTCGATCTATTAAAAGTTGTTTCTAATTCAAAGTGGGGAGGGGATCAAACAACCCTCTTACACTTGTACAGGTCACTAATTCGTTCCAAACTTGATTATGGCTCCATCGTATATGGTGGAGCCTGCAAAAGTAATTTACAAAAACTAGATACGATACATCATCAGGGTCTGAGGCTTTGTCTTGGAGCCTTCAGAACGTCTCCCATTCACAGTCTCTATATAGAAGCAGATGAGCCTTCTCTTAAACAACGCCGTCTAAAATTATCTTTACAATACATCACTAAATTATATTCTAATCAGTCCAATCCAGCTTTTGAATGCATATTCCATCCTCTCTACGAGGATCTTTACAATAAGAAATCAACACTTACTCCACCACTCGGAATCAGAATAAAATCTGCAATATCAGCTTCTAATATTCAACTCCAAGATATAGCTCCTACTAAACTTTTCTCGTCTCCTCCTTGGCAAATGGTAAAACCAGAGGTAGATCTTACATTAACAAAACTAAAGAAATCAGACACTAACGAATTAATTTACCAACAAGAATACAGTCAATTAAGAAACACATACGACACTTATAAATCTATATTTACAGATGGATCCAAGGATGGTGGCGCAGTTGCTAGTGCCACCGTCATTGGATCCAGAACAATATCTTCACGTTTACCTGATAACAGTTCCATATTCACTGCAGAAGCAAACGCCATTTTTACAGCACTAAAATATATCTATAATCAAGCTAAACATAAACAATTCATACTGTTTTCAGATTCTCTTTCATGCCTTCAGGCGATTAAAAATATGTCATCAAAACATCCACTTTTAATCGAAATTCTCGAATTATTTAATGATCTTGCTACTGGCCAATATGACATCGTCTTTTGTTGGTTACCTAGCCACGTTGGAATTATTGGTAACACAATGGCCGATGCTGCTGCTAAAGCAGCCCTCAACAAATCTGTGACACCACTTCTGATCCCATACACTGATTTTAAACCCATGATTCGATCTTACATCAGAGATCTTATGCAACAGAAGTGGGACACCCAAGTAGGTATCAATAAATTACATGCAATTAAACCACATATCGGTTACACCTACTTGGGCTGTCAGTCCAGATTTGAAGAGGTCATTATGCGACGATGTCGTATTGGCCATTCAAGATATACACATGAGTATCTTTTAAATGGTGAGGATCCTCCGTTTTGCATCCCTTGTGATGAAAGAATCACGGTCAAGCATGTCCTGCTTGACTGTATTGATTTTTCCATCACAAGGGATAAATATTTCAGTGTCAAAACAGTTAAGGACCTTTTTAATGATGTTAATTCTCATTTAATATTAAGTTTTTTAAAAGAAATAGAACTTGTCCATAAATTTTGATGTGCTTAATGTATTATTTTATAAATTGGTAGTGCTAATAAATAACTTAGATTGTGAGTGGCTGTACCCTCGAGGGGGGTTGAAGTAGCGTAAAATTATTGTCCCCCAAAGAGGGTATGTAAGTCCCAAACCATTCGTAGTATTTGTATGCGTACCAGACTTTTAAATCGAAGTATATTTGTTAGTTTTATTCAATGGCTAAACTTGCATATAATCGCCAGCGACTGAAGGGATGGTGTAAATCCTGCCGGGGTCCATGCAGGAAGCAAAGGTACTGTAAGTCCCCATGGTCCCTGGTGTGGTGATCTCCCTTTAGTTACTGACGATCTCTAGCCCATTTTTATATTGTTTTGTTCCTTACTACTTAATTCTTTTAAATGTTCCGCAACTAGTTTTAAAATCTTATCTGTGATATTCTAGTTCTCATACTGTCCTTCGTTGACAGATTTTTATAAAGTTTAAATATATGTATCTTTCATGTCTAATTTCTCGTCACGATATGGCTGAAATATTGCCGATGTGACGTAAAGCATTACCTCACTCACACTTATTATGCTGTTATTTACGATCTCCGGAGCACAGTTCTTCTTTTGTATACACCGTGAAAATCAGAAAATTAGTCCTTGAGGAAAAAAGGACATCGGATTACACATGAATGGTTTAATAATGTCAGCTAATGACCAGAAACGGTCAGATGCATCAATTAACTACATAAAGACGATTTTGAAGTATCTCTTATTGCTGGAAAAGAATAGCATCAACATTCGACGCACATGATTTGTATGTTTTGTTTCCGTAAATGCGTGGCTTGAAATTTCAAATAAACCAACATATCGACATACATGCCACAAATTTAACGTTTCCCGTATACTTCCCCGCCTTAAGGGCGGGGAAGAATGAAAGTATATAGATTGTAGTACACACTACACGATGTTATCAACATGTAACCAATTATTTGTGTAACCGTTGGGTGATACATATGTTGAATGATCTTTGCCTCCATGAGCCTCGTCATTTTGACAGTAAAAGCACTGAGTGAACGTCAACTATAATGTTTGTGTTAACTCTTTCATCCCTGGCTGCCCCAGAGTTATGTCCCTTGAAACCCTGCAGTCCCTGACACTGACAAGGCTTGTACACTGGCCTCCATGGCAGTATTATTGGAAAATAACACCATCATTTTTGATGCACATCTTCTACCAGAAACCTGCTTTTAATATATACTTACCATATACCATTGTAAAGAGGATTAAGTATAATGTAATATCCTTTGTTGTTATTGTCTCTAACCTTTGTTATTTTCTAATTACAGGTGTTTACAAGTGAAATAAAACTTGAAAACACTGAAGAAATGATAACAGACAATGAATTTGGGTTCAAAATGTATTCAAAATCACAAAAATAAATCACAGATACAATGGGGTGGTCTTGGCTTGTCATCGTGGACGGCACAGGTAATCCCAGGTGTTACAGGTAAATCCTCCTAATGCACATCTGTAAACAAATAAACAAGTTTACAACACTTGGTACTGACTTTGTTTTCTATACCGATGTCACATATTACTTATGATACACTTATAGCCTCTTAGGTAAACTCGTTAACACAGTTAAAAACACCATATAAGATTTTTTTGGTTCTTTTTCTGGATATGAAACAAAACTTAAGTATTTAAGTAAATAAATAGTTATTTTTCACATTACCTGAACATTGAACGACAGCTACTGCAAGAAAGACATCACAGGGAAGACATTACCAAACGAGCTGAAAGGACGGAAAGATTGTAAGTCCAACAAATATACAACTTGTGATAACATATTTACAATGCATGGCTATTTACTGCATAATAAATTAAATTAGTACTTAATAATTCAATAAATAAATAAAATAATTATTACAGTTACTAAAATTTAAACTAGGATGAAAAAACAACAAAAGCAAACATGAATATGGAAATAAATTTTATTCAAATTGTGCCAAATACAAGGACATTCGACGACAAACCGCCCAACTACAATTTGGACTGCGATCAGAAAAAAAAGTTGTAGCCAAGAGTTGCCTCCCTTTTTAAATTGTAATCTGCAACGTATAAGCTTGAAAAACACACAAACTATGTCAAAAGTTACTTTTAAAGTTATTCATAGCTTAAATAATTTAATGTTTGTGTTTGAAAGATAAAACGTTTATGCGAACTACTTCTGAGAAGAAGTAAGTTACCAATACTTTTATTGCTAAAAATTTACTTGTCAAAAAACGGCTTACATGTGCTGAAAAGAAGTTCTATTAGACCATTGAATTACATTACAATATATTACATTGAGATGCAGGATAACCGAGTACATTCATTGGACTCCAACCTGAAAGGAAAACGTATCACAGTATAACAAAGAATAAATGTAAACAAGCATAACGTAATAAATAAAAGTATCACAAAAGTGTGAAATAGATATGTGTACATAATAGATGTAATAAATATATTTACAACTATAAGAAGTGGAAATAAATATATTTACAATTATTAAAAGTGGCAATAAATATATTTACAATATTTACAAATGTTTGTGGCAAAGGGCTTCGGTGGATAATCAGCGCCAATACTGGACCTTAGTATGGTACTCTTGGAAACAGCTCTTCTTTGAGGAACAGCAAAGTGGGACGTCACACTTGGAGCACTTCATGGACGTCTTTGACCTCTTGTATGGGTTGTCTTTGTAGGCCACTCCTGGATGGGATGTCAGAAACACTTGATGTTTTTTAGTACATACGCGGCACGCACAGTAACTACTTACTGCTGCATCAGACCAGTGGTTGTTGCAGTCCAGGCGCTGTTCCTCATGGTCACCATGTCGCTGTGAGGTGTTCCTGTTGGTGATGTTGCCGAGGAGCTGATGGGCCAGGTCAAGTCGGAAGGACAGGAGATCTCTCTTGCGTCTTCCCTTGGGGTTGTGATCGTTGATCGTACCTTCAATGAGATATGCATTATAAATCGCAATCTCTCTTAGCTTGATCTCAACACGCCTGTACCATTTCATAGATTTTTTTACTCTTGTTCACACGCGTGTTCTGATCAAGCTTATCTACACCCCCCATGTACTTTCCATACTCTACCACCGCTGGTGTTACAGCAAGTTCCTCCCGAGTTCCATCCTTCTTCCTCCTCTTTGTCGTCAGTCCTTCTTCCTCCGGGGGGGAAATCCTGTAGATAGGAAGTAGACCGGCCTGTTGTCCTTCCACATCGTCGCGACGAAGTCTCCACGGGCAACCCAGTCGATGGATCCACATTCGAGACGAGTAGCATCTCTTCCTGTTGGTAGCTGTGCCGTCGGGTAGCCTTTCCTGTTGATCCGAACAGTGCCGCACAGGTACGTCTCCTCCAACAATAGATAATCAGCAAGTGTAGGACTTGTGTAAAAAATATCTGTAAAGATGATATGAACTTTGCCAAGAATTTCCTTACAAAGGGTAACAACCTCCTGTCCTGAAAGCCCAAGCTGTCGATCGACTACTGTTCCATACTTCCCTGTATAAACGTCAAAGTTGGAACAGTAACATTACCGGCTTATCTCGCATGTACTGTTTGATACTTAGCCTGCCCTTGAAGGGAATCATCGCCTTGTCCACTGACACTTGCTGGTGGAGACTGTAGTGTTCCTGAAGAGAAGACCTGAGATGATCAAGTATGTAGCGTACCTTGTGCAGTTTGTCATTAGCATTAGGATTGTCAGTGCTGAAATGCAAGTACCTTTTTACATGTGTAAATCTATCTCTGGACATAATGTCAGGGACTGGAAATTTCAACAAAGGATATTTAATTCCAGAATGCCAATACATTTCATCCCTGTCAAGTTTCACAATATCCATGTAAAGCAAAATGCTATAAAAAGCCTTGATTTCAACAAGAGATAGTCATACCACTCATCTTTGTTGTTGTTGTTCTCTTGATGGCTGCATTGTCATTCGTTTCCCCGATAATCTTCAAAAAGAGAATCATCGTAATACAATTGAAAAAAATCAATAGCACGACCATCTTCACTCACCGTGTCAATATTCTTTGGCCCTGTCTCCTCTGCAAAATCCCTTATAGCTCCACCGTTGTAGTCCCACTGCCACACCCATTGTTGAAAGTTCGGAGGGGAGTACACATCGTCAAAACCATCAAAATCTTCCTCGTCGTCCGAATCCCCCAAAAGATGGCGAAATACTCTCTCCCCTTCGCGTAAATTAATCAGATAAAAAACATTATCATTTCCGAAAAGATCGTCATCCGACATCTGATCGTTATCCGAATCGCAGTTGGCCGCCATTACGCAAGGAATTTAGCGAATCAAACAAGAACATTTACCTGTCGCGAAAACACGTTACCTACGCTCGAATTTCCCGCGAAAAAGACAGGAAAATTACATGGAATGACTAGATCTCATTTCTAATTTTAGAACGAGATTACACACGAGAAAGGAAGTAGAATGAGCGATTTTGTAAACAAGTACGCGCCGCCCGAAATATCGGGCAGCCGTGTGTGGGACTTGGACAGTAGCCGCCCGATTTATTGGGCAGCCGGGTCGCGGGCCATGGTTTATGCTGCCCGATAAATCGGGCAGTCGGGGCGAAAGGGAAAAATTCTTCCCCACAGGTGTCTTGGGCTGCATCTCACCTTGCTTCCCGGCAAGTGTAACCCATGCATCAATCAAGTCAACGAGCCTGACCACCCGATCCCGCTAGTCGCCTTTTACGGCAAGCATGGGTTGCTGAAGACCTATTGTACCCAATTGGGATCGATGACATGCATCAACAAAGTCAGCGAGCCTGGCCACCCGATCCCGCTAGTCGCCTTTTACGACAAGCAAAGTCGCCTTTTAGCGCAAGCATGGGTTCCTGAAGACCTATTCTACCCAATTGGGATCGATGACATGCATCAACCAAGTCAGCGAGCCTGACAACCCGTTCCCGTTAGTCGCCTCTTACGACAAGCATCGTCGCCTTTCACAGCAAGCATGGGTTGATGAATAGCTATCCTACCCCGGGTCGTGATGCATTCGAATGCTTATTATAGTGTTAGTAACATACAAAACAAAAATTAATAAGAGACATGGAATGTGGTATGTTGTTGTCAAGGCCGTAGATAACATTTTTTTTGACAGGGATGGCGAATAAGATTATTCATTTCTTATTGAAGTTAACTTTCACAAGGAAAAATGTTTTCTATAAAAAGTCGGGGGGGGGGGGGGGGGCAACTGGCCCCCCATGCACCATGCACCACAGCTGGCTACAGGTCACACGCATTGATAGTTAATCCATTGATTTGTTTACTTGTTCTTTAATGCCGCACCCAGCAATATTCCAACAATAATCGAGTCTGGACCAGACAATCCAGTGATTGGCATAATAAGCATCGATTCACGCAAATGGGATACGATGACATGCTTCAACCAAATCAGCGAACCTGACCTTCCAATCCCGTTAGTCACCTCTTACGACTAGCATAGTCGCATTGGTTGTTGAAGAGCTATTCTACCCCTCGGGTCTTCATGGGTATAAAATGGGGGCACGGGTGGTCCAGTCGTCTAAGGCGCTGCGATTCGCTGTGCAGAGTTGCGTCCTTTGGGCGCGCCAGAAACCTATGATCGTGGGTTCAAATCCTGGTTCGCCCCGATTATGTTTCTAGGTTTGTCAGCACCATACCCGTGCTCATGGGTTTCACCTGCATCACTTTGGGCTTTCCTCCCACATTAAGCTGACACGCAGCGATATAACTGGAATACTGTTAAAAGCGGCGTAAAACCCAACTCACTCACTCACTCATGGGTATAATTCATTGAGGAGAGATACTAACGCTTCGTATAAATGCACCAACATGTATATTATTGCCCAACTGCAGTATTTCTATTGAAATTTTAACATATTTAGAGCTGTGAACTGTGTCAGTATTTTCAATGATACGCATACAAGACGTTGCACCTCATCGATTAGTTTAAATGCATCACACCATGAATATGGAAATTAACTGATTTTGATTGGTCAATCAGAGGTTATCAATCAAATCACAATAAACCCGCTCTGATTGAAACAGTCGTTTTGACGCCGCATCAGTGCGGAAGCTAACTAGGAGACAAATCTACTGAATTTTGAAATTTTATGTAGCCCCACTGAAGAGTAGATACCTCTTAATTTGGAACCGAGTCTTGTAATAATTGTAATCTCATCATCGAAGAAGTCGGGGTTACGGCCTAGAACGTCAAAATCGTCGCCAAAAACCGATACCAAAGTACCGTGTTTCCTCCATTACACGATGGGACGTCTGGTAATTTCGCGAGATTGGTTGGTTGGTTGGTTGGTTGTTTAACGCCGCACTCAGCAAGATTTCAGCTATATGACGGCGGTCTGTGTAAATAATCGTGTCTGGACCATACAATCCAGTGATTGATATCATGAGCATCGATCCACGCATTTGGGATCGATGACATGCATCAACCAAGTCAGCAGCCTGACCAACCGATCCCGTTAGTCGCCTTTTACGACAAGCATAATCACCATTTACGGCAAGCATGGGTTGCTGAAGACCTATTCTACCCCGGAATCTTTCGCGAGACCCGTTGCATGTATTAAAGACCAAGCGTCTATTACGGTTAATATCGATACGGTATACAGTTCTTATCGGTGATCGGCAGCCATTTGTTACACAATTTATATAATTGTTCTTCTTTTTCAGTCATTGTTGGTAGGCATATTTAAATAACGTTATGTTGGTTGACTGGTTGGTTTGTTGTTTAACGCCGCACTCAGCGATAATCAAGCTGTATGACGGCGGTCTGTAAATAATCGAGTTTGGACCAGACAATCCAGTAGTTAAACATCAATCCACGCAACTGGGATACGATGACATGCATCAACCAAGTCAGCGAGCCTGACCACCCGATTCTGTTAGTCGCCTCTTACGACAAGCAAAGTCGCCTTTTACGGCAAGCATGGGTTGCTGAAGACCTATTCAAAGCCGGATCGATAGAGTGATTCGAGGGTGTGGCCAATGTGTGTTGAACACTGGTTGAGAAGATCAAACAAACAAACTTTGTATCATGTGTTTGGAGAAATGCTCACAAACCAACTCATGTTCAATATGCACCAGAAAGATTTTGTTTTGTTTGTTGTTTAACGCCGCACTCAACAATATTTCAGCTATATGGCGGTGGTCTGTAAAATAATCGAGTCTGGACCAGACAATCAAGTGATTAATATCATGAGCATCGATCCACGCAATTGGGATCGATGACCTGCATCAACCAAGTCAGCAAGGGTGACCACCCGATCCCGTTAGTCGCCTTATGGCAAGCATGGGTTGCTGAACGCCTATTCTACCCCGGATTTTCACGGGTCGCACCAGAAGGACATGGCTGGCTGGTTTGTTGGTTTGTTGTTTAACGCCGCACTCAGCAATATTCCGGCGGTCTGTAAATAATCGAGTCTGGACCAGACAATCCAGTGATTGATATCATGACCACCCGATCTCGTTAGTCGCCTTTTACGACAAGCATAGTCGCATTTTACAGCAAGCATGGGTTGCTGAAGACCTATTCTACCCCGGAATCTTATAGCTGGAATATTGCTGAGTGCGGCGTTAAACAACCAACCAAACCAAAGACTATGTCTGAGATAATGCGGATGCGACGTTAATTTTTAACTCACTCAAAGACTTGGTTGATGCATGTCATCGGTCCCAATTGCGTGGATCGATGCACATGATGTCAATCGCTGGATTGTCTGGTTCAGACTCGATTATTTACAGACCGCCGCCATATAGCTGAAATATTGCTGAGTACGGCGTAAAACAACAAACAAAGTTTATTGCTTCAAATTGCAAGGATTGTTGCTAGATTGTTAAAAACTGGATACCGCTTATAGAAAGGGTGGGGTCCGATTTATTTATTGTTTAATATGTTGTCCGTTTGAATTATGTCCAAAACACACTGAAAATTATAAGAAATGATTGCATAAGAGTATAAACCTATTTACAACCGCATATTTGGCAGTATAAACAGTTTTAAAAAAATGTTGACTTCATCAACGTTATTTAACTTTGAAGAAAATTCTAAAAATAGTAGCTTATGTGTTTGTTTGTTGTTTAACGCCGCACTCAGCAATATTCAGCTATAAGACGGGCAGCTTATGTGATTCGCACGCAACCGTTACCCTAGTTTGTGATGTACGCTGATTTTCCCGCTTGCTGCGTTAATCATTGAGTTCAGAGATGTGATTTTGAACAGGTGTTGTGAACAAGCTTCGAGAATTAGTGCACGAAGAGTTACCTCCTCTTACCATGAGCTTGGCTTCAAACAGATGGACTATTGCTGAGTGCGGCGTTAAACAACAAACAATCAATCACTCTAAACTTGATTACGGCTCGATCGTGCATTAGCTCACCGGGACCGAAGGACCAAGGTTTCGCCATACCGTGGCCTCCGTCGTCCGTTCTATCTCCGTACGTCAACAATTTTTTCAAACGACTTCTTCTGAACCACAAATTGGAAATTAACGAAATTTGACTGGACTGGTTAGGTGGTTAGTTTGTTTAACGCAACACTCAGCAATATTCCAGTTACATGACGGCGGTCTTAAAATAATCGAGCCTGGACCAGACAATCCAGTGATTGAAATCATGAGCATCGATCCAAGCAATTGGGATACGATGACATGCATCAACGAAGTCAGCGAGCCTGACCACCCGATCCCGTTAATCGCCTTTTACGACAAGCATAGTCACCTTTTACGGCAAGCATGGGTTGCTGAAGACCTATTCTACTCCGGTTCTTCACAGGTAAAATATTTGACTAGAAGCAATCCAAGGTGGTTTTACTTTTTATTTGTTGTTATGGTTATCACATTCAAGGGAAAATTCAGAGCGTGAAATCCAATAGTACATATTGAACTGTTTGCCTTGAGTGTCAGTTATAGTCATGCAGTGGACAACCTACAGTCATTACATGCTGTCATATTCAGGTCAAACAAGACCCTAGATCCTGCTATAAGTGTTTAAAATTACTTTTTAATTCATAGAGATGCAATAAATAATTATCATACCGATCCCGCTAGTCGCCTTTTACGGCAAGCATGGGTTGCTGAAGAACTATTCTACCCCGGAATCTTCAGGGGTCCCACGCAATGGGGATACGGTGACATGCATCAACCAAGTCAGCGAGCCTGACCACCCGATCCCGTTAGTCGCCTTTTACGACAAGCATAGTCACCTATTACGGCAAGCATGGGTTGCAGAAGACCTTCTCTACCCCGGAATCTTCACGGGTCCGATTTGGATTGGAAGCTGAGGCACCATAAGTCCCCATGATTCCCAGCGAGGTGGGCCAGCTTTGATTGCTTGTGGGTTATAGCCCGTATTTGAAATATTATAAAGAAAAATGTGCTATTAAATATAACTTTTTATTAATGATGCGCTTTAATATACTCAACAACAAAAGTTCCTAGGACACCAATATTTTAGTGTATTTATCAAACAAAAGAAGTTTGGTTTTCAATGTTGTAGTACATGTATGGAATCAAGTCACAAAAACGCAATTGCTACAGAAAAGCATGCATTCCATGCAAAAGTTGACTTTTATGCAAGCCCCATGCATTTCACTACCCGAGAATCGATATAAAAACATGTGCGTCAACGGGATTCCATAAGCATTGCTTAGCATCGTGCTGATAACAACCACTCAGAAAAAACAACAAAATTACGAAATTATTCGACATTACGAAATGCCACGCCTGTCCGATAATGAGCGTCTGCGAGCCATTGGTATGCTTGAAGCCGGATCGAGTCAACGTATGTTGCAAGACAATCTAACGTCCACAGAAACACCATTTGGTGTTTATGGCAACGTTGGCACCAGACGAATGCAATCAGAGACCATCCTCTGAGTGGCAGGCCACGCGTAATCAATAATCGACAAGACAACTGGATTCAAACAACACACCTACGAAATCGATAACAGCCAGCAACAGTGACTGCAAGAAGCATCCCTGGCCTTCGACGAATATCTTCACAAACCGTACGTCGTCGCCTCAGATGTGCAGGGATTGTCGCCAGAAGACCCACCAGACGTCCCATTTTGACAGGAAACAACCGTCAAGCACGTCTACAGTGGTGCAGACAGCGTCTTCGCTGGACGGTCATGCAGTTGGGACAAGTTCTATTCACTGACGAGTCTCGTTTTCACCTCAGCCACAGCGATGAGCGGATTCCAGAGTACCGACGTCGAGGTGAACGTTACGTCAATCATTGTGTCATGGAAGAAGATCGGTTCGGGGGCGGCAGCGTTATGGTATGGGGTGGGATTACAGCAAGACAGAGGGCCCGTTTGATAGTGGTAGAGGGAAATCTCAATGGACAGCGCTACTGCGACGAAAACCTCGGCCCGGTTGTTCTACCGTTTTTGCGTCCACATGGCCCAGGCATTACCTTTCAACATGACAACGCCCGGCCTCACATTGCTCGACTTGTTCAGGACTCTCTTCAACAAAACAACGTGAATGTCATTCCCTGGCCGGCTTGCTCCCCTGATCTCTCACCAATCGAGCACATGTGGGATGAGATGGATCGGCGCCTTCGACGTCAACCACGTGTTCCACAGACACCCTAGGAACTTCTAAACATGCTCCAGCAGATATGAACAGATATCCCACAGGACTTTGTGCGACGCCTGGTCCATTCCATGAGACGAAGATGTGTTGCTTGCATTGCAACAAGAGGTTGACACACACGCTATTGATGTGTAAATTGACATTTTGGCATGTTCATGTTTTGTATGAAATCACGCATTTTCTGAAGTCAGTATGGCACATTAAACCATTTGAACACTTACAGGAGTCTTTTATCTGTTACAAACCGAAATTGTTTCAGATTTGGTAAAAAACATAACTTTGCACTAAAACATATTCAATGTCACAGAAACTTTTGTTGTTCAGTATACACGTAAACTTGCTCTCGTCGTCATATGGCTGAAATACTGCCGAGATGCGACGTTCAATTTTAACTCACTCAAGCTGCACTGATATAAAGACGTACGTTTTCTTGTTTTCTCTAGAACGCCAATCCAACTTCTAGAATTGCAATCAAACAGTTTAAAGCCGGTATCTTCTCTGATTTCCACCCTAATTAATATGAAACGCATGACATAACTGAAATACCATTACACGCAGCGTCAAAACACACTCACACATTTCCTTATGTCGAAAATACAAATATGAATACGACCAGACAATCCAGTGATTGACGTCATGAGCATCGATCCACACAATTGGGATACGTTGACATGTATCAACCAAGACAGCTAGCCTGACCACCCAATCCCGTTAGTCTCCTCTTACGACAAGCATTGTTGCCTTTATGGGTTGCTGAAGACCTATTCTACCCCGGATCTTCACGGGTCTCTACTGAGGGAATAGACACCAGATACTTATTAAAGCATATAACTTAATGTACATGGAGATACAATCTGCTGATATTTATCAATTGAGTTGTGCTGTGAAACTTACCCTTTTGGTGTGCATGCGAAGCAACTGACGTGGTGGCTGGAGACGTGAGCTGCATGCAGTCCAAACATAACGTTGGGTTTCCATGCCAATTCAGCTGCCTGTCACAATAAAACAATATAAGTCAAATTAATACATGACTTCTTTATGTTAACATATTTTATGGGCCTTTTACTGTCCCATTCCCTTCAAAGATTGTTTCATTTTCCTGGATTTTAATCGTAGAATATTTGTTTTTTTTTAAATACTTTGGCTTGAAATGTCTAACAATCACCAGTAGCCAGAGGGATGCTGTAAATGCCGCTGGGGTACCATGCAGGAAGCAGATGTACCGTAAGTCCCCATGGTCCCTAGTATGGTGGCCTAACTTTGGTTGCTGGTGATCTCTAGCCCAGTTTTAAAATGCATTGTTGAGAATAGTCACATTTTGTATGGTACCATGCTAGTTTTTTAAATCTATGTCTGTGATAGTCTAGTGTTTTTACTGTCCTTTGTCTACAGAGTTTAAAGTCCACATTTATATATTATTCCTGTACAACTTCATTTAGTCACGATATATAGAGAATACTACACTCATTCTCGTTAGATACCAATTTTACGAAACAAGTGGACATTCTAGAATTAAGATTCCGGGCCGTAGAATAAATAGATCTTCAGCAACCCATGCTTGCCGTAAAAGGTGACTATGCTTTTCGTAAAAGGCGACTAACGGGATCGGGTGGTCAGGCTCGCTGTTTTGGTTGATGCATGGTCATCGATCCCAATTGCGTGGATCGATGCTCATGATATCAATCACTGGATTGTTTACAGACCGCCGTCATATAGCTGGAATATTGCTGAGTGCGGCGTTAACCAACAAACCAACCAAACAATCTGATAAAGGAACTGGAGGTAGAGAACACACAATAGTCATTTTTACTGGGGAGACTGACAATCACTTCCACAGGACTGCCGTCTATGATGTCCATCCAGAGACTGACCCGTGAAGATCCGGGGTAGAATAGGTCTTCAGCAACCCATGCTTGCAGTAAAAGGCGACTATGCTTGTCGTAAGAGGCGACTAACGGGATTGGGTGGTCTGGCTCGCTGTTTTGGTTGATGCACGGTCATCGATCCCAATTGCGTGGATCGATGCTCATGATATCAATCACTGGATTGTCTTGTCCAGACTCGATTATTTACAGACCGCCGTCATATAGCTGGAATATTGCTGAGTGCGGCGTTAACCAACACACCAACCAAACAATCTGATAAAGGAACTTGAGGTAGAGAACTCACAAGAGCAGAGTCATTTTTACTGGGGAGACTGACAATCACTTCTACAGTGATGTCCATCCAGAGACTGTCACGTACGAGCACACACTGTGAATCAGAACGGTCTTCAGCAACCCATGCTTGCCGTAAAAGGCGACTATGCTTATCGTAAAAGGCGACTAACGGGATCGGGTGGTCAGGCTCGCTGACTTGGTTGATGCATGTCATCAATCCCAAATGCGTGGATCGCGATGCTCATGATATTAATCACTTGATTGTCTGGTCCAGACTCGATTATTTACAGACCGCGGTCATATAGCTGGAATATTGCTGAGTGCGGCGTTAAACAACAAACCAACCAAACCTGAAGATTCCGGGGGTAGAATTGGTCTTCAGCAACCCATGCTTGCCGTAAAGGGTGACTCTGCTTGTCGTAAAAGGCGACTATAACGGGATCGGGTGGTCAGGCTCGCTGACTTGGTTTGATGCCCGATGACATGCATCAACCAAGTCAGCGAGCCTGACCACTCGATCCCGTTAGTCGCCTTTTACGACAAGCATGGGTCGCTGAAGACCTATTCTACCCCGGACGTTCACGGGTCGTTGGTCGATCTGCGCATTTGGGATGGCGAAGTCGCATTACAGGTGGTTCGAGAAGGGAGCTAACTCTGCCTGCCTTATCGAAAGTTCGAGGTGGGCCCACATTCGAAACTAAACGCACGTGTTGTAGAACATATGTACCACGTAAGTTAACCTGTATTACAAACTACAATTGTATCTATTTAAAATAGGGGACACGGGTGGCCAAGTCGTCTAAGGCGCAGCGACTGCGTCCCTTGGGCCTTAATGGATTGGTTGGTTTGTTGTTTAACGCCGTACTCAGCTACATTCCAGCTTTATGAGGGCGGTCTGTAAATAATCGACTCTGGGATCCAGTGACTATTATCATGAGTATCGATCCACGTAATTGGTTGGTTGGTTTGTTGTTTAACGCCGCAGTCAGCAATATTCCAGCTATATGACGGCGGGTACGGCAAGTATGGGTTGCTGAAGACCTATTCTACCCCGGAATCTTCACGGGTACCACGTAATTGGGATCGATGACATGCATCAACCAAGTCAGCGAGCCTGACCACCCGATCCCGTTAGTCACCTTTAACGGCAAGTATGGGTTGCTGAAGACCTATTCTACCCCGGAATCTTCACGGGTACCACGTAATGACATGCATCAACCAAGTCAGCGAGCCTGACCACCCGATCCCGTTAGTCGCTTTTTACGGCAAGCATGGGTTGCTGAAGACCCCGGATCTTCACGGGCCTCACTTACAAGTATTGTCTGGACCAGACAATCCAGTGATAAGTATCATGAGCATCGATCCACGTAATTGGGATCGATGACATGCATCAACCAAGTCAGCGAGCCTGACCACCCGATCCCGTTAGTCGCCTTTTACGGCAAGTATGGGTTGCTGAAGACCTATTCTACCCCGGAATCTTCACGGGTACCACGTAATTGGGATCGATGACATGCATCAACCAAGTCAGCGAGCCTGACCACACGATCCCATTAGTCGCCTTTTACGGTAAGCATGGGTTGCTGAAGACCCCGGATCTTCACGGGCCTCACTTACAAGTATTGTCTGGACCAGACAATCCAGTGATGAGTATCATGAGCATTGATCCACGCAATTGGGATCGATGATATGCATTAACCAAGTCAGCGAGCCTGACCACCCGATCCCATTAGTCGCCTTTTACTCATGAGTTATTAATTACATTGGTGTGCACCATTGTCAATTTTCTGCAAGTTAATGGTTGAAAGATAACCACGAGTTATTAATTACATTGGTAAGCACCATCGTCAATATTCTTCAAGTTAATGGTTGAAAGATAAATATATATAATGTATTCAAACATTTAATTAAGAATACGGTTTACCTTAGGGATTAGATGACCAATTTATATATATAGTTTGAGCAACGACAACGTACAATTTGGCTGACGCCAATTTTTGGAAATGCGAAAACAATAGAGATTCCATGTCCGCGAGCATGACCACCTGATCCCGTTAGTCGCCTCTTAAGACAAGCATAGGTTTCTTGAGACGATGGTTACTCTTTGCGGGGGATATTAAAGATTTTTTAGTTTCAATTCCGTAGCATAAACCGTTCATTTCAAATGAGGATATGATTTGTTGCAATTTCATTATTACTCTCTACCCGTGAAGATTCAGGGGTAGAATAGGTCCTCAGCAACCCATGCTTGCCGTAAAAGGCGACTAATGGGATCGGGTTGTCAGGCTCGCTTGACTTGGTTGATGCATCGCATCGTATCTCAATTGCGTAGATCGATGCGCGTGATATCAATCACTGGATTGTCTGGTCCAGACTCGATTATTTACAGACCGCCGTGATATAGCTGGAATATTGCTGAGTGCGGCGTTAAACAAAAGAAACAACCAAACCAAACCACAGCAGACCGCTACAACTTGTAGTATGAAACCTGTATTTGTTGCCCTCGTCCGTGATAATTATTGCCTGACTATTTCCAACCAAGAGTTTACACTCGTTGGATAGGTCCTCAACATCCTTTGCTTGTCGTATATATGTATGAACCATATGGCGACTATATGGATAGCTTTGTGATTTGGTTTAAAGCATGCTATCGACCCGTGAAGATCCGGGGTAGAATAGGTCTTCAGCAACCCATGCTTGCCGTGAAAGGCGACTATGCTTGTCGTAAAAGGCGACAAACGGGATCGGGTGGTCAGGCTCGGTGACTTGGTTGATGCATGTCATCGATCCCACTTGCGTGGATCGATGTTCATGATGTCAATCACTGGATTGTCTGGTCCAGACAGACTGCCGTCATGCAGCTGGAATATTGCTGAGAGCGGTGTAAAACAACCAACCAACGACAGCATGTTATTGTATCATCGATCGCATAGTTCCTCATGAAGGGATTTGTCCATCTCAGTGGCGTGTTTGTCTGGTCCAGACTTGATAATTTAGCACCATGAGACAAAATACCCCAAGCATCATGTGCTTGTCGTTAGAGTTGTCTCAAATGAATTATTTACAGGCCTCATTGACATATAAACAAATGACTGTTGTGTCAAATATAATGAATTCATTCGTTCTTTTCTCTTTTATGAGTTTCCGACCCCTGTTCTTCCTGTTATACCAAGACCGCCTCCGTGGTCTAGTAGTAGAGCGAAAGGTCCGGGGTTTGATACCTGGTCGCGTCATACCAAAAGACGTTAAAAGATGGTTGTTACCCTGCTTGGCGCTCGAAACTGAGGGGCTAAAACAAAGACTGGTCGGCTCGGAGACAGTATTCTGTATCTGAGTGGACTATTCATGTTAACATGGGCTAGACCTATAATATCGGCATTAGTCCGGACTAGTACAAGCCGCCACACACACACATGCATCACGTTGCTATGTAAGTGCAGAAATCGTGGACGCGATATTAAACCTCATTTCACCTCACCTCCTGTTATACCAGGATAACCTATTTTCTTCCGGCCAACAGCAGCTTGTATGGTTATACCTACACAACGCAATTCATTCTGTCCACCAATAGTCTGACCTGGGGAGATCACCCGATCCAGGAAATATTACCTACTACTAGCACAGAGTTGTTAGCAACTATGACCTGCTACTAGTAGGTACAAAGACGGTCTCTACGTCTCTGGAGACTAACATTTACTGCTACTACTACCTAACGGCAAAAGAGCATGTCTAAAATGATTTTCATTGGTCAACGAGTCTACGTCGACGGTATGCAAGCCAGGCTCTGTCTCAACAGAAAAATAAATAGATTACCGCAGAGCAACTTCAGCCTGTAACCAGCTAGCTTTCTAGTTGTAGAAGTAGCTTCGTAATGGTGAAATGCGCCATGCAAACCTTTCAACCACCATTCCAGTATGTTCCCAGTCACCTGAAATTACAAATAGAATCTACGTTATCATGAAGAAAATTATACGGTAACCGTTGATAATTACATCACCAGCTGGTCACATGACCTCGTCATGCATCATCATCCGCCGCCATTTTGTGTAAGGTCACGTCATTTGTTCCACTCAACCTAGGCCAAGTTTAGGCTAGTTAATTGTGTCTTTTCTCTAAATAGAGCCCAACAAACGTGGGTGTTTTCATAACAATAAATACTCTTCAATATTCCTACCATTGCCACAAGTGGGAACGTAATGTCGTGCGTGTTTTCTACAGGTAGCCTTGCGTCCCTAGAAACAACGTCGACGTGCACAAGCAAGGTCACGCATCATAAATGCCGTTTATTCTAAAAGAAAGAGTGCTTTACCGAAACAGTATGTCCTACAGTACTACCTATCGTATATTGTATTGGAGTTGTTGCCTGGTATCAAGCGCCCATGTTTTGACGCGAATCACTTGCATCCAAAGACGATTGGGTCACGTTCCTTTTCAGAATCGCTCGTTTCTTTTAGTCCAACTGGTAGTAATTACTAGTAATTAGTATTTACATATATATACTATTATATGTCGTATTTTGTTTACATTTCAGCAGTATGCATCGGAGGCAGAAAATTTATTCAAGCTCTGAAGTCCCAAACAACTGAAAATGCTCCAAAACACCATCACGTGACCCAGGTATTCTCAAAGTGCTGGTGAAAGTGTTTGTTTTGTAGGCCTAAATGTTTGTTGATAGTAGAGAGGCTGATTGATAGACTTTATAACCAGTCATGATCAACATTCCCCAACTGTTAGTTAATTACACTGGTCAGTCTACATCTGTATTGTTTCTTTGCAACCTCTGTCAACAAACTCAAATTTATCCATTTATACCAGAATAATTGTGTTGTCATATTTTAAGATTATGACTAGGCCTACAGCATCTAACTAACTGTAATCCTCTGATAACTAAGTGTCTGAAGGCAAAATACCATTTTATTGATGAATATATCTCCATTTAACTCATACAATTTAGTGTAGGGTGTAATGTTGGAATGTTTTTGTTGACAGTAGCAGACACTACATCTGCCAATGAGCAATGGACAGAACTGAGAATACCATATCATGAACCGTAGTGAACACTGCTGGCAACATCCTGTTTTAGTAAGTATAATTGAATCCCCAATTATAATGTCATTGTACATACAAAAAATGACATAGTGTTGTTTTTAAATAGTGATCTGTTTGGCAGTGTTTTATATATTGTATATTTTTCTTTTCACTTTGTCTACTGGCCTGCATTTGTCCTTGTCATTTTCCTGTTATTTCTGATACATTCCAAAATAAGATTTGTCTGTACAGTACCAGCACACTTTAATAAGGACTAAGAGCAAATGTGCATATTTCTCAGTGTTTTAGACAATTTGTGTTGTACCCAAATAGAGGGAATATTGTTACTGTAGTTCTTGTCATTGTCTTGGTGGCAAGTGCCACATGATGATGGGCACTACTTCAGCATGTTTAGTTATACACATTTACCAGTGAAGATCAGGGTCAGAATAGGTCTTCAGCAAACCATGCTTGCTTTAAGAGGCGACTATCCTTGTCATAAGAGGCGACTAACGTGATTGAGGGGTCAGGCTCAGAGACCATGTTAATGCATGTCATCGTATCCCTTTTGCATGGATTGATGCTCATGATGTCAATTACTGGATTGTCAGGTCCAGATTTGATTATTTACAGGCAGCTGTCAAAGCACGAATATTGCTTAGTACAGCATTAAACAACAAACAAACAAAGTTATACAGTTCAATTTTTTAAATAATCTTATACTCTAGTATTATAGTGTGCTATTTTTATTGATTATTATGAATACAGACTGTTTGTATCAGTTTGTAAGAGACACAAACCAAGGTTCCCACAACTATCTGCACATGCTTTGTCGTAACACAATTATATGGTATCTTCAGGTTATGTATGTTTGTAAAATGTGCTTGAAAGTGTCCACTTTAGTTGTAAAATCAGTATCTTCCTCACAACAGAGCTAATGTGCACTACCTTGTTGTGGTATTTTTTGTTGAACTCGTCTCTGTCTTTCTCAAATTATGTTTGTGCAAGGTGCCTACCTGGTGTATTGATAATATTACCTGACAAGAGTCAAGTTTGCTCATCATATTCTGAAATAAGTGTCTCCAATCTAATAGAAATGGGAAAAGTAATACAAGCGAGTCACCATCATTTTAACCGGTGCTAGGGATGTCAGCATAAAGTATATGTTTTTTTATTAATATTATAAATATTAAAACTCTTTGCACCTGGATTGGAAGAATTGAACATTATAAGAAAACTGCTATGTTCCTTTTCAGCTGACAGGCTGTTTGTGGAAGATGTAAGGTCAAGTGCTAGGGCCCCCTGTTTAGTTTAGACCTACATTGTAAATGTTGTGCACTGGACCATGGAGCCTGGTCACTACAGGGTTTACCCAAGCCTCTTAAAACTGGGGACAAATTCAATTTCTAATCTTAAAAATATCATCTTGATTCTCTAATCATACTGTTAAAATTATGTTTTACGTACTTATCTAATCTCTGTGGAATTCCTAATCCAATTAAATAGTAATGTCCAATATTTTTTAATATATTTGCAGATAACAAATTGCTATAGACTAATAAGGCAACTGCTATATTATATTCTGACTCTTTACTGGACTCAGCAGACTCTGCACTGTATACTACTGAACACAATGAAGTATCAACGGGCTAGTTGACCCATCATTTTGGGGCACAGACTGCTCATGTAATTCAATATATGGTGACAATGTTGCACGAGGTTCTGTTGTGTGTATTTCAATAACTTGCACATTTATGAACTTTAACCTTAATGTAATCCTTGAATCCAGTGATGCTTTATTTTTACATTTCTTTAATAACCTACAATTGTTATGAAGCTGTCATTTTTTGTGTGGTTCCAGGAATAAAGTCACCAGAAATGTATTAAAAAAATTTATTTGAGTTTGAGCATGACAAACATGGCAGATATGTTTAAAATGTTGTTTTCTTCCACTACTCAGACATGTAAGTTATTGTACAGTAAGTCATCTATAGTGTAAAAAACATGTTGATTCTTTTGTTTGCATATTTAGCTATTCCAGAACTGTTAGATGATATTAAATTGCTGTAGAAGGTATTTATTTCCATCTATAATGTCATTATGGTATACCAGTGTGTATGACAATTGTTTTGAAATTCATCAATATCTTCAAATATGATCTATTGTATCCAGTGACTGACATGTAAGAAAGAAGGAAGTTAGGCAGCACCCAATCAGAGAGCGTACCATTAGACCCATGTGATCAAAGGGGTTCCAATTCAACACATTGCCCTTACGTATGATGGTCACTGTCAAACGTTTTTCATGGATCTCTGTGGTTGAAAACCAACTCATCCTGATAATAGGTTTCTGATTATATTGCCTATTCACTTACACAAGATACACAATTTTGAGTAATAAACAGTTGAATGTAGAAATCTGTTAATGTTGACAGGAAGAGAACAATCATTACCTTAGGGTTATGTTAAATATCATTAACATGATTAAGGCTTTAATGACTTATTGATAAATAAGAAATATACGCAGCAAATTCTGTCATTGTCATTGTAGTATTTGTCTATACTATTACTTAAATACTACATTAATAGCCATAATCACATTCAATTACAGGGATCGATTTCTCTACATACAAGCCCCACCAGTGCAGGTAAAAACATTGCTGGGTCCACTTGCACAGAACCATCTTAGCACTTCAATTATTGTAAATCCTTAAGATCACGATCTTAGGCTTCAGCTACAATCGCTGTCCAATTGATCAAAGGGATTGTAGGCAATGATCAGTGTAAGCTACAAGCGAAACTTACAATTGGTCCAAACCAATCTTAAGTAGCTAAGATTGTTGTGGTCCCTGAATAAACTTGACAAAATGGCGTGCAGGACCTCATCTAATTCACATATATATTCTGCCTTATGTTCAAATATTGCCTCGTTATTTTGTTAACTTTATGATTCAAATCAACACTTTAATTTAAGATTTAACGTCAGAAATATCGTTAATTGCAATAGTGAACCACTTAACTATTGAATCGATAGCTAAAAGTAAAAGTACTATACCCACCGGACTCAATGCTGAAAGAAGTGTGAAACAACATACCTTTTCACTAATCAAGGGAAGGATAAAAAGTTGTATGCAAGCAATTAGTAACGTCCGTGACCTTTTCAATAACTCAAGGGCAGCTAATCATAGTTTATACTCTAGATGAGAGTGGTTTCCCTTTGTGTAAGCATGTAGCGTAGAATCTACCTTGCCCAGTGTATTAATGTTGTAGAATCGCTGAGCTCCCCCTGTTATTCTTTTCGGTCCCATTCGTGTCAGTTATTTTGTCTTTAGTTCATCATTAAATTAATCTACAAATAAATATTAGATGAAGTCAAACATGTTTAAATCTAAAATCGAGTTGGCAGGGGACAAGGGATTTTAAAATCTGAATTAAAAAGAAAAGAAAAGTATTTATTAAACAAGCAAATACACATGATGAGACATTTGAAATTTGTGTAAAATATCCCATAAATAGCAAAAGTAAAAATTACACCTTTTA
This sequence comes from Haliotis rufescens, assembly GCF_023055435.1. Taxonomy (NCBI): domain Eukaryota; kingdom Metazoa; phylum Mollusca; class Gastropoda; order Lepetellida; family Haliotidae; genus Haliotis; species Haliotis rufescens. The sequence continues at coordinate 42,282,665 of NW_025964372.1, forward strand.
AAAATAATTATCAATATAATTAATACAGAGTGAATATATATTAAACAACTGCTTTCTCGAAACATTATTCATTATTATTATTTTTCATGCATTCTTGAAATCCTGCGTCTTCCTGTGTTTTGAAAAGGTACTCATAACATCCTTTGTCACAGCAACAAAATGAAAGCATGAAGGATATATTTAGGATTTTACGAAAAGCTTCTCCCTGTTATGTTATTAGGAAATATTTTTAGTATTATTGTCCCCCGCCGCGCGAAAGTGCGAAGCGGGGGATGTAGTATTCACGTCCATCCGTACGTCCCACCTGTTTGTTGCCGCGATATCTCAAGAACTAAACACTGGATTGTCTTCATATTTGGAACTATGGTGTATATACAGACTCCGCAGACACCATAGGTTTTGGTGACCTTGACCCCATTTTCAAGGTCACAGCAGGCAAATCTGCTTTTGGAGTTGGAAAACGGTGTTGCCGCAATATCTCAAGAACTAATCGCTGGATTGTCTTCATATTTGGTACTATGGTGTATATACAGGCGGGGGACATTTCGTCACTTTGTGACAAATACTTGTTTATTTTAATTTTCATAATGATTGTGTCACTAAATAATATATTTATTCATATTTCAATACTTTTGATAAAAAAACATGAGTAGGTATTTCTCAAGTTGCAACAGATAACAATTCCTAAATCATGACACTATTAATGCCGACAAAAATATATGCCATCATTCTAGTAATCGTTTCCTTCAAATAATTGGCACCTTTCTTGAAACTGTGCAAGGTGCCATGGAGGGAGGTACATGTTGTGTCGTGAACAGTTCCACTTATTGTATACGCAGCAAGCTATGCGCGTTTGCAGACAACTGTAGACAGGAGTCGAGTTTAAGATATTTGTACCTCCACCGTTGAAGATTTCAATCTTAGATGAGCCGTCTTACAATCACACTAAGATGGGTTTGTGCAAGTGGAATAGGACAATTGTATGGTGATTGTAAAATTGATTGTAGCCGCCTAAGATCGATTGTAGTTAAGATTGTTCTGTGCAAGTAGGCCCAGGTGTCGGTAACTTTTAGGTGAGGTTAGGTTGCACCCAGTGCAGGTAACATTTCCAACCATAAGTGGAAAACTGAATTCTTTTAGAACTGGCTGCAAGTCTTTTCGAATCCAGGAAACAAAAGTTCATGAAAATAGTGAAATACACAGGTGGTCTGAATGCATTGAACTTGCAGGACTCATTCTTCACAATTACCACTAGAACAGTCACTCATGAGGTTACAATCACAACAGACACTTTGAGACTTCTGTTTAAGGTTGTTTACTCGATATCATGATATGAAAAGGCATGTACAGATTCACCTCAAAATAAATTCTGGAGCACATTCTCAAGGGTTTTTTTTCTTTGAATTTATTTAAAATTCAAAATAACAGAAGATTTTGGTGGTGCAACCTGCTTAGTTCACTTTGTTGCACCTGGTGCAGGTGGTAAGACAGAATGAAATCGTACCCTGAATTATAGACCAAGGCCCCGATGACAGTATGACTATGGAGTAGCATTGATTATCATCGTCATATTTTTTATTTCAGTTGGCACACAACAGCATCCCTCCTGATCAAGTGAAAAGGAATCCTATGACACCGCTTGATCTTTGTCTGACATGGAAATCTGCAAATCAAATAAGGTGGAAGAATAACATCTGGTTAAAAAATTTATGTGGAAAAGTAAGTTTTTCAACATTTTGGGTAAGATTAAACTTCCAAATTTCATCAGGGGTTTGAAAATTAAAGGATGATAAATTCCTCATGGCTTGTTATGTGTTATTTATCCACTGTTTCCTTTGTGTGGACTTTTATTTTTATAAAATATACATTAAATGTAAAACTAGGCAAAAAGTCAGCAAAATCAGTCAAAATCAAGAAGGTCCGAAATCGCAAACATAACTGCATTAAGGTGGGTGTCTGAGTTGAAGCAAATATTGATCTGAACAATAATCTGTCAGCAGGTCAGAAATCACCCACGTAACTGCTGTTATCTGAACACAGTTCAGGTTTGAGATTCACCATGAACTTTTCAGGTACATGTATTGAGGGGCTGTGGGGTCCAAAAGTCATCTGAAAATGATTGAACACATGAATAATGGACATGAAATTTAAATTACAACATAAAATAGAATGGTCATGTTTGTAAAGACATGTTATGTTCAATAGTCACTTTCAAATTTATCTTCCTTTAAGGTGGTCGAAAATAACATGGCTGCGAATATAACGACACAAAACATAGACCAATGTTGATATATTTTAAACAAATTCAGTCTGTAGATGTGTTATGTGTTCAGGTACCAAGTGTTGAAGTCAGCTAATGTTAGCTTGCATCAACCTTCAGTTGTTTAAAACTTTTACTTTAATGACAATCCAAGAAATCCAAGAATCACAAAAATCAGTCCATCGTGGTGATTCTGTGTTAGAATAGGTCCACTGCAACCTATCCTTGTTATAAGGGACGAGTTAAGTGATTGGGTGGTCAGGTTCGGTGACTTGGTTAGTTGCTTGTTATTGTAACAAGATGACAGTGATAATATCTTGATTCTAAATATGGCCACCATGTCAACCATATTGAATTTGTCGTCGATGCTAAATTATATTACATTGTACTTTCGGGCATAGTATTATTTTTTTAACTGCTGTTACTTTAACTGCACATACTTCACATGTGCCCCCTTATCTACATTTACTGCATTTTCGTTTAGTCCTTTTGGTTTTATGCATATACCGGTAAATTCGATTGATGAATGGAAAATATCAACACTGTAAATGGTGACACAGGAGTGTATTAAATGTTATGAATTGATCTAAGTGTTAAAATGAAAATGATATTGAGAAAACAGCCACATAATAAAATATATAAGTACCCTTTATCAGAGCGGCAAATCAGTTCAAGAAATGTGAATTTTATTGGGATTCCAAACTGTATATTTGTTCAAGATAAGGATTTGAAATATCTGATGTTGGTTCTTTTTGCAATGCTGCAACATAAACATAAATACAGTCATCCCTTGCTAAAACACCCTTCATGAAATACCACAGATTGGGTTAAACTTCAGGTAAAATACATGGGTCCCATACATTTAAATACTTCCCCCACAAACGCATTTTTAGGTCATCTGAAATAGCAATTTTAACAAATCTGCTCTGAAATTATGCAAGTTAGTCCTGTTGTAAGGATGCACAGATGTTCTTGAGAAGTGTTCATTGTATATATCTAGACTTATGTTTGCAATCTATTTGATTAAGTTTAGTCATATTTTTTATTTGAAACACTATGTGCTTCTAAAACACTTGCCTTCAACTATTTGTTCTTATGTTTTTGATCATGCAACCTTCTATGTACTTATTGGGTTGGAATTAACAAAAGGGTAGCAGTTTTGGGGCACCATTGCTGAGCAATATGCCAGAAAATAAATCTTGAAAGTGTGCTTTCACTAATTGTTGTTAATAAAGTGTATAATGGGCTGAGAAATGTGTGAATTTGAAATTTTGAAATATTTTATTTGAGGTTTGAGATAAAATGCAAATTTTACAGTATTTTAACAGAGCTCCAGATAAGATTTTTGATTCATTTTTTTGTGGTTTCAGATATCTGCTTTAAAGTGATGTCATGAACTGGACGCTGCACTCTTGATTCCAACACTAATATTGTCAAGTTCATATTCAGCAAGTTGAAGATAACTGACACCATCTTTAAGTATAAGTTTCACAAATATGGTATTCAGAAGTTTTTTGTTTTCACTACTGATGTATATATAGTATAAAAAAATGGATTTCTGTAATAGAATAAAGTATTGTAATACATGTGATACTAGTTGTGTTTCCGTCACCACAATCTCATTAAAATCAGACCTTAGTTCTCGCTACCACTAAACAAAGACCTGAAGACATCCCATTAGGAGTCACGTCAGAACGACTTTTCATTCGACCGATCAGAGCGTCGCTAACCAGATCATGAAAGTGACAGTCAGAATGTGATTTCTAATCATACAACCTCGAAAACTTTTAACACGGGGTATTCGGAAAGATAGTTGCAGGTTTAACGACTGAATCCATACAATCTAGACCATCTATTAGCCACTCCAGAATGTTCTTTTGTTTAGTTTTCAAATTTGTAATCGAGAATTTGTCCAAATATGTTTCGAAGCGTAGTCGCCAATTTGAAATTAGTGCCGTAAAGCACGAGAAAGCTGCCTTCTGTTTGGTCATTCTATTGGTCGGTCAAAGTTCGCACAAGGTCGGTCTGACGTGACCCGTACTGGGATGTCCTCAGATCTTTGTTTAGCAGTAGCAAGAACTAAGGTCTGATTTTAATGAGATTGTCGTCACCATAGTGTGGATGTTTTATGCTGTTTGAGAGAAAAGTTGGCCTAATGGTCTTAAATGCATCAACACTGCAGAGTTGTGTCGATTGGTTATGTGAGGATCCATTCTGATCACTGGTTTGGAGAATAGTGACCTTAAGCTGAACAGATGGACATGTGGCAGTGTGATTTGAAAGTGAGACACAAATTTATGCAACCACAAGAGGTATTGTGGTGCTGAAACGAAGGTTCATATTCTGGATTTGAACCCATGACCAGTACATCAAGTTCCATCAACCATGACAATTGGGACACCTGTACACCCAAGTTTCTCTCACTCTACTCCAGCAAAATTGCAGTACCATAAAGGCAGAAATTAATAAGTAGGGTCTGTGTGACTAATAAAGCAGTTTCTTGTCACTTTTCGGCCCACTTTTATATCACAATTAGACATATATTGGGTAGGAACACTAACCCTAGAACCTTACGATTCTTGTTCTTTTGAGATTCCGTAACAGCTGCGTCTGATTCAAGAATAATCCAGTTTTACATCATTGTCGGACATACATTGGGAAGAAGCCCAAACCCAAGCACCTTACGATTCATGTTTCTGTTGAGATACGATAACATCAGCGTCTGTATCAGAAATAACCCACTTTTATATCACAATTAGACATATATTGAGTAGAAACCCTAACCCTAGCACCTTATCATTCATGTTTCTGTTGGGATACGAGAACATCAGCGTCTGTATCAGGAATAACGCAGTTTTACATCACAATTAGACATATATTAGGTAGAAACCCTAACCCTAGCACCTCACGATTCACGTTTCTGTTGAGATACGATAACATCAGCGTCTGTATCAGGAATAACCCAGTTTTACATCACAATTAGACATATATTAGGTAGAAACCCTAACCCTAGCACCTTATCTTTCATGTTTCTGTTGGGATACGAGAACATCAGCGTCTGATTCAAGAATAACGCAGTTTTACATCACTGTCGGACATATATTGAGTAGAAACCCTAACCCTGGCACCTTATCATTCATGTTTCTGTTGGGATACGAGAACATCAGCGTCTGATTCAAGAATAACACAGTTTTACATCACTGTCGGACATATATTAGGTAGAAACCCTAACCCTAGCACCTTATCATTCATGTTTCTGTTGAGATACGAGAACATCAGCGTCTGTATCAGGAATAACGCAGTTTTACATCACAATTAGACATATATTAGGTAGAAACCCTAACCCTAGCACCTCACGATTCACGTTTCTGTTGAGATACGATAACATCAGCGTCTGTATCAGGAATAACCCAGTTTTACATCACAATTAGACATATATTAGGTAGAAACCCTAACCCTAGCACCTTATCTTTCATGTTTCTGTTGGGATACGAGAACATCAGCGTCTGATTCAAGAATAACGCAGTTTTACATCACTGTCGGACATATATTGAGTAGAAACCCTAACCCTGGCACCTTATCTTTCATGTTTCTGTTGGGATACGAGAACATCAGCGTCTGATTCAAGAATAACGCAGTTTTACATCACTGTCGGACATATATTGAGTAGAAATCCTAACCCTAGCACCTTATCATTCATGTTTCTGTTGAGATACGGGAACATCAGCGTCTGTATCAGAAATAATCCAGTTTTACATCACAATTAGACATATATTAGGTAGAAACCCTAACCCTAGCACCTTATCATTCATGTTTCTGTTGAGATACGAGAACATCAGCGTCTGTATCAAGAATAATGCAGTTTTACATCACAATTAGACATATATTGAGTAGAAACCCTTACCCTAGCACCTTATCATTCATGTTTCTGTTGGGATACGAGAACATCAGCGTCTGTATCAGGAATAACGCAGTTTTACATCACAATTAGACATATATTGAGTAGAAACCCTAACCCTGGCACCTTATCATTCCTGTTTCTGTTGAGATACGAGAACATCAGCGTCTGATTCAAGAATAACGCAGTTTTACATCACTGTCGGACATATATTGAGTAGAAACCCTAACCCTAGCACCTTATCATTCATGTTTCTGTTGAGATACGAGAACATCAGCGTCTGATTCAAGAATAACGCAGTTTTACATCACTGTCGGACATATATTGGGTAGAAACCCTAACCCTAGAACCTCATGATTCGTGTTTCTGTTAAATACGTTAACATCAGCGTCTGTATCAGAAATAACGCAGTTTAACATCACCGTCGGACATATATTGGGCAGAAACCCTAACCCTAGCACCTCATGATTCATGAAATATGATAACATCAGCGTCTGTATCAGAAATAACCCAGTTTAACATCACTGTCGGACATATATTGGGCAGAAACCCTAACCCTAGAACCATGTGATTCATGTTTCTGTTGATATTTAGCGACATTAGCGTCTGATTCAAGAATAACACAGCTTTATGTCACTGTCGGACAAATATTGGGTAGTAACCATTACCAAAGCACCTCGCGATTCTTGTTTCCGTTGAGATAATATGGTGACATCATTATTTTGGTACTGTCTAACTTACCATCTGTTTGGATGTAAAATCATAATCTGTAGCATGGATTGCCAGGATTGTAATGTAAGCTATAGCATGGTGGCAGGTAAATGTATTGTGGACAAGGCAAATCAGTGGCTGACAAGATCAGCAAAACCTGTGCAATTGGGCATATTAACACAATCAGCCATTTGACATCATGTCGTTCGGTGATGAATACCTGAACACATTCATGCCTACATAATACTGTTTATCCTTGTCATAATCAATCAACTACAAACAAAATTCATCATTTTGCTAGTTCTTTATTGTTGAGGAAACAATAAACATAAATGTAACACATGAAAAGAGTTTTGCCTCAAAATGCTGAAAACAGTGTAAGTGAAGAAATTCCATGCACAGTATATTTGTAAGATGCTAAATTCACCATATATGATAATTGATATTTTGAATGAAAAAAACACACCTCACATTATGAAACAATATATAATATGAATCATGTGTTTAGATGTACAGTACTGTCCATGAGTATAGGGAGAAACACTGTCCCTCCACACAGTAGCGAACTGATGCTACTCCCTGCTGATCTTTTCACTACTCAGGATGCCAATGCTGACTTCAACACAGAACTCTTCTCAACACTTCTTCTTTCCAGAAACGTACAGGGCATAGTTGCTCTCCCTTCTCAAAGCACACTGTATTGGGAGCTGTATATGTAGTTTAGCGTTGGTGTAAACTGATACCATCAAGTTTCATTACAGCATGGTAGTTGCCCTGAAAAGGTTGAAAATATTCACATAAGTGATGTCATCACCATTGATTGAACATTTTTCATGGAAAAATAACTTATGATTTAACTTCAATATAAATAAATCCACGTAGTACACCTTATTTTTACATTTATACCCACATTAATTTAAAAGTATATTGGAGTCAATTCTTTTAAATAAATATGTCAATATCAACAACTTCATAGACTCCTTCTTTAATTACTTACATAAAAAAACAGGAAGACAACAATAGAAAATCAGTGACATTGTTAAACCCAATATAATGAAAAACAAGCCCCTCCCATTCTATTATCAGCCAATCAGGAAACAGTTGACCGTTTGTGGGTATAGCATACATTTATTTTAGGTTCATGGCAACATCAAGTTATGTTCCATTAAAAATGCCTGTAAAGATATTATAGTTTAATATCATGTTGTCTCACTTAAATTCAAAACTTAATGGGAAGTTATAATTTTTAGTTATCTCAACTGGCAAGGAATTTTTCTCAAGCCAGTTAAATGTGTCCAGGATACAAAATTAAGATGGTGTTATTACCACAAATATTTTCTTGAACAAAAATGAAAATATCTGATGATAATTTGTGTACTTTTTGTAATTCACATCCAGAAACTGATATGCATTTATTTTTTGGTAAAAGATTTCTGGCTTCTGGACACAGACTCATAATTTGTATCTGGATATTCGTGTGAAGGAAAATGTGATAACAGATGATAATTTGATCTGATTTTGTTATTTTCAAAGTATGTAAGTGTAAGGTTCTTAAAATACAACCAAATTTCTAACATTTTGTGAGGGAGATGACTGATACAGTTAGACATGAATTTCGAAAAAATATATACTTCAACAAAAACATGCATACAAATTTTATACACAGTATACTGACTCCGAGTGGACCATTCCTTCTTTTAGCCCTTACTACCGAGAGCAAGACAGGGTAACAACAAGTACCATCTTTTAACGTCTTTTGGAATGATGCTTCAAGGGATCGAATTTCTGACCTTCCGCTCTCCGAGCAGACACTCTACCAGTACACCATAGAGGCAGTCAATCAGACTTGGAATTTGATGAATTTCAATGAGTTAAAGTAACTAAGTTGACAATCCATCAGTTTATTGTTATTTTCTGAGAACTAACAATCAACAGTACTTTTCTTATGTTCACCATTTTGTTACTTTTGTTCATTAGTGTAGAAAATTCTGGATGGGAAGCATTTTATCTGGACAGGAATATTTGCAAAGTTGCCCTTCCGGGAATATTATACGCTGCTGTTACATAGCGACACGCTTAACATCAAATCACAATTCTGACATCATTGCTGGGATGATTCAAGCCAAGTTTCAGCTTCATAGGCTTTGTAGCTCTAGAGGAGATGTTGAAAGTGTAATCGTTAGCGACATACATACTAGCAGAAAAAGGTAACTTTTCTTATTAAAAAGTCCAACAAAACTCAATCTCATTAAAATCAGATCTTAGTTCTCGCTACCGCTAAAACATGATCTGAGGACATCCCATTATGGGTCACGTCAGCATGACCTTTCATCCAACCAATCAGAGCATCACTTACCAGATCCTGAAAGTGACAGTCAAAATGTGTTTTCTAATCATGCATCCTCGAAATATTTAACAGAGGGTATTCCGAACGACATTTACGGGTTTTATGATTATATCCATACAATTTAGGCCATCTATAAGTCATTCCAGAATGTTGTTTTGGTCAGTTATAAATTTATTTAATCGAGAATACGTCAAAATATGTTTCGAGGCGTAGTCGCCAGTTTGAAACTAGTGCAGTAAAGCTCGAGATAGCTACCTTCTGATTGGCAAATGTCGATTTCAGTCATTTCATTGGTCGGTCAATGATCGCGAAAGGTCGTTCCGACATGACCCGTAATGGGATGTCCTCAGATCTTTGGTTAGCGGTAGCGAGAACTAAGATCAGATTTTAATGAGATTGAACAAAACTAAGTTTAATCTGAAATTAAATAATGCATCTTTCAATATGCATATTGATGAAGACATCTCCTCAGTTTTAAGGTCGTGATTCACAATTTGCATGCAAATGTTTATGGACTGCGCATAATTTGTGTGTTTGCATGTTTGTTGGGAGCAAGGTATTTACACACGTTTTCATAATGTAAACAGCACACAATGATTGTTTAGCTCTCTGGGTCTAATAAAATCTTTTTTCTTTTTGTTCAACTGTAATTAATAATGCTGTCACGGCTTGATGACATGTTGCAAACACGAAATGCGCAAAACGAAGTTGCCAAACATTTTTAATGTTCATCGAATCACAAATATCATCTGCCACATTAATAATCGAACAATTCTTGGGTTAAGACGAATTAGTGGCAGAACTGTACATTACCGGTTGAGAGAGCACAACATCCGGTCCCAACATTCAGCAATATGCCTAATTTTGCTTACACAGGACTATCAGTCACACTTGGTGTAGACAGCATCTGAGGTTCAGAAGAAAAACAGGGACAGTACACTGTTCACAAATGAGTGAGGGTTTCATCTGAACAGCTCTGATGGTCATGCAAAGGTCTACATGCATACTGCAGAATGTTTTAGCAACTCTTGCATTACTTATCATCATCAGTTTTGGGGTGGAAGTGTAATGGTATGGGGTGGCATCACAACTCATGGGAAAACACAACTCATCATTGTTATGAGGACATCGTTTGAGATCATGTTCTTGCCTTTGTGCACATGCAGTGACGTAATGTCATATTGCAGCAGGATAGTGCCCGCCTACAAGTTGCACCCCTCTTTGGGGGCGTGTCTCTCCGTCTCCAATTACCTGGAATGGATTTTGTCAAGGAATTTGTTATGATAAAACATTGATGAGACAAAAGACCAAATATTATGTTGTAATTTACAATAACATAACATTTACACTACTTAATACACAGCAGTTACTTTTTTCCATTAGTATAGATGAACACAGCCATGACATAAGCTTATTTGAACCTTCGCTTTGTGTAAGCTACAAGTGATCATCATCATTTCTACAAAGTTAAGTTTCAGCTTCCTGGAGAGTGTAGTTTCTCTTTTTTTATTTTCATTCTTAATTGTTTTTCAAGAAGCAATTTCAGCTCCAATTTGAATCCCCACCATTGGAGAATTGATTCCAACCAAATATGGTTGATATCTATCTCTTAGTTCCAGAGAGGAAGTCGTTTAAAGCAATATAGCCAAATTACTCCTATTTGGCCCTGACCCTTGGGGGGTCAGCCCTCTCCATTTGTACAATTTTTAATCCCCAGCATTGGAGAATGCTTCCAACCAAATATGGTTGATATCTATCTCTCAGTTCCAATAAAGAAGTCGTTTAAAGCAATATAGCCAAATTACCCCCATTTGGCCCCGCCACCCAGCCCTTTGGGGGGTCAGCCCCACCATTTGTACAATTTTGAATCCTCACCACCTAGGGATGCTTCCAGTCAAATTTCGTTAATTGTCAATTTGTGGTCAAAAGAAGAAGTTTTTTGAATAAATCGTTGACATACGGACGACGGACCCCACGGTATGGCATAAGCTCACCTTGGTGAGCTAATAGTTGTGTCAGGATGACAAACACCAGACAAGCAGGCCATGTTGTTTGTATTCAAAAAGTATTTTGTTTTATTTTGTATATTTGTCTTATCTGGAAAAATAGTCTATGCTATATTACAACCAGTTTGTTTAACGACATGCAGACATGAATCCTACGTTTCGAGGCGATCAATGTTACCTTTGTTGGGTGCAACTGGACCAAACAAGCTATTTACACCAGGCTTCTTGTAACTGGACAGTGAAACCTGTGAACATGGTATACGAAGAATGAAAATCTTCATAAGAATAAACACAACACATGACACCACAGAACTGAATGAACAAATTGTAAAATAAAACACTGGGACAACCACATAACTTAATCCGAGTCCCATTGTGGTGCTACACATGCCAGGTGTCATTAAGTTTTAGTTTCCTTGGTTTCTGAGAAGAAAGTTCTTAAAGTTGAACAAATCAGAATTGGAAGCTACAAAAATACCTTTGCAAATGAAGGTTAAAAAAGTGTAATAAACATCCATCAACCTCTTCATGACAACATTGCTAAGGTTATCTAGGATAAACAAAAATATGCCTCACTACGAACCGTTTGAATGGGCCTGAAACTGATCAGAATTTATTTTTAGGGAATTAAATACTGGTAAAGGTCATCATAAATAGATTAACAAGATTATGCAGAAATAAGTAACAAATGTTCAGATACACCAAATGATATGAATATTTAATAATGATTGACAAATGAGGAAAAACGAGTGAATTGTTTATGACCACTTAAAATAATGGTGCTTGGTCCAGGCAGGCAAGAGGTTGATAGCACTAACAACTATCCATGTAATTGGGGTGTAATGTCACCAAATCAGCCACGTCACACAAAACTGACATTCCATGTAGTTGCCCTTTGGGAATGTTAAGAATCAAATTCTGTGACTACGTTTTTGAGACTGATTTACTTGGATCATGTCCGTAACAATCCAAACAGTGTAAGTATACCTGTAATCTAGATACAAGAGTGCATGCAAAGGGTATGACCATGGCATGATAATCTGAATCTGAAATCTGAAAAGAACAGTAGATCTATTTTATACCATTGTTGGAGTGCATGATAACACACATATATAACCAATCATAGCTTCACTTCCAAAAAGATTCATAGGAAATATTGCAGGTACAAGGTTATTACACTTACTGGTACATTCCATTATTAGGACACAAAAAGGTGAAAGATGATGACATGACCAAATGGAACATATGATCACTGAAACATAGCACATTGGAGATTGAAATATAGTATTACAGCCTGTTAAATGAATAACACCATGATACATGAGTACCTGGTCAAAATAACATTCAATATGGCTGCAATGTCATCACCCAAAAAAATCACAGACACAGTTTACCAGATTCAACCTAATGGAGGCCAGATGTGCCCATTGTATTGGTACCATAAACTGACTCATGTAACAGAGCTCCAGATAACTTTTTGAGCAATTCAGTTTTTACTTTAGGGTTTCTATTTTAATTGGGTTATTACATTTTTCATTCGGTAACCAATATTTTTTCACTCATCGTTTCATCACTCTCTTGGGTCTTTCCCAAAATTAGTGAACATTTTAAGATTTCAAAAAAATGAAATAATGTTCTAAATACATAGGTTTGACTGAGAAAGTAAATAAGCTTGTAATTGTGTTTCAGAAATTAGCTCCTTTGTATGCATGCTGAAAAAGCTTCATTGGGCATTTACGCGAGCTGTTTTAATAATTTGAGTTTTTCATTTAATGCATGCGTTTCTGTAGGCAAGTTAATGGAAAGTAATTGGGTTTTAAATAATTTTGGGGGGTATTTTACACAAATACGCTGCTTATCTGGAGCTCTGATGTAATAATTTTTCCCTTCATTACCTTTTGGCTGTCCCCTCACATGACTGACAGAAATACTGTTCTAACAAACTTCCCTGGGTATAGGTGTTAAAATGGCTCTGTAGCTTCCCTGTACTTTTTCACGGAATATATTATTACAACAAAAAGGCAATACAAGGGTATAATAAATAAGCAAAAGAAACAAAACTATTTATCTACAGAACAGACTTTCTCACAGCATCTTGACCAATTAAAAGGATGACAGTATATGCAAGAAGACAAATTCACCATTATCCCCTACTTGCTATGGAAACTAAATATCCCAAATTATCAAAAGGCACCAGTTCAACACTAGACCTATCTATGTGCCATGCTTGTTAAGGAAATATTGTAAAAAAAAATTAATCTGCATAGAAAGGAGCACTACCCTCATTTTCAGTATGAGTCAAAGTTGTGGCATCTCAAAATATTAATTTAAAAAAAATCCTAAACTATTAAAAGGCACCAGTTCACCCCTAGACCGATCTGTGTGTCAAGTTTGGTGAAGAAATATTGTAGATTTTTAAGGTATGTTCCAAGAACGATCACTACCCTCCTATTTCAGTCAAAGTTGTTGCCATGGAAACTAAATGGATACATTTTACAAAAATCCAAAACTATCAACAGGCACCAGGTCACCACTAGGCCTATCCATGTACCATGATTGGTGAAGAAAATAGTAAACGTTTTTTCAAAATCTTACACAGAAGTATGAATGCAAGGACTGACCATGTCCATTTTAATACCCCTGCAAAACATGTTGTGGGGGATAATAATTGGTAATGAAACGAGTCAAAAGAACACATTTATCATGACTGCTGCAGCAGCACATGAAGACAAAATGTTGCAGTTCCAAATATAAGAAAAACTTGCAAAATATGACACTGTGGTTGGGTTTACCAAATAATTACTGTATATCAAATTTCATAATGTAAATGCAGAAGTGGCTTTCTAAAGGGTGAAAAGTATATGTTCAATATGGTTGCCATGTCTTGACAGCTTGAAGTTGTATTGGCATCATGTTAGTGGGATCAAATACACAAAATCTCAGCTTATTGAAAATATGATTTTCAGAGAAGATATTGAAAACACAAACAAACTTCATAAAACGAGGTATGTGAAAGTTTAAGGCCATAGAAGGCACAGGTAATACAGTCATCCAAGAAGCCACCTCAATTTGCTGGGCAGAGTTGCATCCCTGTCTGTCTCACAGTCCTTGAACCATATTACTTTCCCTTCCGCCCAGCCCATCTCACTGGGTCTACTTTAAACTAAAATGAATATAAAATGTTTCTATCAATATTTTACATTTTCAGAGACTAAGCTGCATCCCTTTCATATGCCAGAAATCTATGACAATGGGTTCAAATCCCATAATTACCATGATTATTTTCCTTGGTTTGTCGGCACCATTTCCACGCTGGTGGGTCTCATCAAGTGGTAAATATCTAAGATGTTCCTCCCAGATCAAGCAAAAAATACACCAATGTAAACCCCATAACACATATCAAGTTTCATAATGCCACATCTGAAATGGCTGTGTAATATGCAAAAGTGATATTTTGTAAATGGCCTCATGTTTTAGAATATCATTGCTGAGATTTCAGTTTCATAGGCCTTGTAGATTCAGAGGAGGTTTTGAAAGTGTACAAGTTAGTTATGGACAGATGACAGATAATGCACCATGACATAAGCTCATTTGACTTCAAATTGGATATTCCTGTATTCATGATAGCCTTTAGTTTGATTACAGTATACCAACTCACACCTCATAACTTAATAAATGGCCTAAGGTCTGAGGGAAAGTAATACTTTCACAATTGCCATAATCAGGTCAGTAAGTTTGCATAGTGAATGGTTGAGTTGGCTTAATGCAACTTAGAACAGTGTTTCAGTAATATCACAGTGTGTCAGCTGATGATCCAGTGAGGAAAGACTGATATAATGAGGTACCGATAATACTACATATGTGGTATTTCATATCATGACATCCATGATTTAATTTGATGTATGATGATTCCTCTATTGTTATCCCTGACTTTATCATGGGGGTGCATAAAGATAAATGTTCACAGCACCTGTGCTTAGCTTGTGCTAAATCTATACAACAGTAAATTAGCCTTAGTATAATAAAATAAATTAATGTAATTCCCAACATGTATAGGGGTAGAATACAACATACCTGATTTCCTACAAGGGTTGCACCTCAAATTTCCTGAATGTGGCAGGACACAGCCCACTTGGATACCCTGGGAATAAAAAAATGTGTAAATTGGTACTGATATCTTGACATATTGGTTGCAAAGGGAGGTAATCAATGATATATGTATAGTTTACTATAAATTTGCCGGATGCACAATAATCTTTATGATCCTTTATTAATCTCATATGTCTACATATTCCCTCAGTGTTCATCATAACAACAACAACAACAACAACAACAACAAAAAACAAAAAAGAGGGCATGTAGACTAGTGAATTAGAGCGTGGGCCTTATCTCACAATGGAGCGAACGCCAGAAATGGACCTCACTTTGAACCCAGAACACAGACCTTTCAGCAAAACAAGTTAATTAACACTAATAATCTAGATGAGATTTGATGCTTCCCCGATAATATATCTATGTTAGTCCTACACTCATTCTAGGCCTACATACATAGAATACAAACATGCGTCATGTGCAGGGTCAGCAGGCACGTTGACGTTCTCCATCTCAGTATCTGAAAATAAAAAGTACCATAGTGAATGGTTGTAGACTGTAAATTATGTTTGCACAAAGACTAGATAACATTATGACCAACGAACAAGTAAGAACAGATAAACAAAAAGCAAGATCTAACCGATAAATGTTTGATCGAAAACCGATCGCTATGCCGGCCAAGGGGGATAACTCTTTCTGACCACGTCGGGACGATTTTTCCGAAGACAAATTTTAACCTTGTTTGCCAATATATTTTGTAACGATCAGTTCTTATAAATATGTGTAGTTCTATCAAACAAATACACATACAATGGCATGTATGAATGAAATCTTCTATTAAGACCGGATTACTATATATCTATAGATCTATCTATTAATTGGTTGTTAAAATTGTAATTAGGTGATGTATAAAATACATATACCGTATGAAGATATTAAATCTAAGTCTAGCCTGTCTAGACCGGAGATAAAAAACAACAACAAAATGATGACAGACATCCTACCATCTGCTGAATGCTGTGTTGGACACTGCATGTTCCAATATGGCGTGAAATGCGCCCCTGTGAACATACATCCTAATATGGTTATGCTATTTAATTGTTACTGTTAGGTAGTAGTAGCAGTAAATGTTAGTCTCCAGAGACGTAGAGACCGTCTTTGTACCTACTAGTAGCAGGTCATAGTTGCTAACAACTCTGTGCTAGTAGTAGGTAATATTTCCTGGATCGGGTGGGGAGATTCAGTTGCAGAGTGTTCGAAAAAGAATGAGACTTTAGCCATAGTTGATACAGCAAGTAAAGATGAGGAAGTGAACAGAATCATTAAAGCTGGAGGTAATTCTGTTTTTTCTCTCCGTTAACTGTACAATATATAATCTGGAGACGGTATGTCTATCATTAATTAACTTACTGGAGTGTTGTGTACAGTCGAACACATATGTCTCGTACGCAAATGTGTCGAATTCTCGGTTGTGTCGAACTTACCGTTTGGTCCCGGTAAACACCAACCACATTTACCTCTTTTATCCTGGATGCGTCGAACTGGATGTGGCGACTTCCTTAAAGTCCCGAACTCCATTGTAGTCACAAGAATATTTTGAAACTGGACCCGATAAAGTCAAATTAGGTTTTATTTTGTTTATTTATATATTCATTTATTTATTTGCAAGGTTAGGACTGCCAAGATTACCCAAACCCTCTTTGCTGCATTTGTTTATAGTGTTGATTGGACGACACAAGAAATCCAAACAGACGCATGGAAGAATCATGACTGTCAGACAATAGATCCCACCACCCTCGCTGTTCCCTCAATCGCTTATATTTACCAATTATGATGGGGTGGCGTGGCTTGATTTCGTTTGTTGGTTGGTTTGTTGGCGGGAAACACCGGAAAATTGGCTTTACACATTGTAGTTGTTGGTTGCTCGTTTAACGCCGCAGTCAGCAATTAATATTCCAGCTTTATGACGGCGGTCTGTAAATAATTGAATCTGGCCCAGACAATCCAGTATGGAGGCTCTTTATGATAGAATTGCATTGCACTATTGCGAATGTAGATTATGCAATGCATTTAATGAGACTGCCCAACACATTGTGGGTGGATGCCCAGCTCTGGCACAAACACAGTTTCTTCAGCGACTTGATTGAGTGGCTCGATCTTTTTATAACCGTCTTCGCTATGCTTGTGCTTGTGACAGAATATGTAGAGGACGTCATGGAAAATGACAAATACAAAATTCTTTGGAATAGGCCCGTATACAGCCCCAGACTTATCCAGGCCAACAAATCTGATCTTGTCCGTTTTGATAAATCCAATGAAATCAGTGAATTAAACATGTTGAACAATAGTCACTGGGACCTGATACTTCAGACAGCACCAAGTAATCAATTCATCAAATCTTTATCGTTATACCGCCTACCAGTTCAAAATTTCACTCTGCATGTTCACATTATATACAGTTGGTGTATGATAACCATATGCTTCTATCTACAGATAATTTGGGACATAGTTGTCTTATCTCTATGTCACACGATCAGTGGTAATACATTGACTGGAAATGCACATTAAACATTTTGTTTGAGCCACTTATGAATTTTTGGTCATAGAACCATTGACACACACTGATAAAAGGACTTACCAGAAATAGGGGTTACATGACATTTACAACAGAAATAGGAAAAGATCCATTTGGAATGAAAATGCAAAAAACATAATGTTTGGCCAAATGTGGCCATAGAACGATAGTTATCTGGTGACGATGTGTTGTTTAACCAGTGGGTTTAGTAGTCCGGACCTAAATTATTCGCAAGCCACGTCAGTATAGATCAACATTTAACACGAAAAGTACTAATTTAATACTGAATAGAGCTATATTTATGTCTGCAGCGGCTGAGAAACGTCGTTGGTGTTATAAGATGGCACCATATTCAATGTACGACAATATACAATACATACATACTCTCTCTCTCTCTCTCTCTCTCTCTCTCTCTCACACACACACACACATACATACATATTTGTTGTCACACCTACCTATGTTATCCGACTCATGTATACTATTGTTGTTACTGTTAATACTCTACTGTTAATCCCCCACCTACTATATATATTCTGCATATATAATATGTCCCCCGTGTGCGAAATACGCATCAGTCGGAAAGCGCACGTTAAATCTCCAAAGTAAGTAAGTAAGTCCCCCATTCAGTCTTGCTTGACAACGGTATAAGGATCTATACCGAAACGTCGCTTTTTACAGTATTAAAGAAGTTGTTATCCATAAAAATTGTGTCTATCTTGTCATACATACATACATACATTACATACATACTTACATGTAATTGTTGCCTAAAATAGTTTTACTTACGGTCTCAGGTATCGAAGACTTTGTGTGGCTTGGAGGTTCAGACAAAGAATCCGAAGGAATGTGGACGTGGGTGGATGGACGACCGATGGAGTTTGAGCATTGGGCGAAATATAGTGGACAGCCAAATAACTACTTCGGACAGGACTGTCTGGCTGTTATCTACAAGGATTATGAATACATTGACTGGTTTGACAATGCATGTGATCAACAACAGTATTTTATGTGCGAAAGAATTGTTCTACTGTAGAAGAACCAAATGCACTAGCAGTAGTGCACAAAACATGTTTTAATTATTTTGGGTTTCTTCTGACTAAAGATCACGTCAGTGTGTGGAATAACATACCTGTCCAATGTCAGCATCGACTATAACCATCTCCTAAACAGAAGCCACCAGTCCATAAAAGTTGGAAGTTGATGACACCTGAATTTGTTGATAAATAACATCTACGAAAGACTCATTTAAAAACACATTTTGTGTTGTGCCATTTTGGTGTATCTGTAGGTATGAACCGTATATTTTGCAACGTGTCCCATGGGCACACGGAATGGAATGTTTTTACAAGCACCCCAATACTAGTCACAAGAGTCATGAGGCGACCCATGAAGATCCGGTGTAGAATAGGTCTTCAGCAACCCGTGCTTGCCGTAAAAAGCGACCAAGCTTGTCGTAGGAGGCGACTAACGGGATCGGGTGGTCAGGCTCGCTGACTTGGTTGAAGCATGTCATGGATCCCAATTGCGTGGATCGATGTTCATGTTGTCAATCACTGGACTGTCTGGTCTAGACTAGATTATTTACAGACCGCCGTCATATAGCTGGATTATTTACTGAGTGCGGCGTTGAACAACAAACAAACAAACATCACAAGTGGCAACTTAATTGGGCCATCAGTGAAAATGTGAGCGTATCCTGCCCCACCGGCATCGCCCGTCACAAACACATGCAAAGGCGAGACAATTGTACACCTGAAATAAACATAGCCGAAAAGGCGACTATGCCTGTCGTAAGGGGCGAGTGGTCAGGCTCGCTGAACTGTTCGATGCATGTTATCGTGCCCCAATTGCGTGGATCGATGCTCATGATATCAATCACTGGATTGTCTGGTCTAGACTCGATTATTTACAGACCGCCGTCATATAGCTCGAATATTGCTCAGTGCGGCGTTAAACAATAAACTAACATACGTCATGTTATATCATTGTTAGTTTATGATACAGTGTTACCTCTCTACAGGCACGGCGCTTCATATGTGCATGGATTTGTACAAATCCTACCGATTCTGATATGTCAGCTAGGATTTACAAAGATGAATTTTTGCATGTTGGTTGGTTGGTTTGTTGTTTAACGCCACACTCAGCAATATTACAGCTATACAACGGCGGTCTGCAAATAATCGAATCTGGACCAGACAATCCAGTGATTGACATCATGAGCATCGATCCACGCAATTGGGATCGATGGCATGCATCAACCAAGTCAGCAAGGGTGACCACCCGATCCCGTTAGTCGCCTTATGGCAAGCATGGGTTGCTG
The DNA here is from genome assembly GCF_023055435.1 of Haliotis rufescens. Taxonomy (NCBI): domain Eukaryota; kingdom Metazoa; phylum Mollusca; class Gastropoda; order Lepetellida; family Haliotidae; genus Haliotis; species Haliotis rufescens. The sequence goes on from NW_025964372.1 coordinate 42,302,877, forward strand.
AAGACCTATTCTACCCCGGATTTTCACGGGTCGCACCAGAAGGACATGGTTGGTTGGTTGGTTTGTTGTTTAACGCCGCACTCAGCAATATTCCGGCGGTCTGTAAATAATCGAGTCTGGACCAGACAATCCAGTGATTGATATCATGACCACCCGATCTCGTTAGTCGCATTTTACAGCAAGCATGGGTTGGTTGGTTGGTTTGTTGTTTAACGCCGCACTCAGCAATATTCCGGCGGTCTGTAAATAATCGAGTCTGGACCAGACAATCCAGTGATTGATATCATGACCACCCGATCTCATTAGTCGCATTTTACAGCAAGCATGGGTTGCTGAAGACCTATTCTACCCCGGACCTTCACGGGTCACACCAGAAGGACATGGCTGGTTGGTTGGTTGGTTGTTTAACGCCGCACTCAGCAATATTCCGGCGGTCTGTAAATAATCGAGTCTGGACCAGACAATCCAGTGATTGATATCATGACCACCCGATCTCGTTAGTCGCCTTTTACGACAAGCATAGTCGCATTTTACAGCAAGCATGGGTTGCTGAAGACCTATTCTACCCCGTACGATGGACTCCGGTTTCAGCAGACAACAAAAGTAATGTTTGGGCCGTGAAATTAAAACTGCCCCCAACTGTGTTGCAAAATCGAACATATTTTGTGAACAATATGTAGAATTTAACCATGCGTGACACAGCGGTCCTATCTAAGGGTGAGCCAACGGGGTGCAGAATTAGAACTGCATCTACCACACATGGTTTATGTATAGGTACATTGAAACATTAAGAGTTGTGTCAGTTACGGCTCAATCTGTACGCAATCCAGACAAATATATATGGGCCTATCATTGTACATAAAACATCATATTTAAGTGCAAACGCTGCTCTTTCCATGATGGTTTTTATGTTAGTTTAAATGCTAATCCGTGGGATCAGATTAAAGTTTGTTGATAAACATCCGTCAATTCAGATTAAAGTTTGTTAATAAACATCCGTGAATTCAGATTATAGTTTGTTAGTAAACATCCGTGGTATCAGATTAAAGTTTGTTGATAAACATCCGTGGTATCAGATTAAAGTTTGTTAATAAACATCCGTGGTATCAGATTAAAGATTGTTGAAAAATATCCGTGGTATCAGATTAAAGTTTGTTGATAAACATCCGTGGTACCAGATTAAAGTTTGTTAATAAACATCTGTGGTATCAGATTAAAGTTTGTTAATAAACATCTGTGGTATCAGATTAAAGTTTGTTAATAAACATTTGTGGTATCAGATTAAAGTTTGTTAATAAACATCCGTGGTATCAGATTAAAGTTTGTTGATAAACATTCGTGGTATCAGATTAAAGTTTGTTAATAAACATTTGTGGTATCAGATTAAAGTTTGTTAATAAACATCCGTGGTATCAGATTAAAGTTTGTTAATAAACATCCGTGGTATCAGATTAAAGTTTGTTGATAAACATCCGTGATATCAGATTAAAGTTATGAACTAATTATCTTTGGCTGGCAATTGTGGTTGAAAGACTACCCGAGCGAAGGTTTTCTTCTCGGACATGTGCGCTTTATTTTCTCTGAGACATACTCCCGAACAGGGTACCAGTTTGTACGGCAGTGTCGGTACGCCGACGGAATTACAAAGACCCGAGCTCGCTGTCCAGCTGTACATACAGAAGCTAGTTCTGTTACAGGTGGTTTGGCGTCGTGTTAACATTGACGTCGGTCGATTTTTCACATGCTCTGTGTATTTGCATCGGGTACAGTGAATCAAAACTGACAAGTCACTGTGGGTGCTGCGCACTTGTGTTCACTCGCACTGTGTCAGACCTTTTTATTTGGTTTATCTTTGTCAATGCGCCTTAGTGTAATCGGTCGATCGTGTTATTAATTTTTAAAATTCACGGGTATGTATTCACGTTCGCTATTTTGACAATAACGAGTCGGCAGTTCTGTGGGTGGGGCGTTACTATAGCGTCGTAATAATTACTTAAGCACCGTGACAGAAGACATCTGTAATACAATCATATATTCCCATTATTAAACTATGGCTGCATGGAGTCGTGGATGAGCAAGCCAGTGGGAACTAGTATTGGACGACATTCACAAACACAGCGGGTATAATAGCACACGATGCACTCCACTGCGTGGGCCTACGTAAATGCAACGCTTTTGTTCACTGAAGGAAGTTTGCATACAGATACTGAGGTCAGGTGATGTGAAATGACGTTTCAAGATTATTGCACTTATATAACGACGCGAAGTAGTGTGTGTTTGTTTTTGTGTGTGTTTTGTGCGTGCGTGCGTGCGTGCGTGCGTGCGTGCGTGCGTGCGCGCGCGCGCAGACCCATCTTTGTTTTACTCTCTTTAATGCCGAGCGCCAGCCAAGGTTACAACCATCACCATATTTTAACGTCTCTTGGTATGACGCGACCGGGGATCGAACTAGCGACCTTCGGCTCGCAGGACATACTCTCTTTGCACAAGACCACAGAGGTCACAGAAATCAAGGCTATACCTTGGCGCTTATATTAAGTAATTACAATTTAACTTCGGACATGCAAATATGCGTGGATAGAGTTTTCGCATTTAAGTTTAAAAGGGAGAAGATGCTCCCATGTGTATTCCTTGTCAAGATTACCATGAAACACAATCTTTTGGACTGTGGGTACAGCTTAAATAAGTCGTACATATTTTAATGTCTAATGTGAAAGGACTTTTATTCAAGTTCATATCAATAAGATAATAGCATTTTGAAAGAAAGAAGTCTTGGAAGCTGGCAGAAATGTAGTTTTTAGAAAGGTATCCTGTCCGTACTTTGCAACAAGATAAGTTGCCAGTCACATCGTAGAAGCCCTCGTTTTGCTCTTATACAGCCAGCCTTCTTGAAAATCTAACCACGCGTGGCTACTTTAATGAGATAGCCAATCAGCACCTGGAAACAGCGGAGCTCTCACAACTAGGAGGGTAATAAAGGTGCCAAGCGCTGGGACGGAGCTTGGACTGTAAACATCTAAGGGAGGTCACTATCATACAGTCTCTGAAATGCAAATATTTTAGGAAAATGAAGGTAAATTCCAGGACATATTTGTTACTTAGTCCCATTTATCAGATTTGCGGATTTTAAAGGGGATTTGTATCGCTACTTCCAGCCCATTTATTAAAAAATATAATAAAATGATTGTTAACTATTCTACGTCTATACAATGTCGAAATAGTACAGAATATAAGATAAATCTATCGTGATTGGTCAAAGAGAGGTTTTAAATTTCAATAAGATATCTCGGATAAATACAGACGATTTGTGTGGTGGTAATGCTTAATTACACCTAGAGCTGGGTGGATTTCGCGTCACCAGCCCTTGTTCTTTTCTGCCAACGGCCAAACACAAGGCCCAACATGACATCCTATAACGTTGTCCCGGCTGACCATAGCGAAATAAGCTCTACAGTCAGTTTTTCATGCGACACGCTCATAGTTAGTTTGTTTGTTTTTTACACCGCACTCAGCAAAAGTTCAGCTACATGTATATGACGGCGGTCTGTAAATAATCGAGTAGACAATCCAGTAATTGATATCATGAGCATCGATCCACGCAATTGTGATACGATGACATGCATCAAGCAAGTCAGCGAGCAATCTTTTTAGCAAGCATGGGTTGCTGAAAACCTATCCTATCCCGGATCTTCACGGTTCTTTTCATTGAATGTATGGTCATACACATTTTGCGAATTATTTCCCTTACATTACACAAAGTCAGTGTGTCTACACTAACGTATAGTCTTCTAAATCTTTGAGTCCAGACGCTTTTTGAAATCTTGGTAGAAATTGCACTGTAGATTGTACCTTAAAACGTGTGAAATGTAGACACTAAAGCCTGGAGCTGCAGGAATAGAGGGAAAGTTGAAGTCATCCCTCTTATTAGACAGTCTTGTGGAGAGTGTTTGTCACTCTGAATCTTTTTTATGCATAGATCTAAATATGAATCACATGAACCAGTCTCATTGGTCTCTTTTATTGCTATTTGAGGTGGGTAAATCAGTGGAAGGGAATTGGCTATTTGATGGTTATTGAACGATATCAGATCATCGATATACGAGGTCTGGTCAAATACTTCTAAGCCAGACTATGGGCCATTACAAAGCGAACTAGTCAATGTAGTACACTTTGCAAGTGCATTTGGTCTGTTGAGTCTGTTTCTATATTATTGACGGCCATTGGAACGTGATAGGGCTAAAAATGGACACAGAAAGGGAAAAGAACGAGTACGTGCAGTTATTAAGTTTTGACTTTAGAGAAAAGTACTCCCCAGGAAATTCATGACCATGTGTCACAAGTGTATGGGGATAAGTGCCCAAGCTATTCCACTGTTAAACGTTTGGCAGCTGTGTTTAAGGCTGGGATAAGCAGCCTTGATGATGACCCTAGGTCTGGATGTCCCTCAGCTTCGATCAATGAAGGTTCAAACAAGGAGATAGAAAAAAAGCTTATACTGTCAGACAGCTGATTGTCATTGCTAAGCTTGAGGAAGACACATGGATACATTGAAACTATTATACATGAACATTTACAGATACGATATCTGCTCGTTGGGTGCCAAAGTTTCTAAATTCTGATCAAAATTCTGAAAAAATGAACTGACATTGCCAGCCATTTGTCAAATTCAAACCAAGATTAGTAACGGGTGATGAAACAGGTTCTACCACTATGATCCCGAGGTGGGGTGGGGGTGGTATTGGGGTAAAGCTTTGCGTGGCGAATTGTGGATCACTCCCAAAACCACCAACAACATTACACATTTGTTACATTGTAAAGGATATTATTATTCTTTTACCAGTATTCTATACAGCTTTATATACAGTCATTGAGGTATGCAAAAAGATGCTCACGAAGATTTTACGTAAACATACATGTACATCTATATTCTATTGACACAACAGTATGATATTAACGGGTATAATAATCTCGGATTTCCCTAGGGAATGAATCCGGACGCTTAGTAAAAGTGAGTGAGTGAGTATGATTTTACGCTGCTTTTAGTTGCATTCCAGCAATAACAGGGCGGGGGACACCAGAAATGGGCTTCACTGGGCTACCCAACGCTACATTTGCTACAACAGTAGTTTTTTCAATAAATAACATAATTGGTGAGTTTATAATTAGAATCATTTATAAAAAAATCCATTATCAACAAATAACCTACTGTGTCCATCTTTTTCGACCCACGACAATTTAGTTTCAAATACGAGTGGGCTCTATCCCGTCTGATCATTTCGATCACGATAAGGGCGTCGCTCAAGGCAGCATCCGATCTGTCACACCTTTAAGCATCAAACGTCATAGTTTCACTAAAGTATTGAACGCTTATGTTGTTGGGTCACCTTTTGTGGATGATTTCAGCATGTCATGGGGTGGTACGAATATGCAGAGAAAGACAACTACAACTATGTCTTTGCAAATTAAAAAATGGGGCAACGAAAACGGTTTAACGTTTTTTCAATCCATACCAAACTGTATTATGTTTTGTCGTAAGTACAAACCGCACAAGGATCTAGAATTTTGTTTGATCGTTATCTGTTTAAAACCACACATCAAACATCAAACGGTTGTGCCTGAAGGCTTTTGATTTGTTAAATGTCGCTTAGAATTTCGATTGGGGAGAGGATCAGACAACTCTCCTTCACTCATACAGGTAATTAATAGATTCACATTATCCAACAGTAAATCTAAAAGATCTCTTCTGACGGTTAAGCGGGCATCTCATTCATTCTGAGCTACTTGAAAGAAAGTGGTCTGTTTAAAAAAATAATAATATGTGAATAAATAATTAATAGCTTGTTTTTTTACCAAGTGATATTATTGATGGCTCTGTCAAAGAGGTAAAAGTAACGTAAAATTCGTGCAAGAAGCTGAGGTACCGTAAGTCCCCCTGACCCCCAGCGAGGTGGCCTAACTCACTCACTTCAAGAAGTCTTATTGGCCACGGTCGTTCTAATCACAAATATCTGTTTAAAGCAGATGAGGACGAACCTCCTAAATGTATGAAAGGTTCATAGTCAAGCATATTTTGCTTGACCGTGTGGACTTCACAATTGCAAGGGATTCACATAATCAAACAGTAAAACTGAAAGATAATTTTTCCCGATGAGCGGGCATCTCACCCCAAGCTACTGGAAATAAATTGGGTTGTATCATGATTTTTATATGACCCGTGAAGATCCGGGATAGAAAAGGTTTTCAGCAACCCATGCTTGCCGTAAAAGGCGACTATGCTTGTCGTAAAAGGCGACTAACGGGATCGATTGGTCAGGCTGGCTGACTTGGTTGATACATGTCATCAATCCCAATTGCGTGGATCGATGCTCATAATGTCAATCACTGGATTGTCTGGTCCAGACTCGATTATTTTACAGACCGCCGCCATATAGCTGGATTTTTGCTGAGTGCGGCGTTAAACAGCAAACACACAAACATAAATTTTATTGTAAAGATTATTGAAGGCTCTGTGCAGGAAGTCAAAGTAATGACAAATGATTGCCCCCTGTGTAATGTGACATGTAAGTCCTGTCATAATCAATGTAACTATCATCAACCAGTGTTTTAAGCATGTATTTTATATTGGCTGGTACTGTGCACAACCACCAGTAGCTAAAGTGAGAACGTAAATCCCGCTGGGTTGTCGTGCAGGAAGCTGAGGCACCGTAAGTCCCCTTGATCCCCAGGGAGACGGCCCAGCTTTGGTTGCTGGTGGCTTATAGCCCGTGTTGTACATAATATTGTTATGCCAAAATAAGTTTGACAAACTTGCTTTAATATAACTTTATATTCATGACTCACCTGTATAAATAAACTTGTTCTCGTCGCCGCAAGAGGTCTCACTCTGTCAGAAAACGCATCCTAGGCGGTGGTGAAGAACACACAAAAGGTAATCGTCATCCTGTTACTCGTAACGCACGCAAGCACGGTGTTCAGAACCTAATATTTTATTACGCGTGTTTCCTGAGTGGGGTATTCATGGTAAACTACGGCATGGTATCTCAGTCGGCTAGCACTATCAAACTGGCATTAGGCCGGACCATCACGCACAAACAAACCAACACACGCACCCACGCACGCACGTGCGCGCGTTGCTATATAAGTTCAATAATCTTGAATGCGTTGTTAAACCCCATTTCACCTCACCTCACTTAGTACCTAATTTGGCTACTAAACTAATGTCCAAAAGAAACGATACCACGTGTTTGAAAAGACATTACAAAAAAACTAAACGATACAGACATTTCAAATTGGTATATGACTTGTGAGTAATGTTTTCACAGTATGTGTACACAAATTCATTGTAATCAATCCTTTACAATCATGAGGACAGACATGTAAAGACGCGGGGGGTCCAAAACTAGAATTTCATTTGAACACAGTTGATGAGTCAAGTGTGGAAAATGTCACAACACACGTCTCAAAGTCACGTTAGTACCGGGTATGTCCACCGTGAGCGTCAATACACGCTAGTACAAGTCAGACGTCTGATGACGTTGGGGGGGATGCGTTGCCATTCATGGAGGAGGCATTGTTCCAATTCCTGGAGGTTTACTGGAGGCACAGGGCGATTCCTGACTTTGCGACCGAGAATGTCCCACATGTGTTCGATTGGGTTCATGTCCGGTGAACATGCCGGCCATGGTAAAACGTGAATGTTGGCGTTTGCTAAGAAGTTCTTGGTCAGCCTTGCCGTGTGAGGCGTCGCATTATCGTGCTTGAAAATTATACCATTAGGCTGTTGTTGGATGAATGGCACCACAACTGGTTGTAAGATGTCATCACGATAACGCTGCGCATTCAGGTTTCCTCGAATAACGACGAGTCTCGTTTTGACGTCACCGCAGATTCCACCCAAAACTATTAAACCTCCGCCTCCATATGGCCTGACTTGACGCTTTCGTCAGAAAAACATGACACGTGCCCGGTTCCACCGTTGCCACCGTCGAAGTCGCCTGGCCCATATCCGTCTGTTGAGTCGGTGTTGAGGTGTCAGGAACGCTCCGCGGTAGGGGCGACGTGCTCGGATACCATGTGCCCGCAGTTTCCTGTACACGGTTTGTCGACTTATCACGTGTCCCAGTGCCGTCCGTGCCGTTACGAAGCGGTTCCGAAGGTGAAGTACCCGGATGTGGCGGTCTTCAATAGGCGTGGTCACCCGTGGTCTCCCGCTTCTCGGCCTGTCTGATGTCCGACCTGTTGACGCAACCGCTGCATTAACCTGGAGACGGTTATGCGCGCGCATCCTAACCTTCTGGCGACGTCGCGGTGCGTAGCTCCCTGTTGGAGCATTCCTACGGCTCTCTCTCTCTCTCAATCGCTGTCAAACGTGGCATTTCTTTTGTGTGCTTTTTGTTGCTGTGATCCCAACGTGTCGGGTCAGCAGTTTTATACAGAAGATATGCACGTGCATTTCGTGTTACGGGACGGAACGTCATTTGGGCAAATTGCACGCTTTTTTCTCAATTGATCAAATGTTCCCGGCTTTATCGACCGAATACGTTTGGTTTGGAACGTAGGATACGCAAAGGTACCTTTTCAGACGAAAATTAACTCTTCATAAAAAAATATTTAGAAAAATGTGTGGTATCGTTTCCTTTGGACAATAGTTTAGCTTAACTTGTGTTATCAGATTGTCAAGTGAAGGTTTTCTTATAGTGGGCGTAAAGGTTTACCATACATAAGATGAAGTTCTTAAACTTGTTAATATTTTGTACATTTAATCTAAACATGCTTTATCCGTAGCAATGCCATCTGTATTAAAGCCAATCGGGTTCTTTATTTCTGCAATATTAGTCTGTCTTACAGACCCTGATACAAAAATATCAAATACAGCCCATGCGAGTCTATAATGTTTGGCAAGTCTAGATTACTGCAGTATTTGAAAAAGAAGAGAGTCTCTTGGTTCCCTTTTATTATATTATAATTATAAGACAATTGAACAACTTTTTTTCTGTATTACGATATGTTCATTTCAGAGACTAGATGTTAGTCTACCTTCAATATGTATGAGCCATCAGCTGTGTTTACGTTTTGATACCATTCCAGTTACTGACCATGGTTGCCATAAGCTATTCCTTCCCATCTCACTCCCCTTCACCTGTAACACTCATAGAACTTGGGGCCTGGGGTAAGTCTCTCCTAAAAAAAAAATATGGATGGATAACCTCAAAATACCTTAAAGACATTTTAGTTTAGTTTTGTTTGTTCGCTGTTTAACATCGCACTCAGTCTAGTTATATGACGGCGGTCTGTAATAAATCGAATCTGAACCAGACAACCCAGTGATTGATGTCATGAGCATCGATCAACGCAATTTGGATAATATGACATGCACCAACCAAGTCAGCGAGCTTGACCACCCGATCCCGTTTGTCGCCTCTTGGGTTGATGAAGACATGATCTAACCCGGATCTTTACGGGACCATTTTGGTTTGTATTAATATTTGCTCACAGTTGTATACCTTGTAATGTTTTCCTTGTGTCTAACAATGGCAATCAGATATCTTAAAATATTCATTTTTCAGGTTTATGAATAGTAATAATGAATGCGACCGATGACCCACCCACCATAGATCTGAGGTCATGAGACGCCTTAGACATTTATCAGTCGCACGAGGTAAAATTGACAACCGTAAATTTTCCAGATTAGAAACGTTCTAAGGGCTGCAGCTCGTGACTGTCGGGTACCCAAATGGCCGGTCAGTTAGTCAGTTAAAATTTAACGTCGCCTTGGATTTATTTCTTGCATATGCTTTTGCAGAAAAGAGGAAGTGTTTTCTTAGTGAGTACAGTGAGGAAAGTAACAAGGCAGCGGTTCGTAAAGAATCAACCACGTCAGCAGTTGTGCACATTGTACATGGCATATACACAAGAGATGTCATTACTGTCATTATCGCGGGATTTCCGATATGTACGAGACGGTAGCAGTCTCGAGACCCCAATCCTTTATTGAAGAGGGAGTTTTTGAATGACTCGTACGAGATGCATGGGGCGTTCTGTATAAAGCTACCATAACAAACATTATGTACAATACTCAAGAGTCGCAATGGCAATATTAGCAGATACTCTCTTTGTATTCAGTTCAATCGAAACCAGGACATAAATTTTAAAATCATGACTGATTATAAGAAGAGTTCAAAGTCGCTTACTGGAGGAAACTTGCAAACAGAGTTGCAGGCTTCATACTGGTCGAATGTTGAAATGCAGTATGTACTGCAATACGATTTTAAGATAATGAAGATTCTTATTCTGCTAACATTAAGCCAGTATAGATTGTGTCATGACGGTGAGTACAAACATGTATTATAAAACATGTCGTTTATGGCATGAAAATACATTTGGATATAGTGTTTGCGTTTCAGCTTGCTAATATGTAAAGAAGGGTTTACTGATGCCTATTTAGATATACTTTTTGTGAATTATCTCCTTTGGATTGCAAATAAACGCCACACGAAACGTTCCAGAAATCATAAGAAATTTCAACTGAAGGCCAATTGTATTGTACGATTTCGGACTATATCAGAAACATGTGTTGATGAATCACTATAAAATAGTGATGTTACGAGCTGTACGCGTAAAGTCAGCGTATCCTGTCCCACTTGTGGCACCCGTCACTCGTAAGTTATCCCAGATGGGATTCATATGGTCTCTTACTGCCATTAGTCCATTGTATCCATTTGGTATTTCACGGTTTCAATCCACACCCCAGATAGCATTCATACAATCTCTCATGGTCAGTAAGTGAGGATGAGATATATGGACGATCAACTTCTTTATTACAATAAGAAGCGATGTTTCGGTGTAGGTTCTAACACCGTTATAAAGCATTTAGTCAGGTGACATGCACAAACACATGCTGGATAACAGTGTTAGAACCTACAACGAAACGTCGGTCCTAATTGTATTAGAAATATCATGGTCAGATATGTTGGTTTTATCTGATCCATTTATTATGTCCGTGTTTCAGTGAAGTGAGGTAAAGTGGGTTTAACGTCGAGGTCAAGATTATTACACCTACGGAAATACCACGCCACAGTTTAACATGAATACCCCACACAAACACCGAGCCAACCAGTCCATGTTTCATTCCCTTAATGCCGAGTGCCATGCAGGGCAACAACAAGTATAAATATGGATTTGTTAACACCACAGATGGCAATATGACGGTTGCCTGTAAATAATCGAGTCTGGATTAGACAAAACCAGTGACATTAGGTGTAAATTCTCACGCCGTCAGGCTTGACACTGATCATTCAAACACCCGATTAAAGAATAGACTACTGGAGACGTTCTATCCAGAAATCCCGACGGTGATCATTTGTCAACGCTAAGATACTTTAACACATCTAACAGCGTTCGTCGGACAGCAGTGAAACACTCCAATTAACACAGATTCTTTGAAATTTGAAAAACACTCGATTCTGATTGGTTAATTAGAGGTTTGATATCATAATAACCACCTCTGATTGAAAACAGCTGCGTTCAGTTCAAAATTCAATATAGAATTATAAAATCTACATGCAACATCGCACTACATACACAAGTTAGTAAATGTCGCTCCTAATAAGCTATCACTAGACATACAGTAAATTACGGTTATAACGAACACGGTTATAACGAACTTACGGATATAACGAACTTACTCTTTGGTCCCGACTAGTTGCTGTAGTTATGCTGTTTTTATGCTTATAACGAACTACGGTTATAACGAACTAAAATTAGTAGTCCCTTTGAGTTCGATATAACCGTACTTTACTGTAGTTACATTACAATATATATCTATGCAATAAAATGGACGTCCAGTTGAGATAAGGTGTGTTACATTAACAAAGAAAATAGTAACCGAGTGAGTTGCGATTTACTGTTGTATGAACGATATATCAGTTGTATAATACTTTAGGCCAATCTAGGATTTTAGAAAACCGGATCCTGCGAAATCAGCGGATCCTGTCATTGTTTAAGGATTTAAGGGTTTAATAAGTATGTGCTTATTGAACTTATTAAACAATACATAAGAATATCGACGGGAGGGTGGACAAGTTTGTCATCTGAGTTTGTAGGACTTCGGTCCTGCCCAACACTGAAAGACATGTTACATGTTGTGTGACTTAATGCAATTGGCCTTGTTGGAAATATGCCTTGGTTCACTCAGCAGGGAATGTGTACCGGATAGAATGAATTATAATGTTACCTTAAAATATATGATACAAAAAATGAGGAGGTCAATCGATAAGATGAAAAGAAAGGCATTGTTTTCACACTTGTTCCAAAATGTTATGGAGGAAAACAGTAAAGCAAAATGCACGTGCAAGTTATGGCATTCGCAACTCGTGGTAGTGGCTATAAAAAGGCAAGCACATGCCAATAATTTGTCATTCAATTGTCAACATTTTTCAAGTTCGAAAATGCCGAAAAAATTAATATCGCCATAGGACGTATCCAAAGAGGGGAATCGCAATCTTCTGTTGCACGCCACTTCAGCGTCCACCAAAGCACCATTTGCCGCCTTTGTGACCGATACACACAGTTCAATTCCAATGCAGACCGTCCGAGAACCGTCCGACCAAGAGTTACCACCCCTGCACAGGTTCGCTCCATTCGACTGTTCTACCTACGTCATCGCAATGCCACAGCTGCAGAGATTGCGGGACGCATCCCTGGTTTGAGGAGGATATCGGACCACACTGTCAGGAACCATGTTCGCGAGGCTGGTTTTGAAACAGATCCATCGACAGCGACGGTTGCGTTGATGCCATACCTTACAGCCTTAGAATTTGAGAAACTGGAGACGAGTGTGGTTTAGCGATGAATTACGATGGAAGACAACGTGTTTATCGTCGTCGAAATGAGCGTTTTTGCCCCACATTGTGTGCGTGAATTCGACAAATTTGGTGGCGGTAGTGTCATAGAGTGTGTGTGTGTGTCTGTGTGTGTGTGTGTGTGTGTGTGTGTGTGTGTGTGTCTTAAACCTCACCTTCTTCAAATCATTGACCGTCAGAGCTGTTTCAGCCATAATGCCAACATCAACATCTTGCCTTGGCCGTCGAGATCTCCAGATCTCAACCAAATCGAACAACTCTGGGATGTACTCGATCGACGTGTACATCAACATCAGAACACGCCTCAGACACTCCCACAACTGGCCAACGCGTTACACGCAGAATTATCCAATCAGTGCCGAGAAGATGCAGAGCCGTGAATGCTGCCCGGGGCAATGCCTTTGTACAATGACAAGATGTGACTATCAAGCTCCAAAATTTCATATTTTATCTATGATATTAAATTAAATATATCGGCTTTTAGAGGTACAATAAATTTACAAAAAGTCTACCTGTGCGTTTCTTTTTTGGAAGAGTGTATGTCCTCCAATGGTGGGAATTTGCTGGGATCTGAGATTGTGGCGTTTAAAGTTACCACAGTACGTTCAATTTACATGCCCCGTTCTCGCCCATTTGATTGCATGTAAACAATTATGTTTTTTGCTTCAATCATATCTACAATGTTTTTATAACAAAAAAAAAGCATGTCTTTGCAGCTCAGTATGATTCGGTCTACTATCGCCCCCAGTCACTTTTGAGAAATAGTAATGTGGTATGTAATGTGATAGAAAGTCAAAAATGAAATATTTTGAAATAACATTGAGTACAGGATAAGTTAGCCATAGTCATTAATATTAAGATTTTAAAAATGCAGCTGATCTAAAACAACAAATAGTTATAAGGGATTTATAGAAGAAACAAAACGACCTCCTGAGTGGATTCAAAATGTTGTTCAGTGACACTAGACCCCTTTTTTTTAATACAAAAAACTAGAATTGCCAAACGCAACAATCAAGTTAATTACCTAGCATACTTTCTTAATTCAAGATAACATAAGACGAAAATAGGCGTTACCTCAATGTGGAAATACAGGTTGTACTGGTAAATGTACCACAGTTGTATCGGCTGGATTTTGATGGTTTTTTGTGCAATGTGAACTTCATTGGAGTTTGTTTGTTTATCGTCGCACTCAGCAATATTCCAGCTATATGACAGTGGTCTGTACATAATCGAGTCTGGACCAGTCAATACAGTGATTGATGTCATGTGTATCGATCCACCCAATTGGGATACGATGACTTGCATCAACTGGGCCAGCGAGCCCGACCACCCGATCCCGTTAGTCGCCTCTCGTTGAAGTTAGTTGGAACACGGGACAACATTTTAGCAAGAATTAAGACTTTTCAATTTTTATTCACTGCCATTTTTTTTTAAATTGTGGTGAGATTTATCTTTGTTATTGAGACCGTGAACTCGTAACAACTATGCTCTTTATAAGATGACATCCACTCTGCGAAAAATCCCACCATTTTTAATCAAAACTACACAACTGATATGAATATTTTATTTAATGACAATAATCTAGTACCTACAATAGCTACCGTGTGTTTTAAAATGTTTATCCACAGAAAATAGTTTTACAAATCATAATGCATGGGGAGACTGAAATGTGCCGGGATGAATGTATACTGAACCGCAAAAGAAACGTCACCCCATGTAACATTGCATGAAAAGTTGTCATTTAAATATCTGGGTAATTGTTGTCTAAAGTTTCTAAAATTTAACATTACCTTGTCCTGAAAAATGAAATTTGATGATTAAAAAAACAAAGCAGGTGACAAAAAAACCGATCGCTCAACGCATCACTGCAACGGCCAGAGTAACCCGATGCACATGAGTTCCGTGCAAATTGAAATGCACATGCGTTCCTCCATTTCTTGCCCTATAAAAATCCACACAGATCGGATTACAAATCAGCGACACCAAGCCCTTGGACGATTGCAAGCTGGACAAACCGCCCGTAAGTAGCCAATGCATTTCAAGTCCACGTAAGGACCATATACAGGATCCAGCAACGGTACCAGACCACTAACACAACAGATGACCGACCACGTAGTGGAAGACCAAGGGTCACCACCCGACGTCATAATCGTCAGATCTTCAAGATCGCTTTGAAACTGCTGCGGAAACTGCTCGACAGACCAGCGACACATTAGTGCGGACACCGTGCGTCGACGATTGACGAGCAGAGACCACCACTGTCACAGGCAACACCTAGGACCCCTTCTGACACCACGTCATCACCGGGACCGTCTTCAGTGGGCAACACAGCACCAGCATTGGCGCCACCAGCAGTGGAGAAGAGTCCTCTTCTCAGACGAGAGCCGTTACGGTATCTCAACAGCAGATGGCAGAGAGAGATAGAGTCTGGCGACGCCACTGGGAACGTTATTCAGGTGCTTGTGTTGTTGAGACAGACTCTTGTGATGGTCCGTCACGCCGAAGACCCGGGTTCGATTCCCGACATGGGTACAATGTGTGAAGCCCATTTCTGGTGTTCCCTGCCGTGATATTGCTGGAATATTGCTAAAAGCGGCGTAAAACCATACTCACTAACTCACTTAAACAGTAATCACTTCCCACAGAGTTTAGTTATGCACCATGGCTGTTGAATATATTTGTTTTATGAAATTAAACCCATCTAGATGTGCGTACAAAAGCAAGTCCAGTCAGCTCCAGCTAGCTCTATTCCAATGAATTCTTACATGAGAAGGGTATGACTGACCCAAACAACTACAGGCGTTTTGCAGTAAGCAGCTGCTCGGGTAAACTATTTTGCAACTTCATAAATGAAAGAATCATGGAACACATGGAACAATGGAAGTCTATTACAAGACCACTGTCAGTCTGGACTTAGAAAGGGATACCGAACATCAGATAATGTAAATATTCATTTATATATTCGACAAAAAGTAAAAGAAAAGAATATACGGTATACTTTCAAAAGGCCTTTGATTCAGTTGACAGATCACTACTCCTAACAAAGTTATTATCGATATAAAATTTGAGGAAATGTATTTAAAAAAATATATCACTATATCTCTTATGAAGTGAAAAAGGGCATTTCACAATCCTTTAACTCCAACATCGGGATAAGATAAGGATGCATTTCGTTTCCCACATGATTTAATATATTCCTCAATGATCTTCCACTTAACATCAAATCTGAAAGGTATGATATAACACTTAAAGGTTTAAACATTTGTCATTTGTTGTTTCCCGATTACTTAATACTATTAGCCGATTAAAAAATTACAAGTGTTACTTAATGGTGTATTTTGAGCTACAAATAACCTAAAGATAAATGGTGACAAAACAAATGTTGGTGATAAAAAAAACAACTTGTTACGGATAGATATAATTACTTAGGAATTACATTTGAAACAAATGGTAAACTTGAACACAGTGCTTAACCTCTCCAGAAAAGGTCCCTGAGGCCTACCACAAGATTCAGTCTCCATTCTGAACCAAGACATTCATACAGCTGTCACTTGCGAATCATTCAAAACATTAATCGAGCCAGTAATCTTAAATAATAGTGAAAACTGGGGCATAGAATCAATACTCCTGAACAATTCGGATTCATTCATTGATTCTCGAAAAACTGCAGCTCAGATTTTGAAAAGGATATTTACCGCCAACTGGACGTCGACAGATATTTTGCAAATCTTGTCATGTTCTTAATTAAAGTGCTCATGTGAGTTGATGCACCTCGCAAGGAAGTGTGTACACCCATACACGTACAATAACAGCAGTCGTGGTAACACTGCTCATAAACTGACATGCACGGTTTGCCCCCGGCTGCGTCGGTATATCGCTGATAGTTCTCTTTGTTCCGTTTCAATGCTTCATAGTGCATCCCGCTTCTCCAATACAATAAACCCCTCTTGCCTTTAGATTGCCGATTTAATACATGAAACCATAGACCATAAATAGATATTTATGTATGTTATGGTTTCTGATGAACCCACCACCGTGGCGTGGGAAGAAATCTCGAAAGTGATGCACATAATATTAACAAATGATATACTCTTCAAAAAAAGAAACGCAAAGCCAGATTTGTGAGGTAGGAAATACATTTATACGAGGAACCGTACAAGATATTGAGCGAAAATGTTGTGGAGACACTTGGTGATTGCAGTCATCTCAGTTATCGGTACATAGGACAAGTCCTAGGTGAAGGTCACCTACCATCAAATAACGCGTATGTCCCCCGTTGGAATCGATAGCGCCCAGACATCTCCATGGAAGAGGCGAGTATGCGAATCACATCTTGGGGAATGGTGGCCCACTCGGCCTGCAACGCAAAAGCCAACTGCTGCAACGCCTCGGGTTGTGGTTGACGTCGGCGTAGCCATCTTTCCAATTCATCCCACAAGTGCTCTATCGGGTTCAAATCCGGGGATCTCGTAGGCCAGCGGAGAACATCAACGTTGTCGTTGTGTAGACAGGCTCTTGTGACCCGTGCTGTATTTGGTCGATCTTTGTCACGCTGGAATACACCGATTTCCTATCACCAGCATTCAAAGAGACAATAAAATTTAGACTCTTCAAGGAAACTCTTCAGATGCTAATGCAACCAAAGGCCCAGGAAACGCCCCCTCTCCAGCCGACCCACCATCTCCTGCACCCATCCATGAGTCTGATCAACCAACTGTTCAACAGCAGGAGATGGTGAAGGGCATGCTCGATACGAAGCTCTCAGCAATGGACACAGAGATAGGAAAGATCAAAGAAATAGCTCTGGCAAAGACTATCCGATCTTCTTCCACGGCCGTAGGCCCATCCACAATAGACCAGCAGCCTGAGCCGTACGGTCAGCTAACCGACATGCCGTGTGGAAGCCAGCAGGCTTCACCAAACCATGGGCGAATACCGTAGGATGACGAACACTATGGGATAGACGCGGAGTGCTACGTTTATCCTTCCCCATCCCCCCATGGGAGATACCCAAAGCCAATCGGAGGCGTTCGCCATGGGTACAATGTGTGAAGCCCATTTCTTGTGTCCCCCGCCGTGATTTGCTGGAATATTGCTAAAAGCCGCGTAAAACCAAACTCACTCACTCACTCACTCACTCGGAGGCGGAGTCAGAGGGTTTGGATGATCAAACTGATAACTTACCCCAACAAGATTACACCGAAGGCTATACCTTCGTGGAAATAATTAATGAACTTTATCATCTTATGCCGCATGTGACAAAAAGTTCACCACCCCAGATGCCTGAATACGAGGGATGTCATGCTCCTACATCGTCTCAACATATTCGTCAGGCATAACCTTGGCCTAGGTACGCTGGCAAGGTTGTTGATCAGTTGACGGATAACATTCACAGGCTCAAGCATGATGAACGACTCCCTTTACCACCTATGAAACGGAAGTTATATAGGACGTTCGAGGCTACACTTCCGGAATTCCCAAGTATGGATGAAGACTTCTACAAGTTGGTGCGCAATCCCGACATGAATGTTATGTTATCGTCATCGCGGTTCAAGGATTTGACATTGGTCTCCAGATACTCTATGGATATCGGAGCTTGCATACATTGGTTTGTGTTGGAATCAGACATATCATCCCACCTTTTCAACCATCCTATGAAGGAGTTGCGCCAGAAAACACCCATGACTATTAGGACCGATCAAGTCGGACTCATCCATAGCCTCCTAGACTCGATTGCCTGGATGCAGGAAGACTTACTCGCCTCCCAAGTCTTGACTTCTACACAACTTCTGAGGCTACAAGGTCAACAACTTTTAGCCCAGATTAGATCCAGAGCCGTGTCAAACCAAACCAAGAAGTATTTTATGACACAACCTATATCAGCTACCACAACATTCAACGGGAACCTAAAACATGTCAAAGATGAAGTTAAACAAGACACAGCAGAACGTTTCCAAACTTCAACTATAGACTTAGCTGCTAACACTCATGAATCATCCCATTCACAGAAGCGTCCCTGGGATAATAAGTCATCAGCGTCCAAAGAGTCTCCTAAGAAAACGTTTGTTTCCTCCGGGAAGGATTCATACCAACCGAGGCGGAGGTACGACAAACGACAGGATTCCTTTCGCTAACCAGATTACAAGAAACGGGGATATAATCGCCGTGAAAGATCAGGAGGCAGAGGTGAACGCTTCTTGCTTCATTACCACCCCCTCCGAGGGTATAGACCCTTTCGGCCTGGTTATGTCTATGGACTGCGGTTTACGCCTACGGTATTTCAACATAATGCCGACTCCGGGCCCCGTGGGAGCGCGTCTACTGTCATAAGCCGAAAATTGGAAGCAGGTTATGCCCGCCCACTGGATTCCAGACGTCGTGGATCACAGCTAGGGATTGCCTAAAAGTCGGGCCGGGCCGGGCCAAGACGGGCCAAAGTGTTATTGGCTAATTACTTCATTATCGGCGATCATATCTACGTATTATTGATGCAACATACACACATGACACTACTGAACAATCACCAATCCAAAACTTGCAGCATAATTAAGTAATTCGGAGTAAATCACTTAAAAACTAGAAAGTGGAGCTATGTGTTAGCGTCGCTGGTCTAGGTAACATGTAAAAGAGCAATCGTTAAACGAAATAGGATTTGACACGTATCAAATACTTCTAGCTATCGTGATACGAATTTCAATCTGTCGGCATAGCGTTTATATTATAGGAACGTACTATATCTAAGTAAATACCACTTTATAACGTCACTGTTCATCGTATTTAAAGCAGACACGTTGGTTAAAGTAGACCTCTTCTCCCTATACTCTCAACAGTCACACAGTTCGCTCCGACTTGGCCCGGGCGGTCAAAATCAACTTTAAACAGACAGATGTATCTTCAAATGTGATTAAATCTATAGATTAGTGTTATATCTACCTATACACCAATTTATAATGTCACAGATCGCAGTATTTATAGAAAACATGGGGCTTAAAGTGAAGCCCTTTTCCCTCTACATTCTCAACATAGTCTCTATCAGAAGTGTTTGGCTTATGTTTGGTTCGACTTGGCCCGGGCGGTCAAAATCAACTTTAAACGCACAGATGTATCTTCAAATGTGATTAAATCTATAGATTAGTGTTATATCTACCTATACACCAATTTATAATGTCCAGGTGTATCGCATTTAAAGAAATCTGCGCCCTTAAAGTGAAGCATTTTTACTGTATTTTCTTTAAAAAAATCCAAGTCAGAAATGTTCGGTCCGACCTGGCCCGGGCTGTTAAAATCCTCTTTAACCTCACAGATGTATCATCAAATGGATTCACGTCTATAGATTAGTATTATATCTACCTATACACCACTTTATAATGTCACAGATTGCAGTATTTATAGACAACAAGGGGCTCGAAGTGAAGCCATTTTCCCCTCTACATTCTCAACATAGTCTCTATCAGAAGTGTTTGGCTTGTGTTTGGTTCGACTTGGCCCGGGCGGTCAAATTCAACTTTAAACGCACAGATGTATCTACAAATGTGATTAAATCTATAGATTAGTGTTATATCTACCTATACACCAATTTATAATGTCCAGGTGTATCGCATTTAAAGAAATCTGCGCCCTTAAAGTGAAGCATTTTTACTGTATTTTCTTTAAAAAATCAAAGTCAGAAATGTTCGGTCCGACCTGGCCCGGGCTGTTAAAATCCACTTTAACCTCACAGATGTATCATCAAATGGATTCACATCTATAGATTAGTATTATATCTACCTATACACCACTTTATAATGTCACAGATTGCAGTATTTATAGACAACAAGGGGCTCGAAGTGAAGCCCTTTTCCCCTCTACATTCTCAACATAGTCTCTATCAGAAGTGTTTGGATTGTGTTGGGTCCGACTTGGCCCGGGCGGTCAAAATCAACTTTAAACACACAGATGTATCTTCAAATGTGATTAAATCTATAGATTAGTGTTATATCTACCTATACACCAATTTATAATGTCCAGGTGTATCGCATTTAAAGAAATCTGCGCCCTTAAAGTGAAGCATTTTTACTGTATTTTCTTTATAAATTCCAAGTCAGAAATGTTCGGTCCGACCTGGCCCGGGCGGTCAAAATCAACTTTAAACACACAGATGTATCTACAAATGTGATTAAATCTATAGATTAGTGTTATATCTACCTATACACCACTTTATAATGTCACAGATCGCAGTATTTATAGAAAACATGGGGCTTAAAGTGAAGCCCTTTTCCCTCTACATTCTCAACATAGTCTCTATCAGAAGTGTTTGGCTTGTGTCGGGTCCGACTTGGCCAGGGCGGTCAAAATCAACTTTAAACACACAGATGTATCTTCAAATGTGATTAAATCTATAGATTAGTGTTATATCTACCTATACACCACTTTATAATGTCACAGATCGCAGTATTTATAGAAAACATGGGGCTTAAAGTGAAGCCCTTTTCCCTCTACATTCTCAACATAGTCTCTATCAGAAGTGTTTGGCTTGTGTCGGGTCCGACTTGGCCAGGGCGGTCAAAATCAACTTTAAACACACAGATGTATCTTCAAATGTGATTAAATCTATAGATTAGTGTTATATCTACCTATACACCAATTTATAATGTCACAGATTGCAGTATTTATAGACAACAAGGGGCTCGAAGTGAAGCCCTTTTCCCCTCTACATTCTCAACATAGTCTCTATCAGAAGTGTTTGGCTTGTGTTGGGTCCGACTTGGCCCGGGCGGTCAAAATCAACTTTAAACACACAGATGTATCTTCAAATGTGATTAAATCTATAGAATAGTGTTATATCTACCTATACACCAATTTATAATGTCCAGGTGTATCGCATTTAAAGAAATCTGCGCCCTTAAAGTGAAGCATTTTTACTGTATTTTCTTTAAAAAATCCAAGTCAGAAATGTTCGGTCCGACCTGGCCCGGGCGGTCAAAATCAACTTTAAACACACAGATGTATCTACAAATGTGATTAAATCTATAGATTAGTGTTATATCTACCTATACACCACTTTATAATGTCACAGATTGCAGTATTTATAGAAAACATGGGGCTTAAAGTGAAGCCCTTTTCCCCTCTACATTCTCAACATAGTCTCTATCAGAAGTGTTTGGCTTGTGTTTGGTTCGACTTGGCCCGGGCGGTCAAAATCAACTTTAAACGCACAGATGTATCTTCAAATGTGATTAAATCTATAGATTAGTGTTATATCTACCTATACACCAATTTATAATGTCCAGGTGTATCGCATTTTAAGAAATCTGCGCCCTTAAAGTGAAGCATTTTTACTGTATTTTCTTTAAAAAATCCAAGTCAGAAATGTTCGGTCCGACCTGGCCCGGGCTGTTAAAATCAACTTAAACCTCACAGATGTATCAAATGTATTAACATGTATGCAAAGTGAAGCATTGTTTCGCCTTAGCCAAAATTCACCATAACCTTATAGATTTAAACGTTGTATATGTCATTTTAACTGTAACCTTTTGATTGAAATCCTATTCTTTTGTAAAGGAAAATAACTTACACGTTTAGAGGCCTCCCAATCGTAAATCCTTGGTAGAAAACGATTGACAAGGTAGACGTTACCCATAAAATTGTGTCTACCTTGTCAGCCGTCATCTTCAACAAAGAGAAAACAAATGTTTCAACTGTTAGATGCATGGACGTAACACATCCTTCGATCATTGTAGTGGTCAGTTTACTGACCCGGTGTGTTGACATTTGTCATCAGCAGGTTGTCAGTTACTGACCATACCAAACCACACCACGTGTTTGTGTCTACGTAAACATACCAATTGTGTTTTTTAGATCACAGGCCCATACGTATGAAATGAGTCCTTTATAATTGAAAGAAACGCCGGAAAGGATTATTCCAAATAATTAGAAACTGGCAGGCTGCGTAGACGGGGCGTAGTTGTGGGCATCTAATTGTGTCACTATTAGTACGATGCATGTACTACATGCCATTCCACTTCCCGTTATTAGTTATACAATATTTATAATTCCAAAATAAGTGAGTAAATGCTTTTGACTTCCCCATTCTCGAGATTAATCTAAGCTTGTATACCTTGTTTGATCTCATTGTAGTGTAAGTTTTGCAGCTATGTTGCTGAATAAATTGTAACTTAAGCTGTTTATTCCAACAACAGATAACGCGTGTTGAAGTCGTGGCATGTTTATATGGTTTCATAAGCTATTTTCTTTAGTCAAACGTGTTTTGAATTTATATAAGCAATGTAAAAAAACACTATTTCAAGACTCACACATGTTCCTTTTTTATGCTGATTCAGAAAACGCAACATTCATATTCATATTTATTGTAATGTGAATTTTAAACATGTGATTTAACTTTCTCAATTATGTTTTGCCATTTTACGCAATATTTGTTCTTACATCAGGTGTAGACACTTGCGGTTTCTTTCCCGAACGCAAATTATAATCTCAGACGATAACTAAACTGTAATTAGGAATATACCGATGCGGGTTGAGAATGCATTTACAAAACTGATTCACATGGACTCATAAAACATACGCATAACATTTCCAATTGAGAATTATTCGTAACGTACTACTGGTTAACACATGTGAACACCTCTCAATGTTGAAGATTAACGTGAACTGTTAGTATTTGTACTTACATCTGAGGTACCACTTAGGGACCAGGTTTTCGTACCTATATGCACATGTACATCTTTCTTTTGCAAGAAAAACACTTCCTGCACCCGAACTTGAGTTGATAACATTAGTGTTTGATTTCACAGTTCAAGCATCGTCACACAATGCGCTAATTTGATTATTCGATTATACTGGAGAAACGTTTTTGCCTTACTTCAAGTCTTGTGTCTCATCGATCCTTCTCATTGCGTCCTTATATGCACGTTAAGTGTGGAATTAATCCAAATTACACCTGTACCCAGCTTGCTTAATTGCCCCTTGCTTAATTGCAATCAAGTAGGTGTTGCGTAATCAATCAACCATTAGCCCTTAATTAGCTGTCTTGAGCTGTAGTTAATAGCAGACCGTTTCATTGATAACTTATGCATTTGGTGAGGCTAATTAACAAAACCCATTTATTTTCTTTTGAACTTACGTTAACATGTTTGTCCTAAAATGCTTCCAGAATACTTTTGTAAGCTATGATAGTGTCGTGTCCCTCGCAAGTACGAAATAAAGTTATAACATATCACCATATTGGTATGAACGATACTATTCCATAAAACATACTATCACTGGCCACTGACAAACATTAGCAGAATTAGATTAAGTTAGTGAGCGAGAGAGTACGGTTTTACGCCGCTTTCAGCAATATTCCAGCAATATCACGGCGGGGGACACCAGAAATGGGCTTCACACATTGTACCCATGTTGGGAATCGAGCCCGGGTCTTCGGCGTGACGAGCGAACGCTTTAACCACTAGGCGACCCGACCGCCCTATTAGAATAAGAAACATAATTAAATACAGTATGACGTATAAGCATACAGAAAACTAAGAGAGCCCAAATTACTTCAGTTTCTGTACTGTACTTGGGTTTACCTCCTTTTGCATCCTGCGTATCATTCTACCCGTCGAATCGACTTGACCCGGGTGGTTAATCATCTTCAACATCACGACTGTAAAAACAAAGTTCCTAGATATATATAGATCTTTAATTTACGGCGTCTTTTAACCATCACGGCCATAATACTGAGTGGTCCAAGTCAGGTTCAGGAGAAGTGTGTTTTCACAGTACGAGCTTTGTCGGAAATGGCTGCTCGGAGATGCAGCATGTATTCTCGCGGTATGGCAGATTACAACTGTCTCAGATAATCCTGTTTTCCTAAACACACAGATAATAGAAGCATTAAGCAGGGTTGAGGGAGAGCTTTATCCTGAAATGCAAAGTGTCTCACCTTACCTTCTCCAAGTGTTACCCTATATAAGTGACGAGGTAGCGCACTGACATCCTATTCCAAATATCACGATCAGAAATGACTGCAATAATCGTTGGCGATTCTTTGGTCAAATATCTTGGACGGTACACTGAGAGAGAAGACATAGTTACGAGATCGCTGTCAGGAGCCAAGGTGGCTGACGTCCCCGATCTCCTCTGGGACATTGAGAGGTTTAAGGTAGGAGACGTCTTCATATCATATCTTTTAGCAGTTAAAGGAAGTAACATTTTGCACATTATGATGACTGTTCCACGCACGTACTAACGAATAATCAGTCATCATAAACTCACCCCAATGATAATTGAAACCGGTTTGGATAGTTGATACAGACACTGTGTGATAAAACATTTCCAAAAACCTACCTTACGTTTGGGTTTCGGTGAAAGATACATCTGAAGTGACCGTTATTTTAACATTGTTTTCAGTTCGTCATTGTCCATGTTGGGATAAATGACTTGGCTTACATGCCCAGAGCGCCTAGACAGGTCTTGGACGATTTCATCAAGCTGCTCGGCTGTTTAAGGGAACGGAACCCACGGTATGTCATATCATCTCCTGTCATACACAATCCAATATTTGCATGTAAATTACCGGCTTTTGAGCTGACTTCGCAATGCATCATCACACATAGTCCATAATAACGTCAGATGACAACATAGTATCAGAGACCATATACCGGTATATGGTCTCTGATAGTATAATAGGTTCGACCGATTTGTTTGACGTGACCGCCGCGTCGGCAAAAGTACTGTTTTGGTGGTAAATAACGATTTTTATGTTTGTACAGAGCTGTGGTATTCCTTTCCGGAGTCACCCCGAGGGATCGGAACCGGTGGCGCCAGGGCCAGGGCATTTCAAACCACGATGCCCTCAACATAAAAGCCTACGCCCTAAACAAAGGTCTAAAACACCTTTGTGAAGCGGAGCGACTCACATATGTTGGACACCCTGAATTTATGTCTTCTGGCAAAGTGCGGCAGGACTTTCTCGCGCATGATGGCCTACATTTACGTCCTGCAGGTCAAAAACAGCTGGCATCAGACCTGATCCGTGCTCTTGCTGTGGTATGTTTTTTTAAAAGAATTATTGTTTCATAGTATTTTTCTTTCCAATAGTTTGAATATTTACTGTATTAATGCACCACAAGGTCATGAAGTGGCCATACAATTTCCGAGTGCTGTGATGGGATTCAAACCATGCACCTTCCAACCCGAGCTCGGACGCTATGTTCACATGACCAAGGTTAACACCCATCCTCCTGTTCACAGCAGAACTTTCTCATCTATCATCTACTTGTTTATCAACTTTCGGCTTATACATTTAGTATAATACTTACACTGGTACCTAATCCGTTTTTGTACAAATAGTAACAACAATGTGGCACCAATACAATGTTAGAATGTTATTTTTTAAGTTAGCATCCGTTTTCTGTTTTTTTTCACAGGTTCAGCATACACCCGTAAAGAACGCCCATTCGCAAATTCAAGTACGTCCCACCTTCAAACTCATTTAACATTATTTTTGCCTTAGGTATATTTCCTTTCCATATCAAACTGAACAAATCTGAACATCAATAGAATCGTCCATGATGACAATGCCGCCTACAATAATGTGTTCCTTTTTAACCAGACGACTCGCCCTCTCAAGACTCCCTCTCGCACACTCAAGACTCCCAGTCACTCAGACAAGACGACGACTCCCCCAACCACGCCTTCGGAGTGGGTTTTGTCGTACGCCCATGCCTGTTCAGAAAAACCCGCAGGCGTCCCAGGCCCACCCCATCCTCCATTGGACATAGCTTCAGAGGTAAGCATTGGATAAAGAATATAAAGTCATGCATTATACATATTCATTACATTAACTTGTTGTAGTCTTTGCAACCGACTTACCATCGTTATTTAATGCAGGTCGACTTTCCACCCCTACAAAAGGCAGCATGGCTTTCACGGGACAAGATGGCAAACAAGGTGAAGCATATAATTGCAACCTTCTCTCAAAAATTAAATTCTTGCTTGCTGCTAAATAATTGTCTTGTTAATACGAAAACCATATTTTCTTCATTTCATTAATTTCCAGAGAATGATAACACTCTCCCTTTAGTGTACAATTGTTTATAATAACCATGAGTTGTTTTCTTTTTCAAGTCCCAAATGACAGCCTCCGCGCAAAAAGAGGAGAACCGGCCAGTGAAGGTAAGATATTTGCGCTACATAACCAAGAAACATCCCTTCCGTTATTTTTAATACTCCGGTTCGTTCCTTGGGGAATGCATATTTCTTTGTATTCTTTATTAATATAAGTCTCTCCTTAATAAATATATATTTGTTTTATAATCTTTTCCAGTCCCAATTGACAGCCTCCATCCCCAAAACGGAGAACCTTTCAAGGAAGGTAGGTTAATAGCAGTACAAAAACTAGAAACATTTCTTCTGTTATTGTTTATAAGAAACGTATCTGATTCTCGCCTTAAAGAGTATATATTTGTTTTGTGAAACCACCTGTTCTTCTTTTGCAGTCTGGATTGACAGCCTCCATCACCAAAGAGGAGAAGCGGTCCGTGAAGGTGAGATATTAGTACTACATAAACTAGAAGCATTCTTTCCGTTATTTTGAACTAAACAAATATCTGAATCTCTCCCTAATGAGTATATTTTTGTTTTGTGAAACCACTTGTTCTTCTTTTGCAGTCTGGATTGACAGCCTCCGTCACCAAAGAGGAGAAGCGGTCCGTGAAGGTGAGATATTAGTAATACATAAACTAGAAGCATTCTTTCCGCTATTTTGAACTAAACAAATATCTGAATCTCTCCCTAATGAGTATATTTTTGTTTTGTGAAACCACTTGTTCTTCTTTTGCAGTCTGGATTGACAGCCTCCATCACCAAAGAGGAGAAGCGGTCCGTGAAGGTGAGATATTAGTACTACATAAACTAGAAGCATTCTTTCCGTTATTTTGAACTAAACAAATATCTGAATCTCTCCCTAATGAGTATATTTTTGTTTTGTGAAACCACTTGTTCTTCTTTTGCAGTCTGGATTGACAGCCTCCGTCACCAAAGAGGAGAAGCGGTCCGTGAAGGTGAGATATTAGTAATACATAAACTAGAAGCATTCTTTCCGCTATTTTGAACTAAACAAATATCTGAATCTCTCCCTAATGAGTATATTTTTGTTTTGTGAAACCACTTGTTCTTCTTTTGCAGTCTGGATTGACAGCCTCCATCACCAAAGAGGAGAAGCGGTCCGTGAAGGTGAGATATTAGTAATACATAAACTAGAAGCATTCTTTCCGCTATTTTGAACTAAACAAATATCTGAATCTCTCCCTAATGAGTATATTTTTGTTTTGTGAAACCACTTGTTCTTCTTTTGCAGTCTGGATTGACAGCCTCCGTCACCAAAGAGGAGAAGCGGTCCGTGAAGGTGAGATATTAGTAATACATAAACTAGAAGCATTCTTTCCGCTATTTTGAACTAAACAAATATCTGAATCTCTCCCTAATGAGTATATTTTTGTTTTGTGAAACCACTTGTTCTTCTTTTGCAGTCTGGATTGACAGCCTCCATCACCAAAGAGGAGAAGCGGTCCGTGAAGGTGAGATATTAGTACTACATAAACTAGAAGCATTCTTTCCGTTATTTTGAACTAAACAAATATCTGAATCTCCCCCTAATGAGTATATTTTTGTTTTGTGAAACCACTTGTTCTTCTTTTGCAGTCTAGATTGACAGCCTCCATCACCAAAGAGGAGAAGCGGTCCGTGAAGGTGATATATTAGTACTACATAAACTAGAAGCATTCTTTCCGTTATTTTGAACTAAACAAATATCTGAATCTCTCCCTAATGAGTATATTTTTGTTTTGTGAAACCACTTGTTCTTCTTTTGCAGTCTGGATTGACAGCCTCCGTCACCAAAGAGGAGAAGCGGTCCGTGAAGGTGAGATATTAGTAATACATAAACTAGAAGCATTCTTTCCGCTATTTTGAACTAAACAAATATCTGAATCTCTCCCTAATGAGTATATTTTTGTTTTGTGAAACCACTTGTTCTTCTTTTGCAGTCTGGATTGACAGCCTCCATCACCAAAGAGGAGAAGCGGTCCGTGAAGGTGAGATATTAGTACTACATAAACTAGAAGCATTCTTTCCGTTATTTTGAACTAAACAAATATCTGAATCTCTCCCTAATGAGTATATATTTGTTTGGTGAAACCACTTGTTCTTCTTTTGCAGTCTGGATTGACAGCCTCCATCACAAAAGAGGAGAAGCGGTCCGTGAAGGTGAGATATTAGTACTACATAAACTAGAAGCATTCTTTCCGTTATTTTGAACTAAACAAATATCTGAATCTCCCCCTAATGAGTATATTTTTGTTTT
The DNA here is from genome assembly GCF_023055435.1 of Haliotis rufescens. Lineage (NCBI taxonomy): Eukaryota > Metazoa > Mollusca > Gastropoda > Lepetellida > Haliotidae > Haliotis > Haliotis rufescens. Next base: position 42,332,079 of record NW_025964372.1, read on the forward strand.
GTGAAACCACCTGTTCTTCTTTTGCAGTCTGGATTGACAGCCTCCATCACCAAAGAGGAGAAGCGGTCCGTGAAGGTGAGATATTAGTACTACATAAACTAGAAGCATTCTTTCCGCTATTTTGAACTAAACAAATATCTGAATCTCCCCCTAATGAGTGTATTTTTGTTTTGTGAAACCACTTGTTCTTCTTTTGCAGTCTGGATTGACAGCCTCCATGGCCCAAAAGGAGAAGCGGTCTATGAAGGTAAGAAATTTGCACTAAATAACAAGAAACATTCCTTCCGTTATTTTGAATAAAATAATACACAAATTCTCTCCTCATTGAATATATATTCCTTTATGAAACAACGTATCCTTTATTTCGTTTCTTCCACAGAGTAATATAAGTATCTGATTCTCTCCTTAAAAAATATATATTTGTTGGCTTTTTATAAAAGCACGTGCTCTTCTTTTCCAGTCCCAAATGACAGTTCCAATGCCACAAAAGGAGAACCAGTCCATGAAGGTAAGATATTTGCTCTACATAGTGTAGAAAAATTCATTCCGTTAATTTGATGAAAGAAGACTCTGATTCTTTCCTCAATGATTATTATTTCTATATAAAACAATGTATTATTTATTTCTTCAGAGTAATATTAGTCTCAGATTCTCTCCTTAATGAATGTATGTTCAAGTGTTCTTTATTTCTGTTATTTCTAATAGAATTATCTGGTCCCGCTTCATCACCGTCAAGGCAATGAAAGCCAGCAAGACTTTATTTCATTCTTTCCATTATTTTAAATAAAATATAACATTACGTCATGATAATCTGTATTGAACAATATGAAATATGTGTATATGCTATTTCTAAGATATTCTAAATTGTCTTTCAGTATTACCCGGTGATGTACGGTGGAGGTGATGTGATAGTGTATATGACGAAGGCGACCGAACTCAGTGCCCATGAAGCCCTTGGTATTTTGGGTGAGACAACTTTCTTCACCAACATTCCACAATTTGTACACAATCCCAACCACTACTAGACACTAGTTTCTGTATATATCCACCTTAGTGTAAGTAGTCAGTAGCGCAAGCTAAGTCAAAACCCTACAATGTTATCAATTCATTTTCCAACAATTTCTTTTCAGAACACCCTGACTACGCAAGGGTAACTTTCATTCCATATTCCTTTATGAAACAACGTATCCTTTATTTCGTTTCTTCCACAGAGTAATATAAGTATCTGATTCTCTCCTTAAAAAATATATATTTGTTGGCTTTTTATAAAAGCACGTGCTCTTCTTTTCCAGTCCCAAATGACAGTTCCAATGCCACAAAAGGAGAACCAGTCCATGAAGGTAAGATATTTGCTCTACATAGTGTAGAAAAATTCATTCCGTTAATTTGATGAAAGAAGACTCTGATTCTTTCCTCAATGATTATTATTTCTATATAAAACAATGTATTATTTATTTCTTCAGAGTAATATTAGTCTCAGATTCTCTCCTTAATGAATGTATGTTCAAGTGTTCTTTATTTCTGTTATTTCTAATAGAATTATCTGGTCCCGCTTCATCACCGTCAAGGCAATGAAAGCCAGCAAGACTTTATTTCATTCTTTCCATTATTTTAAATAAAATATAACATTACGTCATGATAATCTGTATTGAACAATATGAAATATGTGTATATGCTATTTCTAAGATATTCTAAATTGTCTTTCAGTATTACCCGGTGATGTACGGTGGAGGTGATGTGATAGTGTATATGACGAAGGCGACCGAACTCAGTGCCCATGAAGCCCTTGGTATTTTGGGTGAGACAACTTTCTTCACCAACATTCCACAATTTGTACACAATCCCAACCACTACTAGACACTAGTTTCTGTATATATCCACCTTAGTGTAAGTAGTCAGTAGCGCAAGCTAAGTCAAAACCCTACAATGTTATCAATTCATTTTCCAACAATTTTTTTTCAGAACACCCTGACTACGCAAGGGTAACTTTCATTCCACCATGTAGGCCAAAGGGTACTGAAGTTTACCTGTTCTCTACCGGTGGTGACCCCAACAAAAAGTGTAGGTGTAATCAGATCATTATTCAAATCTACAATTGTTTCAAGAAAAACATGGAATACTAATACAAGTACGTATGCGTTTTCAGGTGACCTCAGATCGGATCAATATAGGTGGAAGAATCAAGGCTCAAAAATAATAAAAGCAGACAAGCAAATGCTTAAAAAATATTATTTTACCATAGATTCTGAAGAAGTTCCAACACAATTCAGCAAACAAGAATTTCGCCACCCAGATATACCCGACTTAGTTTTGGTTTATTATAAAGGAGACCATTTAGCATACAAACCCAAGCCCCATGGTAACAGATTACATGGAGACCAAGAACACCGCAGAACTGCTTCTTCTGTTCTCACCAAAGCAAAGGACACCAGCAAAGGCCCATCAGCAACTTATCGCGAATTAATAACTGACACATCAATTTCCGGCACTTTCCAAGGCGTTTTGAACCCACGAAATCAGAAACAAGTTAGGAACCAAGCACAGCAACAACAAACACAACAGCGACTTAATCAAGATACTATATACAGTGTACAAGAACTTGCCTATCACCTGGAACCCTTTGTCCTTGGCATCACCACCTATCCAGATCTCCGAATAGTATTAGCATTAGATAACATAATAAATGACCTTAAAATGATGACTGACAAGAAACCTGCTACACCTATCATTCTTGGATATGACACCACCTTTAATTTAGGAGATTTCTATGTTACCACAATCCTTTACCACCACTGTTATTTCAAGAAAGACCCAGCTATTCCTTTGGCATTTCTTATTCACGAACGTAAATTTACGAAAGTTCATCAATATTTCTTAGGTACACTCAGAGATAAACTACCCATCCTTGATTCCAGCCGTGTACTATTTGTAGCCGACAGAGAGAAAGCCATCGGTAACGCTATAAAGAAAGAGCTACCAAAGGCTAGGATAGTACACTGCTGGAATCACATAAAACAGGACCTTCGCTACTGGCTGCGGAAGCAAAAGGCCAGTAGTGACCAGATAGCCGTCTATACCAATCATTTGGAGAGCCTTCTAAGGGCGAAAGACCAGGATGATTTCAACCTTAAGTATAAAGAACTTACATCTGTCTGGACTCAAATCGTTAAACAATACTTTGATCAAAATATGAAAGAGGATATTTTCAACAGCGCTGCTCAATTCGTCCTGACTTCGCTAGGCATAACTTCAAGTAACGGTATCACAAACAACAGTTCCGAATCCCTTAACGCCCTCCTAAAAAAAATATTTGAGTTTAAAGAACACAGACACGATCAAGTACTGTTAGCCCTCTTCCATCTACAAAACTATTTCTACCTCGAAATCCAACGTGGTCAGGCGGGTATAGGCGACCTCCAACTAAAATCTAACCTGTTAGCTTTGGCACGGGAACCTTCAGATATAATTGTACCACAAGCTGCTATGCACCCCGACAAGATCATAGAAGCAATCAAAACCTCCGGTGGCATTCATAGACCTAACCAGGATAAGCACCATGGGTCAGAACAGGTGCCTCACAACTCGACAGCTACCTCTGAGGGTGCAGCCAAGCAACAGTCCACCCAGGCACACCGACTATCACAAATACACTTAGCCCGGACCTTGTTCCAGTCTGGTGGTGTAACTCATGTACCACACAGGGCATGTTTTGTGGTAGTTGGGAGCAAAGGTAATCCATATGCTGTTCGGCTGTATCCAAAAGAGTCCTGTCAGTGCCCATCAATGACAGTCTGTTACCATATCATGGCTGCAAAATTATCAATAGGTCAGCAAATAGATCAGGAAAAAAATAAAATTAATCTAACAACTTTAATGAAGAATAGCCACGCGCGTCAGGATAAGAAATCTGGTAGGAAGACTCCGCGTAAATTAGATGTAGACCAGTGTGACGTAGAGCCGGCCCCAGACTCGCAAGCTTCAGCAAACAGTCCACCTTCCTCCCCATTTACTAAACTGCCTTCAATAGTGAAAACGTCAACGTCAACCAAAAGTCCGATCTTTTCATCGCGTCGAAGAATATCCTTCGCGGTTTCCAATAAATCTCCAGAGGTTCCAGATGGTGTTCGTGAACTGTGTCTCTCGAATGAAAGGTATGTTTTCTATTGCAATCTCGTTTATGAATAATAACGTAGTAGCGATTCATTTGGAGCACACTGTAGTTCACGGTGTCGGTTGGTGATGATTTATATGAAGTTAATTACTTTTTTCCAGAGATCTCTGTCGAACACCATCCCCTCAGTCGAACCCATCATTGCCCATGAGCAAGGAACAGCCTTGTGAGGCACCACAGTCGCCTGGTCCGCATACAACAAGCACAATCGCCGGACAGTGGCTGCCTGATTTACATCTTCGTTCCGGTGATAAAGACGACCTTCTATCGGGTGCTTGGCTAAGCTCTCGTCACATGGAAGCTGTTAATATTCTCTTAAAGAAACAGTTTCCCAACGTCTTCGGTTTGCAATTAACAGAGCTTGTCCCAACCCGTAATAAACAGAAGCTGTGGATTATCCAATCCTCGATAAAGAAAATTCCTGAAATTCCGTCAGTTCAAATTCACCATAATGCTAGTTCCCATTGGGTTGTATCATTGCGTAGGGACGACAATTTAGACGACTCCATTTACCTCCTTGATAGTCTTCAGTGCACCCCAACCGAGAGCTTAGAAATCCAATTGGCTCAAATATATGTAAATCAAGAACGAAATCTTCACGTTAGAATGCCTGATATCATGCGCCAGAACAATGGCAGTGATTGTGGTGTGTTCGCAATAGCTAATGCAGTTGAATTCTGTTTTTCTCCAAAAATGTTACCCGTACACTTTAAAGTAGCTTATGATATTCCTAAAATGCGACAACATGCACAGCGATGCTTAGAAAATGGCTATTTCACCCGTTTTCCAAAGGCACCATACAATCTCCCCACGAGACGACGATTGCCAAGGTAAGTTTTCAAAAGTCGGCATTGTGACAATACTTTATAAGTGACCACAGATCGCCTGGTTTAAAGCTACTACATATAGACCTAAAAACAGTACAATTATAAATATAACAGAAAATTTAATCCACTTTCAGATCTATCCATATACAGTTGTACTGTAACTGCAGTCTTCCAGCAGCGTTCGACACAAACATCATCAAATGTTCCGTGTGCCGCGAGGGGTTCCACTACCGTTGTGTTGGACATGTTGAGATGGCGGTAGAATGGGTGTGTTCTCTTTGCAAGGGGTAAGTAGTTTCTACATGTTCCTGTCATTGATATGACATGGACAGGTGCAACTGAAAGTCAGCAACCTGCGATGGTACCAAAAGAACAACCAAATTATTTGCCAGTTGTCTTGTTAACAAAAATAGAAACATTGTCACTGTTCTTTTATTAATCTTTCCGTGCTTTACATTCCAAATTTCATGTTTTCCGGCACATTCTACTAAACAAGAAATGGATACCACGAGTCAATGCCAAAATGAGCCGAATTGAGCACTATAGTCACAGTCAGAGCATCGATCGGTTCGAGTCAGAGGAATGTTTATGGTCAAAACAACGCCAGATGATTCTACTGGATCAAATATCAATATGCGTCTCCTCAATGTGGTAACTTATTTGCTAACCTATGGGTTCAAAGGTTGAGACATGTCGTGTGTACCGGTTTGTAAGAGATTATGCAATAATAATGGTATTGATGATAGGCTCCATTCCAACTGTCATATCTGAGTATGAAGTATTATTCATTATGTCACATGTAATAATGTTCTTAATGTTTTCCCAGGACTCAGCAAATAAAATTTTACAACTTCACAGCACCATTTCCGGATTTTCTTGGCACTTAATCTGTACACCTTGATAGTACGTATATTTAGTTTTTGATATTCCTTTTATTTGTATGAACTGATACTAATAACTTGTTTACGTTTTGCACATCAGGTAGTGACACCTTACTGTAATATATAACTATATACTCCCTAACAGCAGCAGCTTTGTTACCTAGTCTTTCGGATGAGACGTAAAACCGAGGTCCAAGACCGCTGTTAGCTCCAGAGCCTACATCCTATTGACGCTACTCTCGTCCTTTGATTACAGCGAGTTTCATGTAATTCTCTAATAACTGGAAGAAAGAAAGATTATTAGTAGGAGAAATAAATCGTACCATAATTCGGGTGTAAAGAAGGGTCATAGGACAACGCACCAATACTTTCTTATGTTTGGAAATGTTCACTGACTACTTATAAAATAATAACATTCGATGAATAGCAAATTGATATTAGTTTATGCTCAAGATTTTCTGGAACATGCAAATTGTAAATAGTCTGATACCTTATTTTGTACCCTAGTAAGAACTTTTCTTGTGGCTCTGGGGCTTGCAGTATTACACTTTTTGGGCCAGCATTCCTTGTGCCTCCTCGTGGCCTGGCCTGGTAACTATTCCGTCATGTACTTCAGGTCGAATAAAATGCGTGTATGATCCTTGAAGAAATCACGACGGAATAGGCAAAAGCAAGGGATTTTCCGACCACATACCATGAAAAAGGGACATATAACATGTATATATAACACTAATCTATAGATTTAATCACATTTGAAGATACATCTGTGCGTTTAAAGTTGAATTTGACCGCCCGGGCCAAGTCGAACCAAACACAAGCCAAACACTTCTGATAGAGACTATGTTGAGAATGTAGAGGGGAAAATGGCTTCACTTCGAGCCCCTTGTTGTCTATAAATACTGCAATCTGTGACATTATAAATTGGTGTATAGGTAGATATAACACTAATCTATAGATTTAATCACATTTGAAGATACATCTGTGAGGTTAAAGTGGATTTTAACAGCCCGGGCCAGGTCGGACCGAACATTTCTGACTTGGTTTTTTTAAAGAAAATACAGTAAAAATGCTTCACTTTAACGGCGCAGATTCCTTTAAATGCGATACACCTGGACATTATAAATTGATGTATAGGTAGATATAACACTAATCTATAGATTTAATCACATTTGAAGATACATCTGTGTGTTTAAAGTTGATTTTGACCGCCCTGGCCAAGTCGGACCCGACACAAGCCAAACACTTCTGATAGAGACTATGTTGAGAATGTAGAGGGAAAAGGGCTTCACTTTAAGCCCCATGTTTTCTATAAATACTGCGATCTGTGACATTATAAAGTGGTGTATAGGTAGATATAACACTAATCTATAGATTTAATCACATTTGTAGATACATCTGTGTGTTTAAAGTTGATTTTGACCGCCCGGGCCAGGTCGGACCGAACATTTCTGACTTGGAATTTATAAAGAAAATACAGTAAAAATGCTTCACTTTAAGGGCGCAGATTTCTTTAAATGCGATACACCTGGACATTATAAATTGGTGTATAGGTAGATATAACACTAATCTATAGATTTAATCACATTTGAACATACATCTGTGTGTTTAAAGTTGATTTTGACCGCCCGGGCCAAGTCGGACCAAACACAAGCCAAACACTTCTGATAGAGACTATGTTGAGAATGTAGAGGGGAAAAGGGCTTCACTTCGAGCCCCTTGTTGTCTATAAATACTGCAATCTGTGACATTATAAAGTGGTGTATAGGTAGATATAATACTAATCTATAGATGTGAATCCATTTGATGATACATCTGTGAGGTTAAAGTGGATTTTAACAGCCCGGGCCAGGTCGGACCGAACATTTCTGACTTGGTTTTTTTAAAGAAAATACAGTAAAAATGCTTCACTTTAACGGCGCAGATTCCTTTAAATGCGATACACCTGGACATTATAAATTGATGTATAGGTAGATATAACACTAATCTATAGATTTAATCACATTTGAAGATACATCTGTGCGTTTAAAGTTGAATTTGACCGCCCGGGCCAAGTCGGACCCAACACAAGCCAAACACTTCTGATAGAGACTATGTTGAGAATGTAGAGGGGAAAAGGGCTTCACTTCGAGCCCCTTGTTGTCTATAAATACTGCAATCTGTGACATTATAAAGTGGTGTATAGGTAGATATAATACTAATCTATAGATGTGAATCCATTTGATGATACATCTGTGAGGTTAAAGTAGATTTTAACAGCCCGGGCCAGGTCGGACCGAACATTTCTGACTTGGATTTTTTAAAGAAAATACAGTAACAATGCTTCACTTTAAGGGCGCAGATTTCTTTAAATGCGATACACCTGGACATTATAAATTGGTGTATAGGTAGATATAACACTAATCTATAGATTTAATCACATTTGTAGATACATCTGTGCGTTTAAAGTTGAATTTGACCGCCCGGGCCAAGTCGAACCAAACACAAGCCAAACACTTCTGATAGAGACTATGTTGAGAATGTAGAGGGGAAAATGGCTTCACTTCGAGCCCCTTGTTGTCTATAAATACTGCAATCTGTGACATTATAAATTGGTGTATAGGTAGATATAACACTAATCTATAGATTTAATCACATTTGAAGATACATCTGTGTGTTTAAAGTTGATTTTGACCGCCCTGGCCAAGTCGGACCCGACACAAGCCAAACACTTCTGATAGAGACTATGTTGAGAATGTAGAGGGAAAAGGGCTTCACTTTAAGCCCCATGTTTTCTATAAATACTGCGATCTGTGACATTATAAAGTGGTGTATAGGTAGATATAACACTAATCTATAGATTTAATCACATTTGTAGATACATCTGTGTGTTTAAAGTTGATTTTGACCGCCCGGGCCAGGTCGGACCGAACATTTCTGACTTGGAATTTATAAAGAAAATACAGTAAAAATGCTTCACTTTAAGGGCGCAGATTTCTTTAAATGCGATACACCTGGACATTATAAATTGGTGTATAGGTAGATATAACACTAATCTATAGATTTAATCACATTTGAAGATACATCTGTGTGTTTAAAGTTGATTTTGACCGCCCGGGCCAAGTCGGACCCAACACAAGCCAAACACTTCTGATAGAGACTATGTTGAGAATGTAGAGGGGAAAAGGGCTTCACTTCGAGCCCCTTGTTGTCTATAAATACTGCAATCTGTGACATTATAAAGTGGTGTATAGGTAGATATAATACTAATCTATAGATGTGATTCCATTTGATGATACATCTGTGAGGTTAAAGTGGATTTTAACAGCCCGGGCCAGGTCGGACCGAACATTTCTGACTTGGATTTTTTAAAGAAAATACAGTAAAAATGCTTCACTTTAAGGGCGCAGATTTCTTTAAATGCGATACACCTGGACATTATAAATTAGTGTATAGGTAGATATAACACTAATCTATAGATTTAATCACATTTGAAGATACATCTGTGCGTTTAAAGTTGAATTTGACCGCCCGGGCCAAGTCGAACCAAACACAAGCCAAACACTTCTGATAGAGACTATGTTGAGAATGTAGAGGGGAAAAGGGCTTCACTTCGAGCCCCTTGTTGTCTATAAATACTGCAATCTGTGACATTATAAATTGGTGTATAGGTAGATATAATACTAATCTATAGATGTGAATCCATTTGATGATACATCTGTGAGGTTAAAGTGGATTTTAACAGCCCGGGCCAGGTCGGACCGAACATTTCTGACTTGGATTTTTTAAAGAAAATACAGTAAAAATGCTTCACTTTAAGGGCGCAGATTTCTTAAAATGCGATACACCTGGACATTATAAATTGGTGTATAGGTAGATATAACACTATTCTATAGATTTAATCACATTTGTAGATACATCTGTGCGTTTAAAGTTGAATTTGACCGCCCGGGCCAAGTCGAACCAAACACAAGCCAAACACTTCTGATAGAGACTATGTTGAGAATGTAGAGGGGAAAAGGGCTTCACTTCGAGCCCCTTGTTGTCTATAAATACTGCAATCTGTGACATTATAAAGTGGTGTATAGGTAGATATAATACTAATCTATAGATGTGAATCCATTTGATGATACATCTGTGAGGTTAAAGTGGATTTTAACAGCCCGGGCCAGGTCGGACCGAACATTTCTGACTTGGATTTTTTAAAGAAAATACAGTAAAAATGCTTCACTTTAAGGGCGCAGATTTCTTAAAATGCGATACACCTGGACATTATAAATTGGTGTATAGGTAGATATAACACTATTCTATAGATTTAATCACATTTGTAGATACATCTGTGCGTTTAAAGTTGAATTTGACCGCCCGGGCCAAGTCGAACCAAACACAAGCCAAACACTTCTGATAGAGACTATGTTGAGAATGTAGAGGGGAAAAGGGCTTCACTTCGAGCCCCTTGTTGTCTATAAATACTGCAATCTGTGACATTATAAAGTGGTGTATAGGTAGATATAATACTAATCTATAGATGTGAATCCATTTGATGATACATCTGTGAGGTTAAAGTGGATTTTAACAGCCCGGGCCAGGTCGGACCGAACATTTCTGACTTGGATTTTTTAAAGAAAATACAGTAAAAATGCTTCACTTTAAGGGCGCAGATTTCTTAAAATGCGATACACCTGGACATTATAAATTGGTGTATAGGTAGATATAACACTAATCTATAGATTTAATCACATTTGAACATACATCTGTGTGTTTAAAGTTGATTTTGACCGCCCGGGCCAAGTCGGACCCAACACAAGCCAAACACTTCTGATAGAGACTATGTTGAGAATGCAGAGTGAAAAAGGCTTCAGTTTGAGCTCTGTGTTTTCTTTAACTACTGAAATATGAGACAATAAAGTGGTAAATAAATAGATACAATACTAGTCTTTAGATATAAATAATGTTAGGAACTTTAGAAGTGCTTGGAGAGTTATTAACACGTGTCGGGTCAGTCTTTTGACATTCGCGAATATCCACTTCCAGAAAACATCCTGTGTTGGTTTAACACGAATTAGTAAAGGTTAATTACCTTAACACGTTAATTATTGAAAGAAGAGTAGTCAAAACACTGTCGTTTCCTGCCCAGGACATCACACCTCTACACGCTAAGGTCGGTGAGAAGCATTCTAATCAAAGAATACACAGTCAAGACGCTGACTTTTCTACGAGACTCACGGTATGTAGTCATAATCATCAGTTAATTACATTGTTGGAGGTGCCTTTTTATTCAAACTCAATTAAATGAGCAAAACTATTCGTTTGTGGACATTTGAGATCTGCCTAGATATGCGCGTTTCGTTTTATTATTCTGCAATCCATTTTTAGTATTACCCGCTGGCCCGGCCCGGCCCGACTTTTCTTGGCCCGACTTTTAGGCAATCCCTCACAGCTACAAGCTACACTTCAGGAAACACCCGATCCTGAACACACACGCCGTGGGCCGAAGATTTCACCTGGTCGGAGCCAAGTTAGCGGCTACAGATTTGGCCGTCATGAAACAACTAAAGAAGCGAGCCATTCGGGAACAAAAAGAAACCAACAACACCATTATGACGTTATGGCTCGGTAGTTATGAGACTACCTGGCGACAACTAATTGTGTGATATCAATGAAGACGACGTCTGTTGAAAATCTGTAAATTTTAGTTGGTGTGATTGAGGCCAAAATACAGGATTAATGGCAGATATGTAATAGAGGTAGTATTCTGAGAATTATTACCAATGATAAACTATTGTTCGATAATTGCATGTTTAGAAACAATAAACGAACAAAACACGTCCTGTCTCAAACAAAATCAGCCCCATCCCCATATTATTACTTGATGTTTGCGATTCTAACATGATAAAACCATACAATAATGTTATAACTATACACATCCAGCAAACATATTTAATAATAGCATAAAGCAGTATCAACGTGAGTGTGCAAACAATCAGTCATGTTCAAGACTGTACTTACTTTTGTGTGTATGTTAGATGAGTATGTGAATTGAGGATACAAGTACCACGTGATAAATCCAGTATGACATTCACTCCTCTGTGGTACTCAGCACGTGGTTTACGTACCTCCCCTACGGTTTGTGTCATTTGGAATGTTGCCATCAGTGTCTGTTGAACATGGGAATATTGACTGATGTGTTAACCAACGGGTCATCTTCAAGATTAAGATACGTTTGTATTTATTTGCCTCATATTTCTTATGTGTACTTGTATATTTCGTTTGTTCTAGACAACTGTCCAAATGGAGATGTATTTGTAGACTGTCACATACTAAATCAGGACACGAAAGGTCTATGCTACAGTGAAAGAAATACCAGGGGTTGTTGTGAAACATGTCCACTTTTCAAGTCGGCAGTAGGTAAGTAATGATAGAGACATTTAGATGGTTTGAGTTTCGGAGCAAATATAGACACTGTTTAGTCGAAAGTTTGCATACTAAAATGTCAGGTTGAAATTATTTAAAATGTTAATTTTTTAACGTTAATGAGTGGAAGTAAGTCATTCTAAGGATTGAAATAATTTTCAAATGATCAGATGTCTTTCACCAATTCCATACTGGGATGATCTCCCTTTATTATATGATCAAGATACTTGATTTGATACGTGATGTGTGGATTATCGACAGGAATAATATGATACTTATTTTTCATATAACATTATATTTGAAATCCGTATGTTGGTTGGTTTGTTGTTTTACACCACACTCAGCAATATTCCAGCTATATGACGTCGGTCTGTAAATAACCAGCCCGACTGTGCCAGGATCACCCAAGCCTTCTTTGCTGCATTTATAATAATGATATGTTTATCTGGATGAAATTAATTATGAACCCAAGACACGTTCAATACATTTGAAAGTCGAACTTCACTCACTCTCGGGAACTGACAAATACATTTAATTGTAATTGTATATTGTCTCCCGCAAATTGCACAAATAATGTCACTTTATATTCTGACTGTACCTCTGGGACCAAATGCATCAGTCCAATGTATCAGTCCATTAAATCTTTCCAACGTATCAGCCCATTCTATCAATCCGATGCATTAATACAATGTATCAGTCAAGTGTATCAGCCCAACATACGAACCTAATGTATCGATACACTTTATCAGTCAAATATGTCGATCCAATGCATCTGTACAATATATCAGTCCAGTGTATCACTCCAATAAATATGCCCAACTAATTTATATCAGTCCAGTGTTTCAGTCAAATGAAGCAATCTTATGTAATAATTCCATGTATCAGCATTATGTGTTTAGTCCAATGTAACAGTCCAATGCATGAGTCAAATGTTTCAATGCATGTGTCCAATACATCAGTTTAATGCATGCGTCCAATGTATCAATTCATTGTATCAGTCCAATGTATCAATTCAATGTATCAGCCCAATGTATCAGTTCGATGTATAAACTTAATCTATCACTCCAGTGTATAGGTCTAATGAATCAATACAATGTAGCAGTCCCATATATGAGTCCGATGTCCAGTGTATCACTCCAATAAATGTGTCCACTGTATCCATCCAGTGTATCAGTCAAATGTTTACATGCAAGGTTTCAGTCAAATGTATCAATGCAGTGTATCAATACAAGATATCAATTCAACGTATCAATCTCATGTATCAATCCAATGTATCAATCAAATGCATCAGTCCAGTTTATCATTCCAATGCCGCAATCAAATGTATCAGCCCAGTATATCAATCCAGTGTATCAGTACTCATTGTCAATCTCATGTATCAATACAAGATATCAATCCAATGTATCCAAACAAAGTATACGTCTAATGTTTCAGTCCAATGTATCAGTCCAGTTTATCAATCCAATGCATCAGTCCAGTTTATCATTCCAATGTCGCAATCAAATGTATCAGCCCAGTATATCAATCCAGTGTATCAGTACGCATTGTCAATCTCATGTATCAATCCAATGTATCAATCAAATGTATCAGTCCAGTTTATCAATCCAATGTCGCAATCAATTGTATCACCCCAGTATATCAATCCAATATATCAATCCAGTGTTTCAATATGTACCATCTACTATGATAACTGTTGAAGCAGTTATATGTAATTTCGTACACTAGCCATTATTTTGTATGTATGTGTTAATGGTAGGTGTTATTACACCGTGCTAACCATTGTCAATATTAACATAAATCCTAACACATTTAAACTGCTAATGTTATGAACTATTTAGAATGGATCATGTATTATCAATCACAATATTACAACTGATTTATTTACAGTTTGACATGCAAAGTTTCATGTCTTTAACACGAAATGTGTATTTCTTCAATATTCATATTATTGAATTGTATGTTTTCCAGCAAATTGCACATATGGTGATCGTGACTCTGACTGTGACACTGTTATTACTCAGGAACAGAAAGGTCTTTGTTACAATGAAAACAAGGCCTATGGCTGTTGTGAGACTTGCCCAGCCTACTCGTCAGGAGGTGGTAAGTACAGACAATAGGGGTTTTGATGAGGTCTGGTTTGGGTTTTGGATGATTTAGTCAATCATTCAAGTTGTAGTTTATAAGGATTTTATAAGCCTATATCCTATCTCCAAGTCACACTACTGTTTTTGTATATTCGTGTTTAAGGTTGTATTATGATCTGATGTTTGAAAGAATTCAGGAAGCTATGGATAACCACAAGAGCATTATGGCTCATTAGTTTATAGTAACATATACTTATAACTGTTTTGTAAAAACATAAATGGTAGATATTTCTGTACACTGCTAACCATTGTCAGTATTATCATAAGTTATCAATTGTTACTTTTTTTAACTCTAAATCTAAGCTAAAGTGTCTGATTATCTTAGTTTCTAATTTCTACATGACAATGGTCATATAATATATTTATCATCAAGGCAGTTAATTTTAATAATTACGATATTCTATATTAATTTTATGTTAGTTACTTTTTTTCTTGATCGGTGTCGGTTACAAAAAGCTGCAAATATGGCGTTGATTGAATACATACAAAAATAATCCATAATGAAGTCCAGTTTAATGCGCCAGCTTTTATGTACAAGGTGAATGATCATGGCCCTACCGTATTATTACCCCAGTGTTTGGATCAATGTACACTCACATTTCATTCTCACAGCCCTGGGGAGTATGTATTCCAAGCCGTCGTATCAGGCTCAAGAAGGTTGACGAAGACATTACCTTCTCGTCATACCGGATAACCAGTCAACTTTCCTACAAACACCCTGATACTCTAACAATTAAGAAAAAAACTCACAATTTTCGGTTTTTTTAAAATAAGGAATCCAGTTCACATTCGAGTTCCATCACACAATGAAGAATATTTGATGATATGTAGGTAAGATAGATAGAGAGAGGTCCATGGTTTTCCTTGCTTCCTGAACGACGAGTGTCACTATTGCAATCAAACATATAGATTTATTACACTGTATCGCATGTTCCTTCACCTTGTGGCATGACTCTAAAACCTGACGACATGTCAATCCCTCTTTTATACTGGATTCCAAAGCTCCACAATTGCTGTCTGCAGCGCATAGCCTTCCGTCATCGCAGTGTCTGGTATCTATAATTTATGTGATGAAATTACGTGTGAGAAATGGTCTAAATGACGAAATATGTCTTATAGTTGAGAAGAATAGTTATGCAGAGTTGCATAGATTTACTGTGATTCTATCCACGAATGGAATCTATGCCCCTTATCACCCTGTGCTACCATTGATCATCGGATTCACCAAAGGATTAAACATGTTCCATCTGCATTACCTTGGGATTTACTTCCACATTAACCATGGTCTCGTGAAAGGTTTACACGATGGTTATGATAATCGAAAGACGAACATGCTCGACAATACTGTCATAAATATAGCAATTAGCAAATATTTGAACGTCTAAACGCTGCTTGATTATGTTGCAGACTGTCCCTATGGCGACAACACGTTTAATGATCCATGTGCCTATAGCAACTGTATCATTGCTGGTCCCGACTACATTGGAAGGTGTTTTGACACTTGTCGCAATTTTACGTCACAATCTACCACAACTACAACAACTACTACTGTACCAACAACTACCACAGCTACACTAACATCTACCACAACTGCACCAATAATTACCACAACTACACTAATAACACCAATAACTATCACTTTACCAACTACCACAACTACTACAACTGCACCAATAACTACCACTTTACCAACTACCACTACCACAATAGTATCTACCACAATTACACCAACAACTAACACAACTGCACCAACAGCTACACCATCAACTACCACTACTCTCCCAACAACCTCAACTACTATACCAACAACTACAACAACTACCTCAGCATCTACTACAACTGCACCAACTACCACAACTACACCAATTGCTATCACAACAACTAACACTACACCAGCAACTACCCCAACGGCACCAATAACTACCACTTTACCAACTACCACAATTACACCAACAACTACCGCAACTGCACCAATAACTACCACTTTACCAACTACCACAACTACACTAACAACTACCACTACTACACCAATATCTACGACAATTACACAAACAACTACTACAACTGCACCAACAGCTAAGCCATCAACTACCACTACTCTCCTAACAACCTCAACTACTACACCAACAACTACAACAACTATACCAGCATCTACTACAACTGCACCAACTACGCATACCACAACTACACCAATTCCTATCACAACAACTACCACAACAGGACCAAGAACTACTAGACCTACAACTTCCACTAGTACACCAACAACTACCACAACTACATCAACAACTACTTCAACTACACCAACTACGACTACAACTACACCAACGACTGCCACAGCTACACCAACAACTGTCACAACTACACCAACGACTTCGACTACGCAATTAACTACCACTACACCAACTACAACGCCAACTACATCAACAATTCCTACAACAGCCAGCACAACACAAAGTTCCTCACCTCCATCAAAACAAGCTACCAGTACAAGAATAGTGTCCAGCACAGCTACAGTCATAGCAGGACCTACATCTACAACTTTAGGCTTATCTCTTCCCACCACGACAGTCAATGCTCTCAGTGGTGAGTATAACTGATACACAGACATACAAATTACCCCAACAAACCATGCTTGTCATTCACGTGACAATTGTATCGGGTGGTCGATGACTTGTTTGATTGTTTGTTAAAGTATCCTTAAGGTACCGTTGTTCATCAATCGCCGATTTGTCTGCCCCGGAGTCCATTAATCACAGTGACAGTTTTAAATATTGCTGACTTCAGCATAAAACGGAAACAAACACATGTTAAGAATAAAGAATTAGAGACAGAAAAGTCTTAGAAACAGTGATTACCGCTGTTTGTCTTTCTGACTTTCACAGAGACTTCTACTACCACCAGTTTCTCCTTTGTCAATTGCTTCCTTCGAGGAAATCATTCATTTTTGTATTAACATTAATTGAAAATAAATACAATCAGTATTATCAGGTAGTGAATTGTATGAAATATTCGTTTGTTTCCAGAGCAAAAAATAATCATAGGGGCGAGCTTCGCTTTCAGTCTCGGGATAATTGTCATCCTCATTGTGCTCATCGTCTTTGTCGAAAGGTGCGTACAGTTATTTTCCTTAAAGAGTTGATCTACATAAATGTGTCTGAAATGTGATTCTTCATGCTTTTGTTGGCATAGGTGTTCGGGGACTGGGTGTTCTTGCACAGAATTAGGAACTACTTGCACAAATAGATATCAGGCTTCGACCAACAAATTCATAAGGGAAGTCATCTTTATATTTTGAAACCTGCTACTTTAAACACTCGTTGCGCTAAAAGGGCAACTCTTTCGACTGGGCGTTGTCCACCAACACGAATAGACAGATGGTAGTTGACTGCGATTGGATGACACTACACATTACACTGTGTGAAGTTTGTTTGAGAAGCATTATTGCTCTCGACAAAATTAACATAAACAGAAGTGTTTATAACCTTTTTATCGCCTCTTCATGACCTCTTTCGCTTGCTGTCAAAAAGCAATTGAACCAGTTTAGTAAGCCGTCAGAGGCACTTGTGAAGACTCCACAGACAAAACTACAGCAAAATAGTTCATTCCAACAATTAATATTGTTATGGTGTGATTTCCAAACTGAAATGTAAAGATTAATATCATAATCGGTATTGGAGCTGAATTGTGCAATCAGTAAATAATAGTAGTATATAGTGCACTTCTGCCCGTTTTGTAATTGCAGCCCTCTCATTGGCTGATTTCTGCCCGTCATATAATGCAGCCCTCTCATTTGCTGATTTCTACCCGCAGGATCCCCCAACCCAGAGTAATGACGTCATATATTTCTGTCCTCTCATTGGCTGATTTCTACCCGCAGGGTCCCCTCCCCCACCCAGGGGTCCCACCCCACCCCAGCACTCCAGGGGTCCCACCCCACCACCCAGGGTCCCATCCCACTTTCCCACCCATTTTGATTTTGAGCGCTGTTATGTAACTTATTCATAAGAGAACCTAGTGAATGCTATTCTAGACTTAGTGTATACAATAATAAAAGAATTGTGTTGAATTTTCTGACCAGTGGCTTTGTCATTCAAATGATAATTATAAGTTTATCTCCAACTCGTAACCCTTCGACTCATGACCGCTGGTCAACCCTTATGATAAGAATTACTTTAATGAAAAGCCTTGGCGACGAGAATGCTGTCGTCCCATCTGTGGCTGTGACTAGGTGTCAGGGGACTAAAGTTTCCACTGACCAGTGTATTACAAGGGGACAGCAATTTACTTAATTAGTGAGAGGACATCTGACCTCTCTTTGTCCTTGATATCTCTTTTAACATCAATCCATTCGTAATTGAATCCGGCTGTCGTGTCAGCATAATATTGTTTGACATCGTGGACAAGGCGTTACTCGATCGTTATCGTCCATACATGACGTTTAATGACAGGTAGTTAACTGCTATATTAACTGGTTAGTCCGCCTTTCGAAAGTACATTTCTACGCTACGATCATGGCCCAGGAACAAATAACCAAGTACCTGAAGACTTTGACTTCTGATAACCTTGACAAAGTTCTCGCCTTCCTAGAACATGTCAGTGATGAAGAAGAGGATCAACTATTGGTCACTGTTGAAGATCAGTTCGAAAGTGACGATGATGACTCGATCTTAGTAGAACACTTAGAGAATGTAGAACGAGAAATGTCTACGGAAGCTGACCTTGAGGTATGTTTATATTGTTTTCTAAAATACTAATGTGTAGCTAATGTATTTACAGACACCTTTATTATGTAAAAACGTGTGTATTTGTACCGTTAGTAATGTATGAAATTATTACCGCTATTTTAGAAAGCATCTGAAACAGATGGTGATACGTGGAGCGATGGCGTCACTGATTTGGAGCTATTGGCGGGGCTATTGGAAGCCGAAAGGGGCAACGAGGAAGATGATGATGACGTCATAATTGTGAATGTTGAAAACGTTCCCGCTGAACAGAGTCAGGGTTTTTAATTGGATTTCGGGGTATGTTTTTTGGGGGGGTTTCTGAGTTAGTCAAAGCGCGCAACTACTGTTCTATACTTACCGTTCAAATTGTTTAACGAGTATGAAAACCTTGCATATCGCTATAAAATAGTCTGAATTATAATTTCTATTGTAGGAAGAGGTTTCGTGGTCCAGCAACTGGGACAACGAAATATTTACCGTTTCCTATGACACCCAGGATGATAGCGATCATAATACGGATCCGGAGGTATGTTTAAACCGAGCATAAAAATAGATATTGTTTATAACGTATTCGACTCTCTCTCTCTCTCTCTCTCTCTCTCTCTCTCTCTCTCTCTCTCTCTCTCTCTCTCTCTCTCTCTCTCTAAATATATTCGTATACGATGTACGCGTACTGAGGTGTATTTTGGTAAATCTTTATTTACTATTTCCTATATTTTCGTTCAAGGAACTGATCAATGCCGACACATCGGAAGACACGTCTTGTGATGTGGGAAACCTTATGATTTCCACGAGGGAGGAAGAGTCAGAGGTCAGCACTGGTGAATTTTACTGACGATAATATATATTAAAAAAGAATGTAATAAAACATCTGTACTGAACTCCACGTTTTACTTATGTTCACATCCTACTTTGAGTATATCTATTTCTCGACATTATATTTCTTCGATGTAAACGAGTTATTATTTTTATTATTTATGACCGATTCAAGTTATTTCATATAGTATCAATTATCGTTCTTTGTAGGGTGAAGAAACTGGTAGTTCTCAAGAGGTTGAACAGTTGGTGGGTGAAGTTGAACCGTACGAACTCGAGCTATTCGAACGACAGAGGGTTCGAAGATTCAGACTCAATGTCAATAACTACCACTTGCGATTTAATGGTGAGTGGTTAAATGTTCAGAGACCCGAGAATTTACCAGTCGTCTTGAGAAGGATGTTTGACCGTATACTGGAGGATCTACGTCATCAGGTAGATAGTCAAGATAATGACAGAGTAGGGTTAGCTATTCGTCATCCAGCTTTGGACGCTCCAATGAGGATAGGTTTCCGTCGCCATATCGAGCTAAGAGGAGAAGACATTATGAACTTGAATGAAAAGTAATGTCGATCTCGCGGTAGATGACACTATGATCATCAAACTTTTACACGTCGAGGATCCAAACCGTGTTGGCGAAGGAAGAGGTCATAGATCTAAGATCTAAGTATAGAATGTTTTAAAGAAATGAAGAGGTCTATTTTGAAGATAAGGAACAATGATGATCTCTGTTTTGCTAGGGCCCTTGTGACAGCCATACACTACAGTTTAAAACCGGAACCGTTGGACAGAAAACATCCCGATTGTGTCGCCTGGCGTAAAAAGCTCAGATCCCTGACAGAAATTCGTAAGTAAGGTGACAGGCAAAGAGATGAAGCGATAAAGCTAATGCAGAACGCTGGGATTGTCGTGGGTCCTTGCCAAGGTCGGGAAACATGGGAAGCAGACACCTGGCTCCTACTTATCAGTGAAAGATATATTCAGCAGATATTTTCAACAAGCTGATGTACAAAAGCCCCGTTGTAGATGCTGAAAATATCCTACATCTGTTTCATAATGACAATCATTATGACGTCATCACTACCATGACAGGATTCACTGGATACAATGGATACTGCGAAGTATGCGATATTCGCTACAGTACAGCCAACAATCATAAATGTAGCCTCGACTTCCACTGTTAACAGTGTAAACAGCCTGGTTTTTGAGGGGTTAAGATCAACATGGATGTGAACTGTTTGACCTGTAATCGATGGTTTGTCAATGTCCGATGCTATCAACGTCATTTGACACGAGCCATCGATCGAGCATCTACCTGTGATGTGTTTCATTGCTGCAAGGAATGTCTGGAGGAATTTAACACGTCGATGGATCACGTTTGTTCGGAAAACAGAGACTGTAAGATTTGCAAGCAGCCCTTGTCTCTGGACCGTCGATGTTATATCCAGCCAATACAGGATGAGGAAATGATGCAGCAGTTGCTCAAAGGAATGCAGGGAGCGTCTCGAGATAGGAAACGCGATATTCCGCAGGAAAGGGCCAAACGATGATTCATATTTTACGATTTTGAGGTCACTCAAGACACCGGTAAACACGTGCCCAATTTATGCGTGACACACTTAGGATGTGGGGGATGTATTAGAAACAAGTCTGACAACTTGTGCGATACCTGTCCATGGCGAGCTGAAGGAGAGGGACCAAGCCAGTCAAGATATTTAAAGGTGCATCCTCGCTGAACGATGTGGGCGACTGGTTGCTCAGGGTTGCCGACGGTGGAACGAAGAAAAAGGGAAAGAAAAGAAAGAGGCAGTCAGACGGTGACTCTGAGGATGGTATGGATGAAGGTGTCGAAGGGGATGATGAGGAAGAGGCCGTTATAGCCATAGCCCACCATTATAGCGGATATGACGGACACCTTCTGCTACAATATCTTCATAAGAAGATAGTGAAACCTCCCGAGATACTTATGCGCGGTCAGCAAATACTGCAAATGAAGGTTGGTCGAGTGACTTTTAAAGATTCACTCAATTTCCTCTCCATGCCTCTTAAAAACTTCCCGAAGACCTTTGGATTGACGGAGCTGCAGAAGGGCTACTTTCCTCATTTTTTCAATACTGCTGCCAATGAAGATTACGTCGGACCCTATCCCCCTATTGAGAGTTAAGGCGCTGACAGCATGTCTATCACGGATAGAGAAGCTTTCATGAAATGGTACGATAGCAAGATAGCCCCAAATGCTGTATTTGAGATGGGGGAAGAAATTTTGGCCTACTGTCGGAGTGATGTCGATATTTTGAGGAGAATATGTGCTGCCTTCCGACAACTCTTTATCGATCAAAACCGGGTTGATCCCTTTAAAGATGCGATAACCCTTCCCATGGCCTGTATGATGGTTTACAGACAGAATTATCTTCCTGAAAATACGATCGCCATTATCCCACCTCTGGGTTACAGACCTCATCTTCGCTATTCTATTCAGTCACTACAGTGGTTGGCGTGGTTAATGAATGTTGATCCAACTTTGGACACACAACATTCCCGAAATGGTGGTGAAAAGAGATTTCACTGTTCAAATGGAAAAACCTACAGTGTAGATGGCTTCAACAAGAAGACAAAAACAGTGTACGAATACTTGGGATGTTTCTGGCACGGCTGTGCTGGATTTTATAAAACCAGTAGAAGTAAGCCTCATCACACCCTGGGAATCTCTTTACATCAAACCCACTTCAGACTGGCTTTACTAAGAAACCATCCTAAGGTCAACGCTGTACTGACTATATGGGAATGTAGTTTTCAAGGGCAGAAAAAAGAGAACCCTGAATTAGGCAATTTTCTCAAGGGTTTTGAATATCTATCCATGCCTTTGAACCCCTGCGATGCTTTCTTTGGAGGGCGTACTAACGCTACCAAATTATTTCATGAGGCTGGGGAAGATGAAAAAATCATGTATGTGGATGTGTGTTCACTTTACCCATACATCAACAAATATGGTAGATACCCAGTGGGTCATCCAAAGATAGTAGATACGCCGGACGTGTCGAGACTGTTTGATTTACACGGTCTCGTCATGTGTCGCATACTCCCACCAAAGCGGTTATACCATCCCCTGCTTCCCTACCGAACCTGTGGCAAACTCATGTTCCCCTTATGTAGGACATGTGCTGACTCTCAACAGCAGGAGAGTTGTTCCCACACCGATGAGGAGAGAGCCTGGGTTGGGACTTACGCCACGTCGGAAGTTCAGGAAGCTGTGAGAGAATGCGACTATGAAGTTCTAAACATATTCGAGGCTTGGCATTTTGAGGAATTTGCACAGTATGACAAGGACAACAGGCAAGGGGGATTATTCACTGACTATGTCAACAATTTCTTCAAGTTGAAGCAAGAAGCCAGTGGACCTCCCGAACAGAGTGAAAACCTTCAAGAGTATGTCCAGACCATATTCGACAGAGAAGGCGTGAGACTTAACGAGGCAAACGTATTGAAAAACCCTGGACTCATAATGTTGGGCAAGGCTTGCATCAATAATTTTCTGGGGTAAACTCGCTCAACAGGAATCGGTTACAAAATCAGAATATTTGTCCGATCCAATGACGTTTTTTCATATGCTATTGGATGAAAGCATACGGGTACAGAGCGTACTGGTGATCAATGATAACCTATTGTTCGTGTCTTATGAACCCGAGAACGATTATCTCACACCTCACTCAGCTTCCAATTTGTCAGCTTCCAATGCCTGTGCTCTATTTCGATTCAGACAGCGTGTACACCATCCAGAAGAATGGAATCCACCGCTGGGCGATTCTCTAGGAGAACTTACAGACGAATTGGATGGGAATTCCTTTAAAACATTCGTATCGGCCGGTCCGAAGAATTACAGCTATTTGCTAGCCAAACCCAGGAAGCATGGTACACAAACTACCTGTAAAGTGAGAGGCTTCACTTTGAATTATCAAGCCAGTAGGAAATTAAACATGGAGACCATGAAAGAGTTGATTATGAACAATGGTGAAGATACAATCACCGTTGATTATCCTTCTCAGATAATTCGAGGAGACCTGCGAAAAAATAATGAAATCGTGTCTAAACACGTGTCTAAGAAATACAGACGTGTTTATACAAAACGTAGACTGCTTTCAAATACAGAGGGAATCCAGGCAGAAACGCTACCTTATGGCTGGGTTGAATAAATTGTATAAGTTAGATTCTTTTTGTTTTTCACTGACATTTGATAACTGGATATATTATTATTATTATTATTATATTTCATGTGAATAATCTGTATCTGTAGTCATCAGCATGTTTGTACATTATACGTGTTTCACTTTGAATACACTGTATTATTTGAGGCTTGATTAACACCTATATTCCAGTTTTGACAACTACTGTGCATCACCGTTGGGTATACCATGTAACATCAAATTCAAAGTTTGCTTTATAAGTATATGTGTATGTATGTATATATTTAATTCGATTATTGATGCCTCATTGTTGCAAATATTCTTATAATAAGAGCTTGAATTGTTTTATCGTATTGATTCTGTACATATTGTATTTTTAACAACTAAATATTTTCATAAATAAATAATCATTGTTTCAATATGAAAGTCGCAAATGTTTTTTATTTACTTGTAATCTCGTTATTACGGGTGCTACCAATGAGTGGTAATCTCTGATTGGACTAAACTTACGACAGTCACGTGGTTGTCTGGAGTAGATTAGCGATTAGTTTAGACTAGTCACGTGATTTAGAGTGTGGTCAACACCCTTGGATATTAATCTCTGATTGGACCACGCTTACGGACAGTCACGTGGTTGTCTGGAGTCGATAAGCGATTGGTTTAGACTAGTCACGTGATTTAGAGTGTGGTCAATACTGCGAGAAGTCCATTCGACTCCAGAATGTTGGAGAGAGGAGACGTGTAAATCCTGAGCTCCACTTCAAACCACAGGGCAGAAAATTCAACACAATTCTTTTATTATTGTATACACTAAGTCTAGAATAGCATTCACTAGGTTTAATTATGAATAAGTTACATAACAGCGCTCAAAATCAAAATGGGTGGGAAAGTGGGATGGGACCCCTGGAGTGCTGGGGTGGGGTGGGACCCCTGGGTGGGGGAGGGGACCCTGCGGATAGAAATCAGCCAATGAGAGGACAGAAATATATGACGTCATTACTCTGGGTTTGGGGGGTGGGGAAGGGGGACCCAATGAGAGGGCTGCATTATATGACGGGCAGAAATCAGCCAATGAGAGGGCTGCAATTAAAAAACGGGCATAAGTGCACTATATACTAATAATAATCACTCAAGATCAATGAATAAACTATAACTTATACTGAAGCACAAGGCAAAACAATGGGTTACATACGTGGCAGCAGTCCTTTAATGAACGTGCACACACGAATGTTCAGGATCTTGTCACAGTCGATTGTCATGAAACAGTCCAGTGTTCAGATAGGTATCCAATTCCCACTTGACAAGAAGATTAGAATTTGTAAAAGATCTCGAATAGTCCTGTTTCGCTTGTAACAGATAGCCTTCTAGAAACTGTAATAATGTCAAAGAGTACACAATCAGACAAATTTCCGCCATCTTAAGTCTGTGATAATTTGGATTAATGTGTATCCCCTATTTCAGAGGCATTTGCAGAATGGGGACAAAACGAAAACCTACGCCAACACGAACCGGAGACTTGGATTACAAGGCTCCGCCTCTAGGAGTGTCTTCAAGGGGGCTCTCCTCATACTCAACACGTTTTAATGTTGGTCGATTAGCCTAGGCAATAATACCCAGTGCAGTTCATCCCACGCATGCCCAATCATAGTTTTAAGCAACGACAGTGGCTAGACTTTTGAAACTGGTCCACAGACTTACCCACCTTCAAATATTGAAATAAAAAGTAGTCGGGTCCTATTTGTTCGCCTTACATTTATTGTCAATTTCTAGAACCTGGTGTGCGATATTACCAATCTTATATATTTTTCACCACTGTTCCTGCCATATCAATCAGTCTGTTGATCTGATTAGATGTTGGTTTATTTAATTAAAAGTGTATGTTATTCAGTCAAAATGACATAAAATATTTGACCATTTTCATTCATAATCGTTAGAACTAACATATTACCGCAGGCCAATCAGCGTGTCATACTTACATATACCTTTTTACATTCCTGGTATCATCATTGATTTTCAGAGATCCATTCATAGACGTATTATTATCTTGCGTTGACGTTCTATATTGACAATATATGGTCAAATATATTTCTCGTTGGCCTCTTTACTGTTCATATCGCACAGTTCACAAACCGATTTACTACAACATATAAACGAAACCAGTTTCTATGAGTCAGAGTGTTGGGTGTATATCGGTTTTGTGACGTTCTTTATGTACTTTCGTCATGACTTACAAAATTTAGAACTTTATGGCATGAACTCAATGACGAAGGGAGGTTTGGCAGTGTAAATAAACATATGTATATTATTTACCTTTCCATTAATTTTTGTAGTATTGTGTAAATAAACTTAAAATGCCACTGAAAATCGTTATATGTTATCTCATACCTATATATTCGTTGTCTTTTACTTGTTTTTCGCAAATTGTAAAAGAGTAGTTCTGTGAAAGATGGGCCGTAATCTCTACCAACTTATAAGTAAAGTACTAATCTGGATAGGCAACTTACTAACCAATTTGCAAATATTTACGAACATGTTAGTAACGTCTACTAACATGTTAGTGTCTGTGTGGACAGTGAAATTCGATAAGTTTAAAAAAATTCAACAATTGTTCACATTAATATAATCACAAGGTTAATGTTTTTATGGTTGTGTTCAAATAATGGAGGTGAGGTGAGGTGAGGTGAGGTGAGGTGAGGTGAGGTGAGGTGAATTTGTATTTAATAAGATTTGTGCACTTATATAGCGACGTGTGTGTGTGTGTGTGTGTGTGTGTGTGGCTGCTTGTGCTAGTCCGGACTGATGCCGATTTAGAGTGCTAGCTCACTGAGATACCATGTCGCAGTTTTAACATGACTACCCAACTCAGTATACTGACTCCGTATACTGACTCCGAGCGGACCAGTACTTGTTTAGCCCCTTAATGCCGAGCGCAAGACAGGGTAACAACAAGTACCATCTTTTAACGTCTTTTGGTATGACGCGGCCGGGGATCAAATCCCGAACCTTCCGCTCTCCGGGCGGACGCACTACCACTAGACCACGGAGGCGGTAATACTATAGCTCTAAATTGGCACATGCACCTGGGTTTTATACTTTGTTTTTTTTTCAACGTCTCTGTAATAAAACTGAAATTATGTTCAAAGCAGCGAAAAACTCGCTCACTCACTCACTTCAAGTGCCAAACAGACGTTGAGGGAAAAAGATAAAGTAATTGTATACAATAAGATGTGGCTTGACAATGAGTAAATATGTAATTAACGGCTACCGAATGTGGACAGAGAAGTGTAATATGGCAGTTCTTAAACAAAAGTGACAAAACCCTTTCCATGTTCAAGAAATCTCTGTAAAAAACAGAGTCCTTTGCTCCATTTCGACTATATCATGAACATGTGTTTATGAATCACTATCAACTAGTGATGATACCAGGTGTTCGCGAAGAGGTGAGCGTATCCTGCTCTACCGATGGCACCAATCACAAATACATGCAATGGCAAGTCAATTGTTCACCTGAAAAAACATGGGAATATGTTGTACAAGCCATCGGACATCATGTTGCATCGGACTTCATTTTGGTCACTGATATTTGGAAATATCCTCCACAGGTCTACCACAAACTTTCTGAAAGCTTTGCTGGGCCTTGATTGTTGTAACCCTGCTCAAACAACTTTTGATGAGGAGGCGTATGACTTTCTTTAAAAATGCTTGTTAAAAGGGCATAATTGATAGTATCTCAAAAGTTGTTGAATGTGGACACCAAAGGCGGGAGCTGTGAACGCGTTAACACCTAGGTTACCCCCCCCCACGCCCCCTCCCCAGGGTAACAAGGGGCTCAGGAGGATTTGTTTGAGGTGATCCAGAACCATATATTTTTCAGAACATCCACCATGGCCAGTGAACAATTTATTCTATTTTCAAAAATAACACATTAGGACATTACATAGCAGATGCATAAATAGTCTAAAACAACGAAGCCAACAATGAAGACAGACGACTGCGGTGGCGGAGCCTAGTGATAAAAGAGATGGCTCCTCACGCCGAAGACCAGGGTTCGATCCCCCACATGTTTACAATGTGTGAAGCGGCGATAAACCAAGCTGGCACAGAGTACAGTGGCGGATCCTGGAGTTGAAACAAGGAGGTTTGCAGCAGGAACCGACAACATTCATTATCAGCTCCTGAAACACTTGCCTGCTTCAAGTTTGGAAACCGTACTTAACATATTTGATGAAATATGGACAACTGGAAATGTTCCGCCTTTGTGGCATAATGCCATTATCATTCCAATACCCAAGCATGCCTGGGATCATACTGATCCACCAAATTACCGTTACATATTATCAACTAGCGGTGATTGTAAAACCATGGGGCACATGGTCAACAATCGATTAGTCTGGTACTTGGAGACCAATAATCTCCTGAGTAACACCCAGCGTGTTTTAAAAAAAAACAGAAGTACCATTGACTATTTGTTGCGTTTAGAATCATTTATAAAAAAATCCATCATCAACAAATAAAATGCTGTATCCATCTTTTTCGACCCAGAGACAGTTTCAAACACATCGGTCGAGATAAGGGCGTCGCTCAAGGCAGCATCTGATCTGTCACAGTTTGTAGCATCAAAGTTCATAGTCTCACAAAAGTATTGAACTCTTGTGTTGATGGGTCACCTTTTGTGGATGATTTCAGCATTTCATGGGTTGGTAAGGTTATGCAGAGAAAGACAGCTACAACAATGTGTTTGCAAATTTCAAATATTGGCCAACGAAAACGGTTCAACGTTTTCTTAATCCCTATCAAACTGCATTTTTCTGTTGTACATACAAACTGCACAAGGATCTAGAACAACTTTAGATGGTACTACTATCAAGGCAGTAGATGAGGCGAAATTCCTTTTAAAATCTTAAACAAATCATTTGGTTTATCAACAAGTATGTAACCAGTTGCGAACAACATACAATTCTCACAGATCCATTTTTACAGACGGGTCCAAGGATGGTGGCAAAGTTGCAAATGCCACCATCACTGGATCCAGAACTTTCTCCTCAAGAATCCCAGATAATAATTCAAGCTTCACTGCTGAGGCCAAAGCAATCACAACAAATTTCATCATCTTCTCTGATTCCCTGTCTTGCCTTCAGGTCCTCCCCGCGAATCACCCTGTTATTCAAGACAGTTTACAACTATATAATGATCTTTCTACTAGACAGTCTGACATCGTCTTTTCCTGATTACCAAGTCATAAAGGCATAGCAGGTACCTCGACACCCGATGCTGCAGCTAAAGCAGCTCTCGACAAACCATTATCTCAACAACAGTGATTTTAAACCAACTTTCAAGAGTTATACACGGGATCTCATAATGAAGGGGTGGGACACCCAGGTAGGAGGCAATAAACTTCACTAATTTAAACCAATAATCGGTCATACCTACATGTCAGTCAAGAAGATGTCCTATTGGCCACAATCGATTTACCCACGGGAATCTACCACGAATAACAGATGAGGGCGAACCTCCTAAGTGTATCCCTTGTGATAAAAGGTTCACCTTCAAGCACATATTGCTTGACTGTGTGGACTTTGCAATCGCAAGGGTTTCACATTATCCAACAGAAATCTAGAAGGTCTCTTCACACGTGTAAGCGGGCATCTCATTCATTCCCAGCTTCTTGAAAGAAAGTGGTCGGTATAATAAATTTGAAATATGTGAATAAATAATTAAAAGCTAGTTTTTAATTTTGAGGTGATGGTTTCACCAAGTGTCATTACTGAAGGCTCTGTCTAGGAGGTTAAAGTACCGTAAAATTATTGTCCCCCCTGTAATCCTATCACAATCGTTGTAACTATCATCAACCAGTGCTTTAAGCCAACTCATTGCTGAGTATATTCTAATATTGGCTAGTATTGTGCACACATCAATAAAGTGATGATTAAATCCTGCTAAGATATCGTGCAGTTAGCTGAGGTACCGTAAGTCCCCATGATCCCCAGCAAGGTCGCCTAGCCCAAGTTATTGGTGGCCTATAGCCCGTGTTTTAGTGTTACCGGGCATCTCATCCAAAACTACTTCAAAACAATTGGCCTGTATCCTAAATCCTGTGTATGTGAATAGCTAAATGATTGTTCTTCTTAATTTGGTGTTTGGCTTTTATCAACAATTGCCCCCTGTGTAATGTGACATGTAATTCCTGTCATAATCAATGTGACTATCATCAACCAGTGTTTCAAGCATGTATTTTATATTGGCTGGTATGTTCACAACCACCAGTGGCTAAAGTGATGACGTAAATCCTGCTCGGTTGTCGTGCAGGAAGCGATGGCACTGTAAGTCCCCATGATCCACAGGGGTCTGGCCTAGCTTTGGTTGCTGGTGGCTTATAGCCCGTGATTTCAACAGTTGTACATAATATTGTTATGCCAAAATAAGTTTTTCAAATTTGCATTTAAATATAACTTTATATTCATGACTCACCTGTAGAAATCAACGTGTTCCCGTCGTCATATGGCTGAAATAAAGCCAATGTGACGTTAAAGTTTAACTAACTAACTAACCGGCCATTTGGGTACCCGACAGTCACGAGCTGCCTCCCATAAAACGTCTCCAAATATGGAAGATTTACGGTTGTCAACTTTGTTAATGATACCTCGTGCGACTGATTAATGTCTACGGCGTCTCATAATCTCAGATACGTGCTTGTTGTAGTGGTGGTCATCTGTCGCATTCATTATTGTTTGCTTCACTATTTATAAAGCTGAATAATGAATATTTGAAGATTTTTGGTTGCCATTGTTAGACACAAGGAGCAAATATTAACAAAAACCAAAATGTCCCCTTGAAGATCCGGTTTACAACCCATGTTTGCCGTATGAGGTGACTGTGCTTGTCGCAAGGTGACGACCAAAGGGATCGGGTGGTCAAGCTCGCTGACTTGGTTGATGATATCACTGTACCCTAATTGCGTGGGTCGATGCTCATGACATCAGTCACTGGATTTTTCGTCCAGATTCGATTATTTACAGACCGCCGTCATATAACTGGAATGTTGCTGAGTGTGGCGTTAAACAACACACGAACACACAAAACCAAAAGGCCTTTTACGGTATTTTGAGGTTATGCATACATATTTTTTTAATAAGGAGAGCTTACCCCAAGCCTGAAGTTATATGTGTGTAACAAGTAGAGGAAAGTGGGATGAGAAGGAGTAGCATTAGGCATCCATGGTCAGTAACTGGAATGGTATCAAAAAGTAAAGCATATCTGATGGCACATACATATTGCATGATACAGAAACTGATTGGCTTGAAATGCAGAATGCATTGCAGAGTATATCCGTAGTTAATATGGATGTAGCATGTTTGGACTAAATATACACAAAATATTAACAAATCTAAGAACTTCATCTTATACAAGAGTGATTGAGTGAGTATGGTTTCACGCCACTTTTAGCAATATTCAAACAATATCACGGCAGGGGACACCAGAAATTGGCTTCACACATTGTACCCATGTCTGGAATCGAACCCGGGTCTTCGGCGTGACGAGCGAACGCTTTAACCACTAGGCTACCCGTCCGCCCCTTAAAAAATGAAAAACATGGGTTTTGTCGCTTCTATTTACACAATCACACCAGGAGACATGCGTGAAAAGTCTTATCATATTACTACATAGAACAATGGACCAACTTAAAACTTTAAAACTATATCCAACAGCAAACATGCAAGTGCATATCACTGTGGGACCCAGCATTGGGTGACACAAACAAATTACACATATTTTCATTGTGATACTACCAAACAAACATTAAGTGCAATACTCAATAGTCGCAATGGCAATGTTAACAAATGCTCTCTTTGTATTCATTTCAATCTAAACCAGGATATAAATTTTACAACCGTGACCTTCAGTGCATACCACTGTAGGAGCCAGTCTTGGGTGACACAAGCACGTGACATATTTTTATTGTGACGCTATCAAACAAATATAGTCGCAAGGGCAATATCAAAAGATACTCCCTTTGTATACATTTCAATCTCAGCAAGGATATAAATTTGACTGATCATGAGAAGAGTCCAAAGTAAACTCAGTGGACCGATTTCAAGTATACATCCTGGTTGAATGTTGAAATGCAGTCTGACCCGATATAGGATTTTGAGAAAATGAAGATTCTTATTCTGCTAACGTTAAGCCAGTTTGGATTGTGCCAAGACAGTGAGTACAAACATATATTATGAAACATGTCGTTTACGTTTAGTAACTTATGGCATGCCAATATATTGGGATATAGTTTTTGCGTTTAAGCTTGCTAATATGTAAAGAAGGGTTTACTGATGCCCATTTAGATATACTTTGTGTGAATTATCTCAATTTGATGGCAAATAAACGCTACACGAAACGTTCCATAAAACATAAGAAATTTCAACTGAAGGCAAACTGCATTGTACGATTTCAGAACTGCATTGTACGACTTTACCAGAAACATGTGTTTAAAGTCGTATCCTGTCCCATTTCTGGCACCCGTCACTCATTCATATGGTCATTCATATGGTCTTTCACTGTCAGATATGTCTATTGTATCCATTTGGTATTTCGCGGTTTCAATACACACCCCAAATAGCATTCATACAATCTCTCATGGTCAGTAAGTAAGGATAAGATATATGGATGAACGACTTCTTTATTACAATTAGAAGTGACGTTTCGGTGTAGGTTCTAACACCGTTATCAAGCATTTAGTCAGGTAAAACTCAGAATCTCATGGTCAGGTATGTTGGTTTTATCTGATTCATTTATTATGTCAGTGTGTCAGTGATATGAGGTAGAGTGGGTTTAACGTCGAGTTCAAGATTATTACACTCAGAGTGTAAAGCAACGCACATGCATGCGTATGCATGTGGTGGTTTGTTCCAATGCTAGCCTACGGAAATACCATGCCACAGTTTAACATGGATAACCCACTCAAACTCCGAGCAAACCAGTCCATGTTTTATCCCCTTAATGCTGAGTGCCAGCCGGGGTATCAACAAGTATAAATATGGATTTGTTAACACCACAGATGCCAATATGACGGTTGCCTGTAAATAATCGAGACTGGATTAGACAAAACCAGTGTGATAAGGTGTGTTACATTAACAAAGAAAATAGTGACTGAGTGAGTTGCGGTTTACTCTTGTATGAACGATGTATCAGTTGTATAATACTTTAGGCACATCTAGGATTTTAGAAAACCGGATCCTGCAAAATCATGTATGTGCTTAATAAACTTTTTAAACAATACATAAGAATATCGACCGGTGGATGGGTGGCTGTGTTTCGACAAGTTTGTCATCTGAGTTTCTAGGAGTTCGGTCCTGCCCAACACTGAAAGACATGTTACATGTGGTGTGACTTAATGCAAATGGCCTTGTTAGGAATATGCCTTTGTTCATCGAGCAGGGGATTTGTACCAGGTAGAAAGAGATTATAATGTTACCTTAAAAAATATGATACAAAGAATGGCTTATCTTGTATAACTCCTCTTGACGAGAACCGTAACAACTGGAATGTAGTAGTTTTGCCTTGAACTATTATTACGTCAAAGAACTCGTACGTAAGCTTCTACGTACTTTAACTTTTAAATATGAGGGCAAAACTATACCCTATTACACTTCACATGGGGTTTGAGCAAACTTTAATTTTTAATCACATTTGTATGTACGTGCATGAAATTGACATGTTAGCTTCTACATACCAGCAGACATCATGGTTATCAGCTACCTACACTTTGTCCTTGTTGAATACAATGTCATGATGAAATGTCTCGTTTGTTTACATGCCTTCGTCGCATGGCTGGTTGGTTGGTTTGTTGTTTAATGCCGCACTCAGCAATATTCCAGCTGTATGACGGCGGTCTGTAAATAATCCAATCTGGACCAGACAATCCAGTGATTAATAGCACGGGCATCGATCCACTTAAATGGGATCGATGACATGTATCAACCAAGTCAGCGGGCCTGACCACCCGATCCCATTAGTTGCCTCTTACGACAAGCATAGTCGCTTTTTACAACAAGCATGGCTTGCTGAGGACCTATTCTACCCCGGATCTTCATAGGTAGCTGTCGCATGGCAAGAGAACGGTTTTGCGGCGTCAGGCAATAAATACTTACTATTTTTATGAAAATTCTGTGAATGACGGGTGCTACCGGTCAAACAGGTCATGCTCACCCCTTTCGCGAATTCCAGGGATCATCACATATTTTTAGTGGTCCATTATTATAATTTCACAGCTATGTTGTCCTTTACGCCCAATGGAGTCTTCTTCGGCGGATAATCAACATTGACATTTTATAAGTATAAGTCATCCTTTTACAGAATTTACATGTTATTTCATGACTTCATTGTATTATATTTCACATAAGTGTTCCTGTTGATGTGAATGTTTTATCAACAGCAAACTGCGTTTATTATATGTTGGATTTTGCAAAGTGTGATTAATATTCGCATCGGTTGACTACATTTAATATAATCAGTAGGCTGACTCCACGATTATACACCAGGGCAAAAGTAAAGTACTCCTTACTTCAACTTCTTCCAACTTCAGATGTGATTCAGCGTCAAGTACATGTGACGTATTTACAATGAACATAACTTCATCTATTGTAAATTTTGTTAATGTCCATATGTGATGGGCGTAAAGGGAAGTTAATGTTTCTGTGAATCATTTTACATTTGCCAAATATTAATGACATACAGTCACGCTCTTTTAGTCTTGTGACTTCACATATGGTCAGATTATACATTTTCTCACCGCGAATAGATGAAAGATTGCTGATGCAGCGTTACTCTTGTGGCCTCGAACTTGCACCAGGTTAATTCTGTATGGTCCAAAAACATCCCCGGGTCACTGTGTATAGTTATTGATAAATCTACTCTAGTTGGTTTTAAAAATACTTTTAGATTGTCGCCTGAGCCTACATGTAGATATTGTCGTAAGTCAGGGCGTATTAATTCCGAACGTAAAAAGCTGGTTTCTTCCCGTAATGCTTTTGTGAATATCAGATCACAGCCTTCCGAGGTTCGGATAAAGAGAAGTTAGCTTTTTGTAGACCAGTAGTGAGAGGAGTAGTTACCTTTGGTTGGTAATTGGTTTGTGTCATCTAGCTATCATTCAATCATTCAAGAAATGAGTTTTGATGAGGAAATAAAATCCGCCAGATGTTCCTGCTAATAATAAATGGAAACCTTTTCCTCAAATTGTTCTTCCAAATTCATATAAAAAACATGTTTTGTGTTAGACACATGAAACTCGTTTGACAGGTCATTTGGATGTGAACAAAATTCTATCCCATTTGTTTTGACCTAATTTGGGGCATGGTGTGGTTGAACATGCCATTTATGTAAAAAAGTTGGCAAACCTAATCCGAAAATCCTAACTGCACCTTTGAAACTCATACCGGCCTTTGAAGAACCTTTCAGATTTGTCATTATTGATTGTGTTGTTTCGTTGCCTAAACCTAGGTCAGAGGAGAATAATTACATGCTTACTATCATGTGTGCTTCCACAAGGTTTCCAGAGACTATTCCTTTACGGAGAGTTATGGCTTAGGTTATTGTTCAAGGCTTTGGTAAAGGTCTTCACTGAGGTTTGTTTGTCCAGGATTATTCAGTCAAATCATGGCTCTTATTTCATGTCATGTATTTTCCAGCATCAGTTAGGCAAATCCAGGTTAAGTCTAGATCATATAATCCTGAATTTCACGAAGCTTCTGAGAGACTCTTAAGAATATGACAAGGACTTACTGTCTTGAAACTGAGAAGGATTTTGAAAAAGATTTCAGACTGACAGTAAATCGCCTGATGCACTGGAGCCGTGTCTTTGCAGGGTCTTCATTAGACAGTAAGGATTTTAAAGGCAAAGACAACATTATTGCTGGTGCAGTTGGCAGAATGTGATCAGTTTTGACTGCAAACATGATTTTGCATTTTTGTAAAATATCATAATTATTCAATTCCATTGTAATTGAACTGCCATTGAATGTTGTACTGCCACTATATTGTACACTGCCATTGCAATACTTTGCAATAATTTCCATTGATCAGAAACCTAGTTAATTTATACCATTTCTTGGTTTCACACTGAATTCTTTTACGATTAGATTTCAGGGTTATTATGCTAACTCTCAGAAAGTAAAACAAAAACAACAGTTTGGTGGGAATAAATGGGCGCAGTATATTTCAAATTGGACAGTAGCTGGGAGCCTAGGGACCTAAAAGCTATAGTGGGTGCCTACCCGAAGGTACCTGGGCAACCCAAGCAAAGCAAAGGAAGCACACACCTACTAGGATATCAACATTCACATCGATAGCGCCTCCTTAAGCACTGCAGCAAAAACCTAGTACACAAGCAGTGTACGCACATACAAATCAAAGCATTACCAGTTGGAGTGTCACACTGACTGGTGATACTGAGAGTAGTTAACAGGTGGGGTATGCATTACTCAATGCAATAACAACAAGCTAAAGGCATTTGGCCCCCAGATTCCCCGCCACCACTTCTTGTCTATGCAAGAATGCCCCACCAAATGTACCATTGCCAGCAAGCCACCAGATGTTTGGGATTAATAAGCTAGAGAGCCAACATATGAATGGTATTCACAGCATTTTCAATGCTGTCTTGCAAAATTGTTAAATAAATGTCATTACCCAAATCAGAGAGGTGGATCCTATCATACACCGGGTCACGGTACATGCCAGATATTTGACTTGTTATGTCATGTTTAACCATAATACCCGCTCGGCTACAAACAGCCACAGCCGCAAACCAATTGACCCTTTTGCTCTTATGCTCAATAGCAGCATTATTCTTGGCCCCACGCCAGTGTAGTCTAGGAAGCATCTCTGACCACATTAACTTGGTTTGGGTCATAAGCTTAGTGATAGCTTGAGCATAACTGTTTACCACTTCTATCGACAAGGTCATTGGACCCCAACTGTATAACAAGTATTTTGGGGGTGGCGACCTCTGGATCTTTCATCTGAGATATGGGATTAGTTGTTGCCACTTCATCCCCCTTTACCCAAGCCAAGTTATCCCTCCGCCAGGTTTTTCCAAAGACAGATGTAAACATATTGGTCGTCCAACTGCCCTTCTGTGAGCCCAGTACACAATCGATGAGCCGACTATCCAAATTTCTGTAAACATATGAAGAATTTGATGACGAGATACTGAATTAAGCCAAGTTGATTCTAATATATGATTTAAAGGCATTTGACTTCCACCGGCCCCACTCCAGGGTTGTTTGCTCTGGGATGCCTTGAATGGCAGCAGTTGTGGCTGCACCAATGCGAAATGACTGTGATTTGTATTATGATGTACAGCAGCCAATAAATCTAAGAGCCTTAGCATGTACAGCCCTGAATTGAAACTGAGTCACTGGACTAGTACTGTAGTGAAGAAACAGTTGAGTAATATCGTCATCTAGGGCTGTGACATCACCAAACAGTTATCTGCTCTCATGTTTTGATCCAGATGGTGTGACCTCACTTACCCAGAGAAATCCATAAAATGTAAGCGAGAACATGGCCTTGAACAAGCATGCTTCATAGCGTGATGAGCAGACATGCTGCAAACCGTGCATAAGTTTCTCAAGAAAACAAAGGGTAATTGGGGCCCTGCTATCATCCATGGAAGACATGTTCCTCATACCTTTCAGCATTTTTCTCATTTTCTCTTTTTCATCAGGTCAGGAAAGCCAAGTAATTTATGTTGTCTGCCCAATCCTGACAAATGTTGTGCAGCTGTAGCTGGCGATGCCTGTTTTAGTGACAAGTAACCTAAATATCTTACTAAATGCTGTAAGGGGGCTGGCCATGTGGCTGGAAGACCTACTTGTGATCTGAACATCTCAAATTGATTTACTGCAGATTTAAATGCTTTCCTAGTATTCTCTGCGATCGAATGGTCTAGTAGCCTTTCAGCTTCAGTATCAGATTCCAAATTGAAGTTGGTATCTGTGTTGACTCTGCGTCCGCACCTGGTGCCAACTGACGAAACCTCTGAAATTCAGATCGAGACAACGCGTCTGCTATTGTGTTGAGCTTACCTGGGATGTATTTGCCTCTTACCATAAGATTAACTTCCAAACAGCTGAGAACTAATGCTCTTAGGAGTACCATAACCCGCGGTGACTTTGCAGATAATTTTTTCAAAATGGTCACAACCGCTTGATTGTCAGTGTTGAAAACAACCTTCTTGTGTTGGAGGTGATGACCTTGCAGGTTTACTGCAATGATTATTGGAAATAGTTCTAAAAATGTAATGTCAGAAAGGAAACCAGCTTCAATCCATTCCTTTGGACACTTTTCTGAAACCCATCTTCCGTTGAAATATATCCCAAATACCATGTCTTCTGCACCTGCACTATCGGTGTACAATTGAATCTGATCATTATCCATCCATAACCTATTTTGAAATACAGATATGCCTTTGTTGTTTCTGAAGAAGAAGAACCATGTTGATAAATCCAGTTTGATCTCCTTAGTAATGCGAATCCTGTCATGTGGTTGTGAACATACTTCGTGGAGTCAATCATTCTTCTAGAGAAAGGACATCCCATAGGGATAGCTCTGCATAGACAATTTAAGGTTCCAATGAGAGACTGCATCCTTTCCAAAGTGATTTTTGCGTTTTCCCATTAATTACGAGAGTAGATCCAGACACTTGGCAATTTTATCTGGAGGAATCCTGACCAACATCTCCTCTAAGTCAATTTCTAGGCCCAAAAAGGTGATCTTTGTACAAGGTTGTACTGTTTTTTCATGTGCTACAGGGACCCCCAAGTCTTCACAAAGATTCATAAAAGTATCTAGTGCTATGCTGCATTCATTTGTATTCATCTCACCTCCAAACAGAAAGTCATCCAGGTAATGTAAAACATCTCCAGCTTGAATTGATTGTTGGACAGCCCATTGAAGAAAAGATGCAAACTTTTCAAAGAGAGCACAACTTACCTTGCATCCCATGGGTAGGCACATATACACATAATACTGTTGCTTGAATTTTATTCCTAAGTCTGAATGATTAATAGGACAAAGTCTAAAAGCACTCTTTATGTCAGACTTTGCTAACTGGCAGCTTTTACCTAAAGTTTGAACTATTTCAACTGCACTGTCAAAACTAGTTTATTTTACTCATGCTGACTTCTCTTCAATGTGATCATTAACTGATGAGCCTATCTGACAGGATAAATGGTGTATTATTCGAAACTGACCTGGTTCTTTTTTAGGTACAATACCTATCGGTGATATCCTGAGATAACGAGTAGGTATTGGTCGATACTGGAACGGACCTAACATTCTCCCTGCTTTTATTTCTTTATTAAGTTTATCATGAGTGACCGCAGTGTTTCCTTCTGCAGAATTTAGGTAAGGAGATTCTGTTTCCTTACGAGGACCACTATAGTTCAAAACAAAACCCTGTGTGAGCCTTCTATTAATTCTGCTGCCGCTGCCTGATCCTGATCCGGATACCTTTCGAGCAAAATTCTCAATACACTAGTCTTAATGGGTTAGAAACCTTCAATGGAAAGCTGAAACTTTTGGCTTATTTTGGTTTGTTCGAAATCTGCAGGATTTCATGGGATAAAGTTTGGTACACTGAATACAAGAATGGGAATACTTGCAATTTTGTCTGCTACAGCTCCGGTAGTTGTAATCATAACATGGCCATGGGCGACGGCCCTGCATGTTGGACTGGGGTGATCTAGTCCGCATACTCTGTTTGGAGTGGTTGTTCTTGAACATCAGCCAATAATCTGGATAGATTCTTGCCCATGAATTGCTGGGATCGCGTACCTGTCTAATTCTAAAATGTTGATCATATGATCTCCAACCTAAACCATCATATTTTTGTCCTGCCTACCTGGTATTCATATACTTAATCTACTGTTGGTGCTTTTCTGGGAATCTTTTTAGGGAAACGATCATGTAAATAAGGAAGCATGTAGACAATGCTGGCTGAAGATTTTTTCATAACCTCAATACCACCCCTACTATTCATTGTTACCATCAGATCCGGGATAGAATAGGTCTTCAGTAACCCATGCTTGCCGTAAAAGGCGACTATGTTTGTCGTAAGAGGAGACTAACGGGATCGGGTGGTCAGGCTCGCTGACTTGGTTGATGCATGTCATCGATCCAGATTGCGTGGATGGATGCTCATGATATTAATTACTGGATTGTCTGGTCCAGACTCGATTATTAACAGACCGCCGTCATATAGCTGGAATATTGCTGAGTGCCGCGTTAAACAACAAAAGAACCAACCAATGTTACCATCCCAATATGCTGTGATTCAACCAATCCTGATTGGGTTGCCTTCAGAATAATAATGATAATTCCAGATTTTTTCTTTCAGTGATTGTGGCAATGGGTCTCTTATCTTGTCTTCAACACACCAAATAATGGGGGTATCGTTCATATCTTCAGCAATTTCTGAACTAGTTAGGCCACTCGACTGACCACCCTGTTCATGGTTTAAGTTGATTGATGGAAAGGTTGAAACAGAAACCGCCTCACCTGATTTTGGCGCCTTTTTGGTCTTGTCAGCTGACATTTTCAATCTCTTGTATCCACCTGTGGTCCCTGTCCCGTCAGTGTTCTGCGTCATCCGTGTTGCGTTGTCTGTCCCCTCTGTCTCATCTCGTTGACGCTTTCGGCCGTCTTCCTTCGCCTTTCTTATCTGTAGCTTCTTGCCTCGTGGCATACTGTTGATTGGCGAGCCGTTGGTTACATTTAACTGCACATAGCGTTCTGACAACATCGGCAAGAAGAGACAAAACGCGACTTGAATCTGTATATAAAGTCAACGTTACCAAAGGGAGGTAACTCTTAGGGCCCATCAATATTTCATGCCGCTAATAAATGAATTTATCCTGGTATTATATCTTTTACTTAGCGGATAAACTTAATTAACTTGTTGTTTTAGCTTGGAAGATGACAGGTAACATGCATTGAATATAACTTTTGAAATGGTATACATGAATATGTTTATTTTACTGCGTTAATTTTGGATTATTATTGATAGTATTTAACACTTCAGTGGTTGCATTGTTGTGATAGCATTTTTTTCTATTTCCAAAGTGCTCTTATACCACATACTTCATTAGACCACTTACCAAGCTGGAATTATCTGTGAAGAATTATATTTGAGAATACAACCTTCATTTGGAGTGAAATATCTGACATATATCATTCTTCCTTCTAGGTATAGGAGCTATCGTTGACATTCTAAAGCCAAATCCAGGGTTGAGAGACTGTACTCTCCCCAGGGAGTTCACAGTGCGTGTAAGGACACACAATGACTCCGTCACTCTTCAGTTGGAGACCAGCACGTCAGTGAAGAAAACAACCCCCGTATATGTATCTAGACAGGATGAGAAGGGGAACCCAATCATCGTCAGAGATACAGTGTTGGAGCTGGAGGTAATAATGCTGTCATAACTCAGTATTTGTTGCAAGAGTTGTTATAATGTAGATTAGATGAGAACGTATGTAGTATGGTATATAATCATGATATCAATTTTTACAGAGATCGTTTACGCATATTAGCAAAAGGGCATGTACGGGTGTAGAAAATACAAGAAACTAACCCAGAACTGTTTGTGAGACCTTTATCAATGCAATAATCATTCTTGACATTTAACCAAGTCAAAATGTATTTTTACATTATCTAAAGGGTGGGATGTGTATTCAATTGTCAAAATATCATTTGCATATTTCATTTTCAAAATTGATAAAATCATTTTTCACTATTATCTTTTATATAGAAATTTACTTTACCCTTCTCAAAAACATTTGACGCGTGAAGATCCGCGGTAGAATGGGTCTTCGGAAATCATTCTTGCTGTAAAAGGCGACCTTGCTTGTTGTAAGAGGCGACTAACGGGATCTGGTGGTCAGGCTTGCTGACTTGGTTGATGCAGGTCATGGTATTCCAATTGCTCGGATCGATCCTCGTGATGTCAATCACTGCATTGTCTGGTCCAGACTCGATTATTTACAAACCGCCGTCATATATCTGGAATAGTGCTGGGTGGGGCGTTGAACAACAAGCAAACAAACAAAGCAATTGCGTATCTCAATGTTCTTGATGTCTATCATTGGATTGCCTTGTCCAGACGAGAATATTTAAAAAACACTGAAATATGGCTGAAATATTGAGTCCGGCATTAAACAACAAACAAAATAAAACAAAACATGTTTTACAATCTTAACCATGTTTATTTCTATCTTGTTTATTAGCACAAGAATATTTAATCTTCAAGGAAACAACCGTCCGTGATACATACCGGCGTTTTAAAAAGCAAAGAAAGAAGTGTCGCACCTATATCTGCAAATACGTCACTTGCTTACTTTGGAAAATATATGTCATTAAGCTCATATTAACCTGATATGCATAAGGGTAAGCTAGACATTAGCACAATTCAAAAACGACACTCTCCTATTGATAAAGAATGTCATTTCCTGTTCTAATTATTACCACATACCTTTTAATTTTCTTTCAGGGAACAGCCGAATACCAGGATGTGATTCACATGGCTAACATCGAGGTTACCTGCGTTATTAAGGCAGAGAACCAACCGTATTATGCATTTGTATGTGTCACCACTTTTCAAACTAATATGAAAATGTTGAATGGCAATTGTTATCATCTGTATGATGCGCCCATAATCAATTAAGATCAACAGAACAACGCCTGTGTCGATTGTATAGATAGTTCTATACATCAAGTTCCTTTTAGATGGAAACCAGAAGGAAATATCTCCAGAAGGAGTTCGCTATCAATTTAAATAATACCTTTAAAGTAGAACAGGTTTCAGTCTTCATGAATGTGACGCCTCATATAAAATGCATTTCGTTTACATGTGCTACAATTCGTTCATAATTATCATTCGCGATTGAGGCGGACATTTCGAACACAAGGATTAGAATTATTGTGCGAGCCACAGATTGTTTTATCTTTTGAAAGTTCACCAAAGTAGCTGTATTGTAAGGTCATAAAAATAGTTTTAACAGATATATATTTTGAGTCTATGAAATGTAATTCAACACGCAAATAATGAAACAGATGCAAATTACAGTTGTTGTTTATACACCAGGAAGGGTTTCTCTTGCTCAATGGACCAAGTATGTATGAGCTGAAGCCGACAGGAACAGAATCAGCTTCCAGTGATATCAAATACACACTTACTTCTTCCCCAGTACACATTCCACCAATAGATAATGATGGTAAGGTGTTCGTCGGTTTAACGGAAACAAAGAAATCCTCCGTTGGATGTTCTAAAAATAATTTCTTTCGTTGTTCCTTTCAGAATATTGTATGTTTTGTGACACAAAAATCCCGGCTGCACCCAAATATGTAATGGTCGGTCCGTTATGACAGTAAAGTTATCTGACATTATTACATGGTAGTGTCGACTATGACACGACCAAGTAAAGAAAATGGAGAGGGGCGTTTTTCAAGGTTATATCTGTAGAGATGCAGGTTTTTTCAAGGTTATATTTGTAGAGATACGCGAATGCAAGACTGGTTCGAAACAATCAATAATATTTTGGCATGATAACCGATAGTAAGTTGTTTTGCACATTATCAAGAAACAGAAATAAGAAATGGTTAACGTAGAGGTTACAAATAACATGAGTAAATGTCACATGGACATGTGTGTATTTTATTCAGATGATGGCGAGAAGGGTCAGTCAGGAAGTGACAGTGAGATGATGGCATCAGAATCCTTGAGGAAGAAGCGCCAGATTCAGGAGCCAATCTACGTGGACGTTATTACGGTGATAGCGTTCTCTGTTTATGAAAGGTACTTGTCTTTTTACCTCACAACACAGTTAAACCAATCAATAATGTCATACTGCAATGTGTCTTACCTAGCAAGATATTAATATCTCTGACACAATAAATACATTTGCCATTCAATCCCTGCAAATAGATCCTTTGTATTGTGTACCATGGGAGATTTTATCTTGTCAACGCATTTTCTGGTAGTTGATTCCGTTGTATGTGACAGATGGTATTCCAGAGCAACCCAGCTGTCCGAAGCCTTGAAGCACCAGGAGACAAAACAAGGCATCAAAAGACACTTTGCACATCTTGTAAACGGGGTGAGGTTTCTACTAGTAACAACTTCTTGAATA
The DNA here is from genome assembly GCF_023055435.1 of Haliotis rufescens. NCBI lineage: Eukaryota > Metazoa > Mollusca > Gastropoda > Lepetellida > Haliotidae > Haliotis > Haliotis rufescens. The sequence continues at coordinate 42,376,391 of NW_025964372.1, forward strand.
CTGTAAAGGCGACGTTTCGGTATAGATCCTGGCGAGCAAATGGTTGTTGTCAGTCTTGCTTCACAACGGTAAAAGGATCTATACCGAACATAGCCTTTACAGTATTAAAGAAGCTGTTATCCATGAATTGTGTCTACTTTATATTTTGTCAATTAAAAAAATCATTAAGTAAATTTAACAGTTTAGCATAGATCGCTTACGTGATAATATGGGTTAGTTTGGATACAAATTGACAAGTTTAGATGTTGTCATGATCTTATTATCATTGTTCCTGTTAAGTAACCTTAACATACTATTTCCCTTTCCATAACAGGTAGATCTCCGTTATAAGAAGGCGTCCCCTCTGTACAACATAAACCTGGTAGGATATATCATTGAGGTAAGATGTGTGCCTCAAGGGGTGTTAGGTAAACAAACACTGGCGTATTATATTATAAGTTTTTAACTTTTTAATTGTACGCTGTATTGATGGTGATATCTGATAGCGTCACTGTGAAGGTGACACTAAGTTTACCTTGTGTTAAGGTATTATGTTGACATCACCTATGATCACAGTTCATATGTACCAAACACAATTCAGCTTAGCTATGACGGTAGATTTACCCCAAAGAAAGTAGCTAGATACACCATTTTCAAAAGCACAATAACAACAAATACAGGATTACTAAATTTTTAAAAACATGGTTATGATAAGACAATATAGATATTATCGTCAATAATTAAACATTCCGATTCACTCCATTATATGAGCCTAGGATTTCTGTAGGATATAAAAAAATTCAATCTCTAATTTGAGACATGCAACCTTCAACTACATATCGTTTGGTTATACATGTATGTCTCACGGTACTCCGTGTATCATTATCATGTATGTATCATGGTACTCCATGTATCATTATTATGAATGTATGATGGTACTCCAAGTATCTTTATTACGTATGTCTCACGGTACTCTATGTATCATTATTTTGTATGTATCATGGTACTCCGTATATCATTATTATGTATGTATCACAGTACTCCATATAACATTATTTTGTATGTGTCATGGTGCTCCATGTATCATTATTATGTATGTGTCATGGTACTTCATGTATCATTATTTTGTATGTCTCACGGTACTCCATGTATCATTATTTTGTATGTATCATTGTACTCCATGTATCATTATTATGTATGTCTCATGGTACTCCATGTATCATTATTTTGTATGTCTCACGGAACTCCATGTATCATTATTTTCTATGTATCATGGTACTCTGTGTATCATTATTTTGTATGTCTCACGGAACTCCACGTATTATTATTTTGTATATGTCATGGTACACCATGTATCAGTATTATGTATGTATCATGGTACTCCATGTATCATTATTATGTATGTATCATGATACTCCATGTATCATTTTGTATGTATCATGGTACTCCCAGTATCTTTATTATGTATATCTCACGGTACTCTGTGTATCATTATTTTGTATGTATCATGGTACTCCGTGTATCATTATTATGTATGTCTCACGGAACTCCATCTGTCATTATTTTGTATGTATCATGGTACTCCATGTATCATTATTTTGTATGTATCATGATACTCCATGTATCATTATTCTGTATGTGTCATGGTACTCCATGTATCATTAATATGTATGTCTCATGGTACTCCGTGTATCATTATTATGTTTGTATAATGATACTCCATGTATCATTATTATGTATGTGTCAAGGTACTCCATGTATCATTACTATGTATGTATCATGGTTCTACATGTATCATAATTATGTATGTCTCACGGAACTCCATGTATCATTATTTTGTATGTATCATGGTACTCCGTGTATCATCATTTTGTATGTATCATGGTACTCCGTGTATCATTATTTTGTATGTATCATGGTACTCCGTGTATCATTATTTTGTATGTCTCACGGAACTCCATGTATCATTATTTTGTATATGTCATGGTACTCCGTGTATCATTATTATGTATGTCTCACGGAACTCCATGTATCATTATTTTGTATATGTCATGGTACACCATGTATCATTATTATGTATGTATCATGGTACTCCATGTATCCTTATTATGTATGTATCATGATACTCCATGTATCATTATTTTGTAAGTATCATGGTACTCAAAGTATCTTTATTATGTATATCTCACGGTACTCTGTGTATCATTATTTTGTATGTATCATGGTACTCCATGTATCATTATTATGTATGTCTCACGGAACTCCATCTATCATTATTTTGTATGTATCATGATACTCCATGTATCATTATTATGTATGTCACCTGGTACTCCATGTATCATTATTTTGTATGTCTCACGGAACTCCATCTATCATTATTTTGTATGTATCATGGTACTCCATGTATCATTATTATGTATGTCACCTGGTACTCCATCTATCATTATTTTGTATGTCTCACGGAACTCCATGTATCATTATTTTGTATATGTCATGGTACACCATGTATCATTATTATGTATGTATCATGGTACTCCATGTATCATTATTTTGTATGTATCATGATACTCCATGTATCATTATTCTGTATGTGTCATGGTACTCCGTGTATCATTATTATGTATGTCACCTGGTACTCCATGTATCATTATTTTGTATGTCTCATGGTACTCCGTGTATCATTATTATCTTTGTATCATGGTACTCCATGTATCATTATTATGTATGTGTCATGGTACTCCATGTATCATTATTATGTATGTATCATGGTTCTACATGTATCATAATTATGTATGTCTCACGGAACTCCATGTATCATTATTTTGTATGTATCATGGTACTCCGTGTATCATTATTTTGTATGTATCATGGTACTCCGTGTATCATTATTCTGTATGTGTCATGGTACTCCATGTATCATTATTATGTATGTCTCATGGTACTCCGTGTATCATTATTATGTTTGTATCATGGTACTCCATGTATCATTATTATGTATGTGTCATGGTACTCCATGTATCATTATTATGTATGTCACCTGGTACTCCATGTATCATTATTTTGTATGTCTCATGGTACTCCGTGTATCATTATTATGTTTGTATCATGGTACACCATGTATCATTATTATGTATGTATCATGGTACTCCATGTATCCTTATTATGTATGTATCATGATACTCCATGTATCATTATTTTGTAAGTATCATGGTACTCAAAGTATCTTTATTATCTATATCTCACGGTACTCTGTGTATCATTATTTTGTATGTATCATGGTACTCCATGTATCATTATTATGTATGTCTCACGGAACTCCATCTATCATTATTTTGTATGTATCATGATACTCCATGTATCATTATTATGTATGTCACCTGGTACTCCATGTATCATTATTTTGTATGTCTCACGGAACTCCATCTATCATTATTTTGTATGTATCATGGTACTCCATGTATCATTATTATGTATTTCACCTGGTACTCCATCTATCATTATTTTGTATGTCTCACGGAACTCCATGTATCATTATTTTGTATATGTCATGGTACACCATGTATCATTATTATGTATGTATCATGGTACTCCATGTATCATTATTTTGTATGTATCATGATACTCCATGTATCATTATTCTGTATGTGTCATGGTACTCCGTGTATCATTATTATGTATGTCACCTGGTACTCCATGTATCATTATTTTGTATGTCTCATGGTACTCCGTGTATCATTATTATCTTTGTATCATGGTACTCCATGTATCATTATTATGTATGTGTCATGGTACTCCATGTATCATTATTATGTATGTATCATGGTTCTACATGTATCATAATTATGTATGTCTCACGGAACTCCATGTATCATTATTATGTATGTATCATGATACTCCATGTATCATTATTATGTATGTATCACGGTACTCCATATATCATTATTATATTTGTATCATGGTACTCCATGTATCATTATTATGCATGTATCATGGTACTTCATGTATCATTATTATGTATGTATCATGATACTCCATGTATCATTATTATGTATGTATCACGGTACTCCATATATCATTATTATATTTGTATCATGGTACTCAATGTATCATTATTATGTATGTAGCATGGTACTCCATGTATCATTATTATGTATGTATCATGGTACTCCATGTATCATTATTATGTATGTGGCATGGTACTCCGTGTATCATTATTATGTATGTATCACGGTACTCCATGTATCATTATTATGTACGTATCATGGTACTTCATGTATCATTATTATGTATGTATCATGGTACTCCATGTATCATTATTATGTATGTATCATGGTATTTCATGTATCATTATTATGTATGTATTATGGTACTCAGTGTATCGTTATTATGTATGTATCATGGTACTCCATGTATCATTATTATGTATGTATCATGGTACTCCATGTATCAGTATTATGTATGTATCATGGTACTTCATGTATCATTATTATATATGTATCATGGTACTCCATGTATCATTATTATGTATGTATCATGGTACTCCATGTGGCATTATTTTATATGTATCATGGTTCTCCGTGTATCATTATTATGTATCATAGTACTCCATGTAACATTATTATGTATGTATCATGGTACTCCATGTATCATTATTATGTATGCATCATGGTACTCCATGTATCATTATTTTGTATGTATCATGGTACTCCGTGTATCATTATGTATGTATCATGGTACTCCGTGTATCATTATTATGTATGTATCATGGTACTCCATGTATCAATATTATGAATGTATCATGTTACTCCATGTATGATTATTTTGTATGTATCATGGTACTCCATGTATCATTATTTTGTATGTATCATAGCACTCCGTGTATCATAATTATGTATGTATCATGCTACTCCGCGTATCATAATTATGTATGTATCATGGTATTCCATGTACCATTTTAGGATGTGCAGTTACCACGACCGTTCCAAGGCGCTGTAGTTAATGAAACGAAGATAGATGGTGATAAACTTCTCAGTGGCACAAGGCAATGGAAGGCTGACACACCAGGATTCCCTGACAATGACCACATTATTGTGTTCACAGCGTGAGTTGTCACAATCAGCTTCAAGTATATTTAAAGTATATTAAATTCACACATTTCCCTGACCATCTTATTCCATGTTGTGTTATCTCTGTATTAGTTGCCCGTGTTGTACTTGTGTTTGTTTTCATTCATTCATTAGTTCTCTCTGCTTATTGTCTGAAGCACTGGTGATGCAGGGTTAAATTTGAACTCGCTCACTCCCAAATTCGCCCTGATTATGTTTCCGGTATTGTGGTAATATGTTCACGTCTGAGACCCTCACATCGGGTCAAGGGCAGTGCCATTTACAGCCATGTAATGAACACTTTATAGGAAGGAACACTCGACATCGGTTCAAAATTCAGCTTCAAAACACTTTAAATACTGACATGGTATCAGGCTCAAGATGTCCAGGAGTCTTCTGGCGGCAGCATATTCATGGTTCACAACAAAAAGGAACTAAAAGTCAGTATCGGAAACGAAATATTTTCAATGAATCGAAGAAAGAAACGACACAAGGCAATTTGGCTACTGACTCTTTAGAACATCAAACATAAATCTAACACGTGGATATATGACTAAAATTATGCTTAAACTTAATTAACTCTCTCAATTAAAGAATCCAGGGCTATCATTAATATGGTGATACTCTGTCCTGCTTAATCTCTGTCGGTGCTCAAAGATCATGTCATGTTACCAATTCGTTTTAGGAACGATCTGTTCATTGTGGCAAACACCGGAAAAACGAGTAACCTGCTTGGTGAGTCGTAGTATATTTTCTCAAATCATTCGTTGATTTTGGATTGAGAATCTAAATATTTTAGCAATGTATACATGCCTTTTGTAACACTTGGTTCGGGGATACCTTGATGTGTACTCAAAAGGAAAACTAATTGTGGTCATATTATATTATAATTATTCGTGTTTAGAAAGACATTACTCATATCGCCTCTTGATTTCCTTCAGAAAAACTAATATACTTCTGTTTAATTGATATATGAAATGGCTAAGGATTTGCTTTAGACAAATTACAAACAAATCATAGTGATATATGTGTTGTTCTTTACCCAGTGTTAAAGGTATTGTCATTTTCATGTTCATCTGTTCTACCCAGAACATTCCTTGCGTATACCAAAATGCTACCGTTGCCATGGCCACGCGCGTGGCCAACGGCGATTGCAGCTAGCGCTGCTGGCCTGAGACTGCTTCCGCTGTCCGGCCCCCACGGTAGCATATTTAACCGCTACCATTGCTTGGCAACTCCCACGCTGCCAAAAGCATCTCCACGCTGCTGGCCTAAGTCAGACTACCGCTGCCCGGCCCCAGGTAGCCGGCCAAAGCAGATCCCACTGCCCGGCCCCATTAGCAAAACCATTGTGCGGCTCCCACGCCGCGGACCCAACTGTCAGCTACCGCTTGACAAGACGACTTCCGCCGCCGGGCCCATATACGTGGCAATTGTTTGCCCCAACGTATGTTATTTTACGATTCCCCGGCTGAAAAGTCGGGAAAGACAAGGTTCCCACTGAGAAGCAGGTAACCCCGGAAAGGTTCCCGCTGAAAAGCAGGTAGCCTTAAGCACGAGTATTAATTTGGAAGCAAGTTAATTTGTTACTAGCAGTGTAGCCCACAAGAACCCCGCACACCTCGACATAGTTTATTGTTGAGACAGGTATTGCATATATACATATCTACAGCTATAAGGAAGTCATGTTTATTTACATATATCAGAATCGTTTAAGAGTATGTCCTTATATACAAGCGCCCTGGAAACCTATTTTACATATGTACAGGTTTATTTACATATAAACAATCCGCTCTGCTGGTACCTGTAATAGAATAAACGCTGAAGAAAAGAAGTGATTAGCATTCCAGGTGAAGAGGACACGTCAGGCTGAAAAGGAAAGAAAAGGAGTGGCAAGCTGGGTGGGTGGGTGGGAAAGCGATTAGATACAGTGACACACGTGTGTACTTTGGGAAGGGCTGTTCGCGAATGACGGACTAACAAAGGCGGGATGATGCTTGCGCGGGATTATTCCCCGGGCACGGTGCCGAGTGGTGGCCCGGGGTGATTGAGTTACGGGGGGTGATTGGGTTACAGACGTAATTAGCCCATGGTTTGGATACGCGCGATAAAGTCATTTAGTAGTTAGTACTAAATGTAATTATCCCGCGATATGCCAAGGAGAGGCACGGGCCACCGAGCCGTGGATGCCCGTGCCTAAAATAAAAACAGAAGATGAGATTGGGTTAAATGGCCGAGGATGTGCAGGTACTAGTGGGCTACTTAGCTGCTAATTGTGTATACCAAAATGCTACCGTTGCCATGGCCACGCGCGTGGCCAACGGCGATTGCAGCTAGCGCTGCTGGCCTGAGACTGCTTCCGCTGTCCGGCCCCCACGGTAGCATATTTAACCGCTACCATTGCTTGGCAACTCCCACGCTGCCAAAAGCATCTCCACGCTGCTGGCCTAAGTCAGACTACCGCTGCCCGGCCCCAGGTAGCCGGCCAAAGCAGATCCCACTGCCCGGCCCCATTAGCAAAACCATTGTGCGGCTCCCACGCCGCGGACCCAACTGTCAGCTACCGCTTGACAAGACGACTTCCGCCGGGCCCATATACGTGGCAATTGTTTGCCCCAACGTATGTTATTTTACGATTCCCCGGCTGAAAAGTCGGGAAAGACAAGGTTCCCACTGAGAAGCAGGTAACCCCGGAAAGGTTCCCGCTGAAAAGCAGGTAGCCTTAAGCACGAGTATTAATTTGGAAGCAAGTTAATTTGTTACTAGCAGTGTAGCCCACAAGAACCCCGCCACAAAGCACCAGAGTGCTACCCCACACCCACGGCCACGCGATACGCGGAGATAGCATTGTTGCCCGGCTTGCCTATGTACTGAAAGGAAACACAAACCTGTGCAGATAACAAGCGCCAGGGCATGCAATAAATTGTCTGTAAACACACACAGTCCTTTGTCACTGAGGTGGACGCCCTCCCAGGCGTACCATGTCTTGTCTGATGCCAGGATCTGGGGATGTGGCACCATTGTACCGCCGAGCTCTTTGACTCGGTTGGCCAGTCGACGGTTGATATTCTTCCGCATCCCCTCGATCTTTAGTGGGTCCCTGGCATCGTGCCAGTAGCACCTGTGCAGCATTGAGGATGCGATGATCTTGGTGTCAGGAAGCTGGGGTTGTATCCGAAGGGTTGATGCCATGATGTCAAGGTAGCGTCAAGTCCCGTGTAGTTCCATCCGTCACCCACTGGGGTGGCCATGCGCCGTTAAACCATTTGCCCTGCATGTAGGCCCCGAAGCTGGCGCCACCCGCTGCGTCTGAAAACAGCTGGAGGAAATCGCTGTCCACCCATAGTTGGTCCTGAAACACTGAAATGCCTTTATAACTCGTAAGAAATGTTAACCACATTTGTAGGTCTTCCTTGACCCAGCTGGTAATCCTAATGTGGTGAAATGGTTGCTTACCTTTGCTAAGCAGATCGGTTAGCCTGCGGCTGAATGCCCTTGCCATTGGTATAGCCCTGCACATAAAGTTAAGCTTGCCTATGAGGGACTGAAGGGCCATTTTTGTGACCTTGATGTTACCTGTTGACAGGATGTCTTGGATTTCCCTTGATGCCTCCTTGATCTTGGACTCTGGGATTCTGATCTGCAGGTCCTAGAGCTATGGGAATGTTTGCCACACTTACCGCATTTGTGAGTGTACTTACAGTTGACCCTGCTACAGCCAAATTTATTGAAATCCCAGCATACCTGACTGGCGATGTCCCCCTGTACGCGTGTCATTGCGCCCCGTCCGCCTGATTGTGGTTGTAGTACCGGCTGTGTTACCATGTACTTCAGCCACAACTCCCCGTCGATGTTGTCCCAGCGTCGTGAGGGGTCCCTTGACATTCTGTGTCGGAATTGTTGGTCGTAGGTTGACCGGGCATCCCCCCGAATCGAAGTGCCGCCGTTCTTATGGTTTCCATGTAGGACAGCAACCCCTGGGTTGTGCGGACCTCGGAGTGCCTACTAACATATATACACATGAAAATGTGGAAAGCTGAAGTCCAGCTTGCCAGGGACAGGCGCTTTGGTTGCTGCTTTATTGGTTTAAAAATTACCTAACCTGAGGAGTCGTACGCCATGGTAATCGTACCGTCCTCGTGACTTCCCTCGGTGTCTGGTAGGATTGTGCCGAGGTCGACATACTCGCCACGCCAGATTTTTTTTTTTTTTTTTTTTTTTTTTTTTCCCTCACCGTTTGTTTGACGTGCGCGTCTTTTCCGTCCGCACGGAAGGAAAGGGAATCCCCGTATCCTGCGATGTGATTGGCTGGCCAAGCCGCGTCACCGTCGGCCTCGCTAACCGGCATGCGGTTTAAAGCGGCGTTAAACGGCTCTCACTCTGTCGTGTCATTCAGTCTATATTTTCTACGAATGTTATCCGAACTATCATCATAACCTAGGCCATCTGCGTTACAGAAAAGAATGTGGTACCAGAGATACCACGCGAATCTAAAGTTGGTGTTTTCATATGGGATTAAGAGCTACACGTGCCTAGTTCGGGAGTAGAACGGCATAAATGCGATACGGCGAGTGCTGAAATAGGTGGTATTCAAAGCAAAAGCGATTAGATACAGTGACACACGTGTGTACTTGGGGAAGGGCTGTTCGCGAATGACGGACTAACAAAGGCGGGATGATGCTTGCGCGGGATTATTCCCCGGGCACGGTGCCGAGTGGTGGCCCGGGGTGATTGAGTTACGGGGGTTGATTGGGTTACAGACGTAATTAGCCCATGGTTTGGATACGCGCGATAAAGTCATTTAGTAGTTAGTACTAAATGTAAATATTTCGCATCATCATAAATGCATATAATCACTGTAACCTTCATAATTGAGTCTAGCTTTTTAAGGTAAGCAATGCAAATGGCAACAGCAGGTATTTCTTGATACATGAGGTGGTTGGGTAACCTGGTGGTTGAAGCGTTCGCTCATCACGCTGAAGACGGGGTTTGAAGCCCATTTCTAGGAACACCCATTGTGATATTCCTGGAATATTTCTAAAGAAGGTTTAAAAAAATACGCTTTCCTGCTATATGTTAATGTGTTTCATGCTCAGTTTCCATCGTCGTTTTGTCACAGGATATGCATATGTAGGAACAATATGTGAAACACCATATAACAGTGTGTCAGCTGTGGAATACACTGACAATCTGATTGACGACATGCTCGTCACAACACACGAAGTCGGACATGCGTAAGTGTTTTTAATGTATAGTTTACCATGGGTTTTTTAATAGTTCATATTTATTGGTCGCCAGTGATTTCGAATCTACGCCAGATTACTAATATATACATGCAAAATCCATAATATATACGCGGCATGAAAAACCCGGAAACGACACATGTACTGGACATTTGTTGCTATTTATGTTAACCTAATCTCAAGTTGGTTGGTTAGTTTGTTGTTTTACGTCGCACTCACCAATATTCCAGCTGTTTGTAAATAATCGAGACAATCCAGTGATTGATGTCATGAGCATCGGGACGCAATGGGGATCGATGACATACTTCAACCAAGTCAGCGAGCCTGACCACCCGATCCCGTTAGTCGCCTCTTACGACAAGCATTATCGCCTTTAAGGGCAAGTAAGGGTTGCTGAAGACCTATTCTACCCCGGATCTTCAAGGACGCTTAACTGTGTGAATAAAGCAATTTCTCAGCATAAAAATTTCTTGGGTTAAATCCCTTCATTGATGCTGTGTGTGAAACGCATGGGATGGTGCTAGAATATTGAAAAAAATAGGGTGATGTAGAGAGTGAATATATCTTGTAAATTGAACCTGGTATTTTGCAGGCTCAGCGCCAGGCACGACGGGGAATACAACAACATGTGTAACTCTACATACAAGTACATCATGACCGGCAGCGGGTACAGCACGACCCATGTTCTTGACCACAACAACTACTACGTCTTTTCTACATGCTCGTCACGCTACTTTCAAACCTTCATCCAAGGAATCCTGACAAACGGGTTGGTATGAAAGACGAAACAGTGAAAAAGTAAATAAATGGAAAAGAAACCTGACAAACATCGACATGGGAGATGGGGGTACCATACATGTATTTCCAAACAGACGGATAGACAGACAGACAGACAGACAGACAGACAGGCAGACAGGTATAATGAAGTGGTGACCACTATATTAACTGTTCCTGATCATGCGATCAATTACCGTATTCGACGTAATAAGCGCCCCGCTCCAATAAGCGCCAACGGCGATATTTGCTGATATTTTGGCTGGTGAACAATCCCAATTAGCACCCCTTCCGATTGATCAATGTACACAACACATATGTATTCGCGTATAATACGCACTCGTGTGTTATATGCACCCTTAATTATGAGCAATTAAATTCTGGAAAAATGTATCTCTCGTATATAAACATTTCAGGATGTCAGGTTAAACCACAAAATTTATCTTTCAACCCTGGTTTTTTTTCACCAAAATAATATTCTGATAAGAGCCCCCTATTTCTAATTTTGAAAGCGCCCTGGGCGCTTATTACGTCGAATACGGTACATGTTTTTATACGTTTTATTTGATGGGAGCCTCAGGTTAACAAGGTTTTACTATAAACAGTTAACCATTTTGTTTAAATGTAGCCAAGCTAGATTTTGGATCAGGATTCAAAAGTGAGAAGGTAGTTTCTTTATCTATTGAGTGAATGTTACTTGTAAAGACGATTTGTGTGTGCATTATAAAATATGTATATCGTTTGAACTCGACATATTTAAGAAATAAACGACGAGAGGGAGTTATTTATCGTACAATAAAACACTGCAGGGAGAATAAACTGTACGATAAAACAACGACCACGAGACGTTTAAATCATATATGAGATATGAACATTTTGTACAGCCTTTTGAAGGATGTCAATAAATTGTACAAGCTTTAAAGACAGTAATCCATATTTAAAATAATGATGACACCCTGAATACAGTCAAACCTCGGCAATGTCGGACAATTCCATTTTGTGTACAAGGGGGGTTAAGTTTGGTATTATCACAACTGTCACGTAGATTATCTGCACCGTTTCTTCCAATACCGATTGTCATATCTCTTCCACTTTTGGATACGATCGTTTAGCTATTGCGTGTATCTGCTGTGTCCAGCTACATCTATGGGGAACAACTCACTTACCTCTCAAAAATAACGTCATCCAATTTACGACGTCATCAGATTACGAGCGCATGTTCGAATCTCCAGAAATGACGTCATGATAGAACAATGTTTTATCGTGAAATAGTTCTTCATCTTCTTAGCGATTTAACGTGTAGCTATCTTATATAGAAATTTGGTGCCATAATAAAAACAACCTTAACACTCAAACCTATATGTGAAATGAACACTTTATTACTGAAGATCTGGAATAATCCGACTCGTTTTGGGGTGTCAGACATTTGCTGTCGACAGCTTTTCACGTGATTCATTTTATACGGTGTATGCCAAAGTGGTTGTGTGCTTGCCCATGATAAGTCATCTAATACAATAAATTTGTTAGGTGTATCTAAGAATTATTTCATTACCTTTGTCCACGGCATTTCTTTCCTGACTATGAATACATTACTTATCCTTTGATTTAGCCAAAATCAACTTGTCAATTATAAAGTATTATTTACAATAAAAGCTGAGTTTCAGTGAGTTGTTTTCCATTAGCCCTGTTAAAATATGTTTTCCAAACCAATATATTTTCAACTTGGTTAGTGCGAAAGGTGATTGGTAAAGGTGACACATTGTTAGGAGTGAATATGTGTGGTGGTGTGTTCACTGGAATCCGAAACCAAGACCGTCGGTTGCTGGCGCAGCTAAGGCAAAATTAATAACTCTGCGTAACGTATTTACAGCATTATGGACCGCATCCGTGGTCTAGAGCGTCCGTCGGAGAGCGGAAGGTCCGGGGTTCGACCCCGGCCGCGTCATGCGAATAGACCTTGAAAGATGGTACTTGTTGCTACCCTGTCTGGCGCTCGGCATTAAGGGGCTAAAACAAGGACTGGTCGGCTCGGAGTCAGCATACTGTGTCTGAGAGGGTTATTCATGTTAAACTGCGGCAAGGTATCTTAGTGGGCTAGCACTATCAATCGGCATCAGTCCGGACTATTACAAGGAGCCACAAACGCGCGCGCACGCACACACCCACACGCACGCGCACACACACACACACACACACACACACACACACACACACACACACACGTGCATGCACATCGCTATATAAGTGCAATAATCTTGGACGCGACATAAAAAGAATATTTCTCCTCACCTCACCTACAATATTGTGACATTTTACAATATGTGCTGGTGCCTATGCCCATGAGTATATCCATATAACACAATACAGCCGTGATATTTCCTATTCAGTATCGTATATTTTTCAGTACAAATGCCCAACAGCAATGCCTACAGACGAGTCTCGAGCCGGCTTCTGTGACAAACATCACGGGGACGATGCCGGGACAGCTCTACGACGTTCACACGCAGTGTCAAATGATGTTTGGGCCAGGCTTCGTCTTGCGATCAGTACGAAAAATATATTTATTAGCATTAGAAGAAATCCTGCTTGGTCCATCATATACTAGACAGGTGTAAAACTGTCTTACTGGTATATTTTCATTATCACTATAGACATTTTACTCACTATTGAACATGGTCTTTACAGGATATTGACATAGGTAATTCAGAAAACATATGCAAGAGAATGGTCTGTGGCAAGGAACAGCTTCAGTCGTTCCGAAACGCTGCAGAAGGAACGTCATGTGGCAATAAAAAGGTAAGCCATCTGAACATCATATGTGTCTGTGTTTAACCCATGTTAACATGTGCATGCACTTCCCAGGGAACTGTGAATGGAAATTGAATGTAAACATGTTCATGCAATTGGACTGTATAAGTCGATAGGCGTAAAAATTGCAATAAATGTTTCATAAAATGTTGTTATTATTATCATTAGTAGTGTTATATGTGTTGCGCTGTGATTTCAGTGGTGTGTTGCTGGACAGTGTGTGTTTTCCATAGATGCACCAGAACAAAACAATAGTAAGTATACGTTTACACATAAGTCAGAGGAACGGCTTCTCGGGAGAATGGGTATGATTCTGACAAACCACGAATCTTAACGAAGGTGAATCTGTGAATTCGAATCCACTAGCAGGGATGCAACTTTGCCAAATGTGTCGTAGCACATCAGACCACCAATCGATACATTCCGATACAATCGATACGTGATGAAAACTTGGCAAAAAAAACATTCAATGTTCTTCTATACTGACAAAAAACAGTGTACATAATATTATTTAAAGAAGCAAAGGAGCATCTGAAATGGTAGTGATAGTCATATTGCCATGGAACAGTCACAAAATAAATTAATGATTATAAATATTCGATATTCTGTATTTCAATTCGAGTATGTCACACGGTGAACAAAAACAAATGTTTGTCGTCAGAACATTAATACAGGATACAAATTTAAGAAACAGTAAGTGGTACTTGACTTTTTTCTTGGTGTGTATTCTTACCTCGTCAGAGCAAACCATGATATCCTGGACGACATCTTTTCCTTGAATACAATGATCACTTTCGGACACCTGCCATTAATTTCAGCTGACTGTCTCTTTGGGAACCAGCCAATCGTGTACCCGGGCAATAGAACATGTGCTGAGCTGATAGGTGCAACACCACGTTTGTGCTACAATCCTGGTAATTTGACTGCCTGCTGTGAGACCTGTCCTGTTTACAAGAGAAATGACGGTACTTATTTCTTAATGATAGTAGTCTCTCGATAAGTCATTTCAAGCATATTGTACAGAATGTGTTTAACTTTATTTGGCAATATTTCTAAGTATAAATCTAATGAGCTTTACAACTACATGTTTCATGTATTCGATATGTACAGAGAAAATATCATGTTCCAATGGGGAATACTTTGTAATGGTGCTGTCTATGGGATCGTGGGTGGAGTGAGGTGGTGGTGGTGGGTTGGGGGTGGGGGTGACTGAGCTGATATTTTTGTTGCAGCAAATAGTTTGTTTTTGAAAAAGAATTAATCAACGGCAATATCAGTTCTTTTTTACATGCTGGTTTTCCGGGAAAAATGAATTGTGAGCAAAGAGTTTACGCTGCTTTTCTGTTCTAGAAACAATTCTAACAAAACATCTACCTCTGGTACATATATAAATCATAAATCCTGTATTTTGGCTTCAATCACACTTACTAAAATGTTAAGATTTTCAACAGACGTCCTTCTCATTGTCAATCACACAAATAGTTGTCGCCAAGTAGTCTCGAAACTACCCAAGACATGAAGCCATAATGGCGGCAACATCACTTTTTTCTGTGTGTGCTGGAGTTAACTCCCACAGTAATATGGTCAGGGGAGATACTCATGAAAACTGCATGAAGTGCAGAGGTATGACCTGCACCAAGGAGAAGAGATGTGAGTAATGGAGGTAACACATCCGAGAAGATCTTTCTCCAAGATGACCGAGGCCGTGACTCTGGCAAGGACTATCCGATCTTCTTCCACGGCCGTAGGCCCATCTACAATAGACCAGCAACCTGAGCAGTACGGTCAGCCAACCGACCAGCCGTGTGGAAGCCAGCAGGGGTTACCCAACTGAGGGAGAATACCGTACGGGAACGGCACGGTATCCATGGACAGGCCGTCCACGGCAACCAAGCCAGCCAGCCACACCAGCCAGACGCTGAACGGTGACACGGACTCCATGGGCCAGCCACCCACGGCTACCCAGCCGACCGACCACGGCTTACCGTATGACCTTTATCAGCCAACGGTTCCCAAGACAGCCGCACGGCCCACACGGGATTACCCAGCCGGCGTAAAGTACAGCAACCGCATGGCTTCCGCTATCCACGGACCACAAGCCACAGAGAGACAGATTATACCGGAATCATGGTCACCGGAGCGTGACGAAACCTACGGTATATACGCAGAATGCGACAATTATCCATTATATCCATTATCCTGGCTATGTCTATGGACTGCGTTTTACGCCTATCGTGTTTCAACATAATGCCGAATCCGGGCCCACTGGGAAGGCGTCTACTGTCATACACCAAAAATTGGAAGCAGGTTATGCCCGCCCACTGGATTCCACACGTCGTGGATCACAGATACAAGCTACACTTCAGGAAACACCCGATCCTGAACACACATGCCGTGGGCCGAAGATATCACCTGGCCCGAGCCAAGGGTTTTTACTCTCTGGTCTTCTGGAAAAAAATACAACCGAGATGAGGATGATTATAAATTTACAAACCCTCATCAAGAGATCTGGTACCAAAATTCCAGATGGAGTCCGTACGGAAATTATGGTCTAGGTTGAAGAAAGGGGACTGGCTTATCCGCCAAGACTAACAGATGCATATCTTCATGTCTCGAGAAACCCATCCTCTTGTAAGTATCTACGCTTCAATGGTCGACGCTACGAATTCCAAGTCCTACCATTCGAGATAGCAATAGAGCCTTGGCTATTCACCAGGATTACAGCACCAGTCATCAAGTTCGCTCACCTCCAGCTAGTTCGAATCTAAAGCTATCTGGGCGACTTCCTAGCGGCAGACCAAGGAAAAGATCAGCTACATCAGAACATGATATTCATGGTCCAACTTATGACCTACCTAGGCCTTCTAGTCAATCCATCCAAGTCAGAGACTACTCCGGCTCAAGACATTATATATATCAGAGTAAGATTCCAGTTAGACAGGGGATATCTATGCTCATCGGAGGATCGATTCGATAAGTCTATAGAGATGATTCAATCACTTTCAAGTCAACCCAGCAAGTCGCCGAGGTGGTATGTCTCTTCAAGGCAACTGTACGTCTCTACAGGTTATGATCTTCAGAGGAAGGCTGATGCTACGTCCTCTACAGACATGTGTCAACTATATACGATCTCACGGCCAAGAGTTCCTGACTCAGTTAACTCCCAGATTACTATGAGACCTCCATTGGTGGAATCCCAGAGAACATGTGATGAGTGGCATCCCTCTGATATATCCGACGCAAGAGCACCATATATTCACAGACGCGTCTGATTCGGGATGGGGAGCCCATATGGACGATCTCATAGTACAGGGATCGTGAAACACAGAGGAGAAAAACCTTCATATCAACTGCAGAGAAATGAAGGCCATATATAACGCCATCCTGGAATTGAGGATATGTCTTCATCTGTCATCTGTTCTCATAGCCACGGACAACACCACTGTAGTGGCCTATATTCAGAAGCAGGGAGAAACCAGACCCATCACCCTGATGATGAAGACTACACGATTGTTTGCCTGGGCAGACTCCTTCATTTGCTGGATCGAAGCGAGACATATACCCGGGAAACGGAACAAACTGACCGACAGTCTTTCGGGGGAGAATAGTGGCAACAGAATGGACATTACATCCCCAGATCTTCACCTGGATAAACAAGGTTATGGGACATACCACATATATATCTATTCGCCACCTGCCAGAACAACCAACTTCCGGTTTATGTCAGCCCAGTTCACGTCCAAAGAGCTCACCGGATCGACGCTCTTTCGATGGATTGGACCAATCTATTCGCCTACGCATTCCCACAATGGTCTCTCCTTGACAAAGTCATCCACGAGGTGGAGGAGACAGATTGTGTAATAATACTGACAGCTTCAATATGGCCCAGCAGGGCGTGGTTCCCCAGACTACTTAAGCTACAAATGGAGGAACCTATACAGTTACCACTTCGTCCAGCATATTTCACGAAAATCTGCCCAGTCTACATCTAGCCTGGAAGTTTTCATGCAGAAGATGCAGACATCCGTATAATCTGAACTTGCCTCAGAAGCTGTGGCAAGTTCGGGGAGACCTTCATCCCCCGATACCCTTGATTATCATTCTGCATATCAGGTGTAGGTAGTATAAGAAGCACCTCAAATATCAACTATCACCATTAGACCGGAAGTGACTTCATTACCGGAAGTGAGAGAATAACCGAAAGTGACGTCAGCACCGGAACAAAGTTGCTAAATGACACCTTTCGGGTAGAAATAGACCTAGAAAGACGTCATCACCAAAAGGGGGAAGTGACAATCCGGAAGTGAGGTCATAACCGGAAGTGGGGTAATAAACGGAAGTGACGTAATCGTCGGTATTAAAAGTCACAAATCCAGATTTATTTACGATCAAGATCAGCAAATATGACGGTAAATCTAGTGTGAATATCACATATTTGACTGATTCTTGACACAGTATCTGATTTTCAAGTCCTTAAGGGGAATTTCAGAGGAAATTATCTCAAGTAGGATTAGAATCAGTACATAATGGTTTCCAGAAGAGTTTTGCTGTCACTTACGCAGGGGTCCCTCTGGTATATTCTGGTAGATATGTAACAGAGGTAGAAGCTTCGTAAGAATTATTGAACAATGGTTTATCATGGCTATTCTAAATATACTGCCTCTTTTACATACGAATTACTCCCTCCCATGCCTCGAATTCGTCTGCCTCTAGAAGTAGATGAAAGTGGTGTTGCCACAATTATTAAGTGATGGCATGGGTAGTTACGAGACTAATTGGCGACAACTTATTGTTTGATTGACAGTGAAGAGGACGTCTGTTGAAATCTGAAGATTTTAGTTAGTGTGATTGAAGCCAAGATTTATGGCAGAATTGTAATAGAGGGAGAAGCTTCGTTAGAATTACAGAACAAAAGTTTATCATTGTTAATAATTAAAAAAATACCACCTCTTTACATACGAATTACTCCCTCCCACGTCTCGAATTCGTCTAACTCAAGTAGTAGATGAAAGTGGTGTTACCGCCATTATGACGTCATGGCTTGGGTAGTTACGAGACTACTTGGCGACAACTAATTGTGAGATTGACAGTGAAGAGGACGTCTGTTTAAAATCTGAAGATTTTAGTTAGTGTGATTGAAGCCAAAATGCAGGATCTATGGCAGATATGTAATAGAGGTAGTTTTCTTAGAATAATTAACAATGATAAACTATTGTTCAATAGTTTAGTGTTTAGAAACAAGAACCAAACAAAACTCGAAATCCTCTTCCAAAATGTGAATTGAGGATACAAGTACCACGTGATAATCCAGTACGACATCCACTCCTCTGTGGTACTCAGCACGTGGTTTACGTACCTCCCCTACGGTTTGTGTCATTTGGAATGTTGCCATCAGTGTCTGTTGAACATGGACATATTGACTGATGTGTTAACCAACGGGTCATCTTCACGATTAAGATACGTTTGTATTTATTTGCCTCATATTTCTTATGTGTACTTGTATATTTCGTTTGTTCTAGAAAACTGCCCATATGGAGATCGATTTAGAAACTGTGACACATTAACTCAGGACACGAAACGTTTATGCTACGTTGAAGGAAATGCCAGGGGTTGTTGTGAAACATGTCCACTTTTCAAGTCGGCAGTAGGTAAGTAATGATAGAGACCTTTAGACGGTTTGAGTTTCGGAGAATCTTATAAATACAGACACTGGTAAGTCGAAAGTTTGCATACTGAAATGTGAGGTTGAAATCATTAAAATGTTAATTTGTTAACGTTAATGAGTGGCAGTAAGTTATTCTATGGAATAAAATACTTTTTAAATGATTAGATGTCTTTCACCAATTCCAAACTGGGATTATCCCCCCTTAACATACAATCAAAATACTTGATTTAATACCGGATCTGTGACCAAATTCATCAGTCCACTGTATCAGTTCAATGTATCAGTTCAACGCATCAGTCCAATGTATCAATTCAATGTATCAGTCCAATGTATCACTTCAACCTAATCTATTAGTCCAGTGTATAGGTCTAATGAATTAATTCAATGTAGAAGTCCCCTATATTAGTCCGATGTATTAATTGATTGCATCAGACCAATTTATCAATCCAATGTATAAGTCAATTGTTTTAATCCAATGTACCAGTTCAATGTACCAATCCAATGTATCAGACCAGTATATCAATCCAATGTATCAGTCCAGTGTATCACTCAAATAAATGTGTCCACTATATATGTCGAGTGTATCAGTCAAATGTTTACGTTCAAGGTTCAAGACAATGTGTGTATTTCTTCAATCTTCATATTATTGAATTGTATGTTTTCCAGCAAATTGCACATATGGTGATCGTTACTCTGACTGTGACACTGGTATTACTCAGGAGCAGAAACGTCTTTGTTACAATGAAAACAATACTTATGGCTGTTGTGAGACTTGCTCAGCCTACTCGTCAGGAGGTGGTAAGTACAGACAATAGGGGTTTTGGTGAGGTCTGGTTTGGGTTTTGGATGATTTAGTCAATCATTCAAGTTGTAGTTTATAAGGATTATATAAGTCTAAATCTCATTTTCGAGTTTCTGCAGTTATCATTATTAAAAGTTATTGGACAGGCCGTAAGTTTTTTTTATTTGAGCACAAAGGATTGGCCTCATACATAACATACTCCTGATCATCGAAATTAAGGGATTTCCTCAACTTCTAATCTGCAACATTTAGGTTATTGACGGGTACATATATCATAGTTGCAAGGGTGTTGCAGACCGCCTCCGTGGTCTTATGGTAGAGCGTCCGCCCGGAGAGCGGAAGGTACGGGGTTCGATCCCCGGCCGCGTCATACCAAAAAGACGTTAAAAGATGGTACTTGTTGTTTGTTACCCTGCCTGGCGCTCGGCATTAAGGGGCTAAAATCAAGGACTGGTCGGCTCGGAGTCAGTATACTGTGTCTGAGTGGGGTATTCGTGTTAAACTGCAGCATGGTATCTCAATGTACTAGCACTATAAATCGGCATCAGTCCGAAATAGTACAAGCAGCCACACACACACGTGCATGCATGTCGCTTTATAAGTGCAATAATCTTGGAGGCGACGTTAAACCCAATTTCACCTCATCTCACATAGGTGTTGCCTTTCGCTCCCAGTAGCCACCTGTGGGTAGAAACGTTTATTAATTGTTTTTGTATATTCATGTTTACAGTTGTATTATGATCTAATGTTTGATAGAATTGAGGAAGTTATGGGTAACCTACAGAGCATTATGGCTCATTAGTTTATAGTAATATATCTACTAATAACTGCTTCGTAGAAACATCAAAGGTTTATATTTCTGCAAACTGTTGACCATTGTCAGTATTATCATAAGTTAGCATTTTGACGCTACTCTATATTTACCTCTCCACTATGTTTCCTCTACAGGAAACTTAAATCATGTATCCTTATATTAGGAACTTTTCAGAAAGGACCACGTGTAATCAGTCACAATATTACAACATATCTATTAACAGTTTTATTTTGTTTCAAATGGTCATGGCAGTCATGTTGGATTTAGTTGGTGGTGAAATATGTTATGGTACAATACTTTGAATACTTTAACCCAAAGTGTGTATTTCTTCCGTATTCTGATTTTGGCAGGTGTAATTACACAATGCTAACCATTGTCAATATTAACATGAATCCTAACACAATTCTGCTAATCTTATGAACTATTCAGAATGGATCAGATATTATCAATCACAATATTACAATTGGTTTATTAACAGTTTGACATGCAAAGCTTCATGCCTTTAACACAATGTGTGTATTTCGTCAATATTCATATTATTGAATTGTATGTTTTCCAGCAAATTGCACATATGGTGATCGTTACTCTGACTGTGACACTGGTATTACTCAGGAACGGAAAAGTCTTTGTTACATTGAAAACAATGCCTATGGCTGTTGTGAGACTTGCTCAGCCTACTCGTCAGGAGGTGGTAAGTACAGACACTAGGGGTTTTGGTGAGGTCTGGTTTGGGTTTTGGATTATGATCTAATGTTTGAAAGAATAGAGGAGCCATCGGTAACCTACAGAGCATTATGGCTCATTAGTTAAAAGTAATATATATACTAATAACTGCTTCGTAGAAACATAAATGCTAGATATTTCTGCACACTGTTGGCCATTGTCAGTATTATCATAAGTTAGCATTTTGACACTACTCTATATTTGCCTCTCCTCTATGTTTCCTCTACAGGAAACTTAAATCATGTCTACTTATATTAGGAACTATTCAGAAAGGACCACGTGTAATCAGTCACAATATTACAACATATCTATTAACAGTTTTATTTTGTTTCAAATGGTCATGGCAGTCATGTTGGATTTAGTTGGTGGTGAAATATGTTATGGTACAATACTTTGAATACTTTAACCCAAAGTGTGTATTTCTTCCGTATTCTGATTTTGTTTCGGTTGATTTCGTCAATTAACACCAACTGATTTTTATAACTCTAAATCTAAGCTTCAACACTAAAGTGTCTGATATATGCCAGTTTATAATTTTTACAATTACCATCCACAGGAATGGGCAATGGTCATACAATATATTTATCATTAAGGCAGTTAATTGTAATGATTACAGTATGCTGTACTCATCTTATGATAGTTACTTTTCTTCTTGATCAGATGTCAGTTACAAAAAGCTGCATATACGGTGTTGCTTGAATACATACAAAAATAATCCATACTGAAGTCCAGATTAATGCGCCAGCTTTTATTTACAAGGTGAATGATGATGGCCCCACCGTATTATTACCCCAGTGTTTGGATCAATGTACACTCACATTTCATTTTCACATCCCTGGGGAGTACGTATTCCAAGCCGTTGTATCAGGCTCCAGAAGTTTGACAAAGACATTACCTTCTCGTCGTACCGGATAACCAGTCACTTCTCCTACAAACATCCTTATACTCTAACAATTAAGAAAAAAACTCACAATTTTCGGTTTTTTTAAAATAAGGAATCCAGTTCACATTCGAGTTCCATCACACAATGAAGAATATTTGATGATATGTAGGTAAGATAGATAGAGAGAGGTCCATGGTTTTCCTTGCTTCCTGAACAACGAGTGTCACTATTGCAGTTTATTAGACTGTATAGCATGTCCTAACACCTCTAAAACCTGAAGGCATGTCAATTCCTCTTTTGTACTGGATTCCAAAGCTCCATAATTGTTGTCTGCAGCGCATGGCCGTCCGTCATCGCAATGTCTGGGTACCGTTTCACAAAGCAGTCGTAAGCCTTACGTGCGTGTAAAACTGGCGTAACTCGGAAATACTGAACTAGGGGCGTTTCACAAAGCTAGTGTAATATTACGTCCGTGTAAAATTGGCGTAAACTCTACGTGTGGTCTTGGGGTGGTGTAAATATTTACGCAAGCGATAAAGATGGCGATCAATCCAAACACGGACGAGATTGCCAAAAAAGTATGTAAGCGAGAACGTGTTTTCCGCGACAGGTCGAACCCCCTCGACGATTTGGATGATCATGACATCATCGAGAGGTACCGCCTATCACGACACTTGATATTTTCTATCATTGGTAAAGTGAGTGACAGACTTGAACATCAAACCCAGCGTTCCCATGCAATACCACCTTACCTTAATGTTTTAATTGCTCTGAGATACTTCTTCAAGGGTGGATTTTACAGTGAGATTGCCGATATCCACTGTGTGAGTAAATCCTCTTTCTGCAGAGCAATCCACGCAACAACAGACGCATTATGTGCAACCATGGGTGATTTTGTATTTCTCACAATGCCTTCCACTGAGAAGAGTACCAAAGAATCATTCTTCGACACAGCTGGATTCCCTAAAGTACTCGGTGCAATTGATTGCACACTCGTACCCATAATGGCGCCGAAACGTGACGAAGTAGCCTACGTTTGTCGGAAGGGTTACCATGCACTGAACATACAGGCAGTATGTGATGCCAACATGAGGTGAGATACATACACACATGGTAGATATGAATTTTATCATGAATCAATTATTCCTATTCCTCTTGAACAAGGCACGACAAAATGTAAACATTACAACATGAAATAGATGTCCTTGACATTGACGCATGCTGCGCCCCCTAGGTAACGTTTTTGGCGAGTTAAGTCATGATGCATACCAGTAAAAATGAATCCATTGTGATAATGTTTTCAAATTTCCATTGTTTCCATGTAGAATAACTGTTCCATAATTGAAATGTGAATTCATAGTGTTTATTTGTAGGCAGATGTAGATCTCTAAATGAGCTTTATAAAGTTATGCATGTGCATTTTAAATACTGGATTTCTGTTGGATTTATATGGATATAAATTGTTATATTTTTCTGTGTGTTCAAGTGGCCTGGCTCTCTCCATGACAGTTACATATGGAATAACTCTGCCCTTGGTCAGTACTTTGAAAAGAAAAATATTGATGGATGGCTACTTGGAGACTCTGGGTAAATATAACTACAACATATATACCTTACAATGTGTGATAAACAAATCTGACAAAACTGCACTTAGTAAAATATTGATGATATTTTGATGACCTGTCTGGATATAGTGTTATCCTTATTACTTATGTTACAGATACGCCTGCAGACCATGGCTGCTGACCCCTGTGCTCAATCCCAGCTCGGAAGGACAGGAGAAATACAATAGATGTCATATCAAGACACGGAACACAATAGAGTGAGCATTTGGCTTGTGCAAGTACGGTTTTAAGGGGCAACAGTAAGTTGGTAATGTAACCAAGAAATTATTGTAAGTGAAATAATTAAATATTGAAGGTACAGTTATGTAGTCGGTATAATGCTCCCCAGCCCAAGGAGGTGTCATGCTTACCCAAAGTTTTTTCCTGAAGCCAAGTAAAGACAATATTAGTGGAGATGTAAAACATTTAATGTTTTCAACAGAATGGAGTAACATCATCTGCTCATGCATCAAGCGCACACGGCAACATTTCTTACACACTTGTACAGTGAAATAACAGTGCTTTCATATACAATCTGTAATCATAAATCTTATATGTACATGATACATGAAACTTGGAATAAAACTTGGAATACTTCTTATATCTTCAATCTTACATCTTGACTTAAGGGTATCTTTAACATTGCATTCTTAGTACTTAAGCTTAACCCTTAACTTAGACTTGACATTCACAAGCTTCTTCACTGTTATGACAAAGTAAGAATATCTTGTATAGGCTTATTGTGTCTTGAACGACTATCACTTGCCTAACATTCAAATACTGAACAGAGTTCTGACCCATTATGCAACTTCATAAACATTGACAAACATTCATTAAACATATGAACATGAACTGGAAATAACTTGAAATACAACCTTGAAACTATTGACAGAATTTATATCCAACTTACTAAAAGTACATACTGGAGATATGAATTTACACTCTTAAATTGTCCTGGCAACACCCTTAAAACTAGATAAAGAAATACTGTACATTCTATCATTGACAATATTCCAAGCAGTAATAACACTTGAAACTTGTAGCATATAACTTGGACTCCGTCATCTGAAACATCACCCATTGATAAGATAACAAAGACATTCATTCTAAATTATCTCCCTTGAATTACTAAATCACCTTCATGGAAACATTCAGATGCTTATATCAAAGGCATACATTCATCAAATATACTGACAATATAAACAACATATACATCACTTGAAATTAGTACATAAAACTTCACCATGTTTGCCAGTGAAAAGAATAATGAAGAAATTCAACTTTTGCATTATCTCCCTTGGATTACTAAATAATTGACATGTAAATGTTTAGCATAGAAAGAGATAAACAATTCTTAAAAAACTCCTGATGAAATATTAATAAAGATATTTATGAATTATTGATGAAAAACAATGTTATAAACAAAGTTCCAAAATATTTAGAATATTGATAATATTTTTGTTAAATAATATATATATATATGATGATGATAATGAAAAGAATTTAATTTATACATTTGGAAAAAGGATGATGAAACACTTACAATGAATTTTATTCAAAATGAGACAAACAAGCCTTTAATAAAAACAAAACTTATTTCAAAGAAACTATCACAGTAAACCTTGAAATATCTACGCATACTTCTGATTAAACTGATAACTACTTGACAAACCTATCTACATGATCTAGTAATACTTTGACAACATACTCAAGTAAATCAACCTTTCAATACATCATACCTCATAACCACTTCGGAGTCCTGACACTATTGTACGATAACTTCAGAGTGGCACAATTCCATTACAATATTTATCTTGAGAGACAATCACAAAGCATAAGGATATAATGGAAACTTACTCTATTTTGCAAACACATGACTTGCTAAACACTTGTCTCAAGATACAACAAACTTTGAACGAAAACATTTTCACGCTACAGATTTGTTTACTTCCGCTCAGCAGCAAAGGGAAATAACTCTCTCACACATACAGGCAATACTGCTAAGAAATTTGACTTGACGAAATGACATAAATTCTCATCAAATTAAACTTATTCCTATCTAAACTTATCTGAACTACAGAAATATTCATTTCCATACATTTCTACCATAAGCTAATAGACAACTTCAATATATCTATGCTATTTATGCAATAACAACTTTTCTGACCTTGCCGTTCGAGCAGACGAAAAACTTCTATGCATTGGGCCGACAATAATCATGAAATAGAAACTATTTAATAGTGTTAATTAACATGATATTGCTAACAATTAAATGTTTATATGCTTATGAGATGGAAGGTGTGTATTTTGTGCATTGACAACTCACCTGAAGCCAAATAAAGACAATATCAGTGGGGATGTAAAACATTTAATGTTTTCAACAGAATGGAGTAACATCAACTGCGCATGCGTCAAGCGCACATTGCACCGAAGATGCTATTTACGTCCAAACCACTAATATATATGAATTTGAAATGGACTTCTGGTGAATTACAATATTGATAAAATATGTGACAATTGTACTTCTTTACAGTTACAGGAGGAAAACATGTAATAGTATCTATTCATGGTATCATTGTTGAAAACTTGAAAAAAATGGAGTTACTTCTTATCACAAATTTAGCTTTTTTTTAAGTTGTTGTAGTATTCCGAGAGAATTGTTAAAAAACATTATCAACTTAATTTTGAACAAACTGATAGCCTGTCTAACAGGGGTCTGTGAAGAAGTTGGGAAAATAAAAAAAAATGTGTTTCATCACATTTCCAGATGCCTTCACAAGACAACTGGTGTCTCACAATTCACCCCAGAAAGGAGTTTGTGTGTTGTCCGGGCTTGCTTCTTGTTGCATAACATGTGCATCAATGAAAGAATACCACTTCCCCAGGGCATTGAGCTACTCAGAGGAGAGGGAACTGCCACAGAGTTGCCATGTGCAGCTGACTTCCCAACAACAAGCTCTGGTTGTGATGGACTGTCAGCAAGACATCAATTAATTCTGCATAAGTTCACTAAAATTACAGCCTTAAGCTATTGTTTTCATCATTTATAATAAGCACAAGAATATAAATCATGACATGTAAGTGACTTTCTACTCTGTATTACTAGACAGTCATAACTTAAGTTCAAACAAAGTCACATGAATGTTTGTGTGAACTTGGTCATGCACATTCATACTGTAATCCTCCAGTAGTCGGTGTATTGCAGATAAACTCTCCAATAGTTAACAACTAATGTTCACCCTCCAATAGTTATCAACTTATGTTCAACCTCCAATAGTTCTAAACTCCATTACCCGATCATGTCAGTCGAACCGTGTTTGTGATCTTTGAAAGACAAAACGTAGAAACGCACCCGCTCAATCAGTTAAGGAACTACGCTCACCATTGGTTTGCACGTACCAATCGACGTTCGCACGTTACCCTGCAACATATAACCTGGTTTTGCAGACTTTTCTTCTGAAATGAAATATGCCGTCGTGATATAACTGAAATTCTGTATTTAAAAAGGGCGCTTGACTCCCAAAACAAGAACCGTCCTGTATATGTGTTAACACTATAAAACTACCATGATTTCTGACCTCTGATCATGAGGTAAATGAAACGGAGACACATTAGAAATAAATTTATTTCAGAAAGACAACGGCAAAGTTGCCCAATCTGGTAATACCAGTTTTATGGATTTTTGTGCTGCACTCTCGGCTGTAGTTGTTTCAGTTACTGCGAGAGTTGACGTTTCATCCAGAACCGCTGTAGGTTGGTTTGTTGGTTGGTTTGTTGTTTTACGCCGCACTCAGCAATGTTCCAGCTATATGACGGCGGTCTGAAAATAATCGAGTCTGGAACAGACGATCCAGTGATTGATATCCTGACAACCCGGTCGCCTTTTACGAGAAGCACAGTCGCCTTTTACAGCAAGCATGGGTTGCTGAAGACCTATACTACCCCGGATCTTCACGGGTCACCGCTGTAGGTGTCAACATTGCCTCAGCCGATGTAGAGGCAGTGGATGTCAACGTTTTCGAAGTTGAGATAGTATTGCGATGAGGCGATCGCGATCAGTTCATAAAACGTATTTCCCCGATATTTTTCGCCCTTTAGGTTTCGTACTTCCACCAAGAAACGCATGAGAGTTTTTATTAATATCTGTTTCACGATGCGAAAGAGCAACACTGTCGGGGTTTAACACGACGTCATCACGTAACCCATGGGATTGTCTTTCCTTGACCCGCGCTTGGAAGACCATGACGGCCTATCTACTCTTGTTTTCTGTGTTCTGAGAAAAAGCCGAATTACAATTAAGACTTTGAAGATCTTGCTCTGACACAGGCTTGCTAAACGGTTAGGAATTCCAAATAATATCTGCGTCATCAATGTTATGAGTTGTAATGGGAATTTGTATGGCCTGGGGAATACTTGCTTGTACGTGTTGAGAGAGTTCCACCAAATCTGTATCATTTCCAGACAACTCATCTGATTCCAAGATATCACTATTACCCACATCAAAATCTGGTACAGCCACGTCAAGTATTTCAATATGAGCATTAATGAGTCTTTCAAAATCTGAGTTAAATGCTGCCTGGTACGAGCTCGTAAAATGACTTTGTGTAATGAATGTTCATCACGTACAAAGACTGAAAGCTAAATGAGAAATCGCACGTCCTTTTCGGCGCTCATATAAGACGAGACATCCAATAGTTTTGCGTTCATGCGCGCAGTTCCTATTGATTGAGCATAAACAAGAACGACCCTCCATTATATATGCACGTGCATATTGGGTGGACATTAGTTTAACATGTATTTTGAATGGGACTTTGTTTTAAGTTGGATATGGTCCTCAAAGTCACGATTATTTTTGCACGTGGGGCAAGTTCTCGGCCTAACGGCCTCGAACTGACCCCATGTGCAAAAATAATCGTGACTTTGAGGACCATTTCCTACACATAATTTCAAATTATACAAAAATATAAAATACACAGCATGATCAAAAGAATTTTATTATTGGGGATACATTTTGGCCATTAAGTAGAGAAACATGTACAAATTCCCTGAGAAGCTTTAGCTTCTCCTCCTCAATCTCTACTCTTCTGTTCTCAGCCAAGAGAATCTAGCTCTGTACAGCTATTAATTGCTGTATTGCGTCAGCAACTGGATCTGGTCCTGTAATAAAACATTGTCTAAATCAATATTGCAGTCTGGTGCATTTTAGGGGTTTATGTAAAACTCATCACAGCTTGATATTCAGCCACAATTATGCAGCAAATGTAAAATTACAAGATTTTATTTAAATAAAACAAATCCTCCATGCATGTTAACAAACTCATAACTTGACTTAACCCTGAAAACAGGACCGATGAATAGGAAGATATTTTAATGTCTGTTTGTACATTAATATTGCATTCAATTTGACTGCCAAGGGCACTTAATTTGGAATCCTGGATAAATTCCTACATTCATTATAAAGAAAATCATTAAACAATTTCAATGTGACTAACAGTGCCAAGTGCCTAACACCTTTGAATCTACAAGCCCCAACTTGACCCAGAGCATCATTATCAGAAATTATTGTGTTATATGGATAAGTTTTACCTGATCTTTCTATACTGAACACAATGTTACCAGATTCGAGCTTCTGACATGTTGCAGAAGTCGCTGATTGCACTTATAATTTAATAAGAGGTAATTTTAACTTTGTTCTGTTCACATATTGATAAACTGATAAAAATGTGTGACTTAATGTTGCATAAATCTTTACCTTTTTCACCTTGTGCTTTTCTAGCTGTGATGTCTGAAAATAAAATGTTTGAGCACATTTATAATATATTTTGTACAGTACATTGTTCAAAACTGACAAATGTCTCTGATATTGGAGTACAATGACTGTGTTGATGCCAAGTTATTAATAACTATATATGTATTATATTATAATATGATGTGATTTATTGGTAGAAGATCAATACCTTCCATCATAATTGCAGTTCCTGTCCCTGCTGGGGTGATACACATTGATTCTGTTGTGTTGCAACTGACTGTGTCTATGAAAGAAAGACAAATAAAGCTGTCCATCATCAAAAGTAACTCAATTTGTGTGGCTAACATTTGTATCTCCCGACAAAATAAATAAAGCAATTTGAAGCTGTCACATGTATACAGGTTTTATGACCTGTCCATGTCAGTATTTAGCATATCATCAAACAAATGGGTTTGTTTTAAATTTGTTTGCTCTATAAATATCTTACAGAAAATCAATGTTACTATGAATATCTGAGTTGAGTATCTGTTTTGATAGGACCAAATAACTAAAACATCAACTGGTCTTATAATGATTTTTTTTATGTTTGCAATAGATATTATAATGCTTTATCTCAACTTATTTAATACATAAGGTCACAAACATTCCAAAAACTTATATTTGCGTATTATTTTTAATATATGCCTACCATTAAAGTCACCGGTTAATGAAGATGTAGCCATTGCTGCTGTGCTCATATCAGGATCAGCCTCCAAAGCATAGTCCAGAAAAGACCAATCAACTTGAAATATAAATGGTTCAACACATGAATGATGACTTAAGTAAGTTTGCTTATCTGGGAGCATATCAATGAGTTGACTATGCCATGAAGATAATGAAAAAAAACATTTTTATGGTTTGTGAACCACAGTCACTATACTTAAATCAGCACTGTTAAGAGGAATGGCGTGGAAATATTTACCTCCCGAATCAAATCCTCCAATAATTCCTTCAATCTGGCAAGGAGGAACTATAATCTATAATTAAAGAAATGAAGAACACAGTTACTTCATGAAATATGAAACAAGTAAATAACTAAATGGTATCAGTATTTTGCATAAATATTTCCCCTATGCCAGTAGAAATAAAGTCAATTTAAGCCTTTATAAGTCTGTTATATCATTCTATATAACACAAATAACTAAGAGAGGTAACATTTGTTTGTCTAGGTATCATATCACAATTTCTAGCCCAATCAATATGTTCAAGCAATGAGACTATTACATATGATCTGACATATTCTTCCTGTTGTGTTTCATACCTTCTGTTCAACAGTAGTGAGTTGTGTAGGAGGGCCACCTACACCAGTTCTCACAATCTCCTTCCTCCTTGTCACCTCCTTCTTCTTGGCTGCAGCCCTGAGGTCCTGCCATTTCTTTTTCAGCTGAGGCACAGTCCTTACCTCCGTGTTATTGGCGTTGATCCTGTAAACAAAAATTATTTCAAAATCATATAATATGTTTTTCTCGATGTCACACATGATTGACAATTGCCTTGTTGTTGTCTACCATTAAATATGAAGGTGTTTAAAAATAAGTGATTCTGGCGTTTTTTGTTCCTAATCACTGAGCCGGACATTTAGGAAATTTACCTTTAGTCTATATACAATTTGTTTTATAATGTGAGAAAAGAGATACTTCCGCGACCTTTTATATGTGTGCATACATGTATATGCACTTATGCACAATATTTCAGATATGTATCCCTAGCAATAACAATAATTCCCACCTTTTCAAATTTTGGACTAACAAAGAAATATAGGCCTCTTGCAAGTTCAAGTAGATCTACAGTCACCTTATTTCGCTATTTGTTTCCTTCCGCATAACAACAAGTGCGATAACTCTAAATGGCTTAGGTCTATCACTTACAAATAAAACACATCCTTCACATGGCAAATGTGGGTTCAATGCCGTGAAATGCACTCACTTTGTCCGAATATCCTCCCATATCTTCTTCTTCCGATTGTTTGTGAAAAAGAAGAAAACGATGAAAACAACACATCTGAATTGCTGCCAACTTCTTCTGTAAGAATTTCGACTTCTGTGGCCGAAAAGTTTCTCTTCCTCGATTTCTTGTCGCAAATGTCCTCCATTTTACTGCGCTTCGTCGTCTGCTCAGAGCACCTGCCACGGTAGACAACTCTTGTGCGGATTTTCCTACCTCACAAAGTGAAAGAGCTCCAATCGTATTTTTTACGTGCGTGTAAGTTAGCCGAGGTTACGCCAGTTTTAGTGTAGCTTTGTGAAACAGTCTTAGACTATGGCGTAAACATTGCGCAAATATGGCGTAAAATCTACGAGCGTGTAAATTGCTTTGTGAAACGGTACCCTGGTATCTATAATTTATGTGATGACTTTACATGTGAGAACTGGTCTCAGTGATGAAATATGTCTTATTGTTGACAAGAATAGTTATGCAGAGTTGCATTAATTTACTGTGAATCTTTCCACGAATGGAATCTATGCCTCTTACCACCATGTGCTACCATTGATCATCGGATTCACCAAAGGGTTAAACATGTTCCATCTGTATTGCCTTGGGATTTACTTCCACATTAACCATGGTCTAGAGAAAGGTTTACACGATGGTTATGGTAATCGAAAGACGAACATGCTCGACAATATTGTCAGCAATTAGCAAATATCTGAACGTTTAAACGCTGCTTGATGATGTTGCAGACTGTCCCTATGGCGACAACACGTTGACTGGCCCATGTGCCTATAGCAACTGTATCACTTCCGGTCCCGACTACATTGGAAGGTGTTGTGACACTTGTCGCAATTTTAGGTCACAATCTACCACAACTACAACAACTACTACTGTACCAACAACTACCACAACTACTACAACTACTACTGTACCAACAACTACCACAACTACATCAACAACTACTACAACGACTGCCACAGCTACACCAACAACTGTCACAACCAGTACTGTACCAACAACTACAAAAACTTCACTAACATCTACCACAACTGCACCAATAACTACAACTTTACCAACTACCACAATTACATCAACAACTAGCACAACTACACAAACAACTACCACTACTCCCCCAACAACTACCACTACTCCCCCAACAACTACCACAACTACACAAACAACTACCACACCTACACAAACAACTACCACAGATACACCAACAACTGTCACAACCACTACTCCCCCAACAACTACCACACCTACACAAACAACTACCACAGCTACACCAACAACTGTCACAACCACTACTGTACCAACAACTACAATAACTTCACTAACATCTACCACAACTGCACCAATAACTACAACTTTACCAACTTCCACAATTACATCAACAACTAGCACAACTACACAAACAACTACCATTTTACCAACTACCACTACTACCCCAATAACTACCACAATTACACTAACAACTACCACAACTGCAACAAAAACTACACCGACAACTACCACTACTCCCCTAATAACTACCACAATTACACCAACAACTACCACAACTGCAACAACAACTGCACCAACAACTACCACAACTGCAACAACAACTACCACTACTCCCCCAACAACTACCAAACCTACACAACCAACTACCACTACTCCCCCAACAACTACCACACCTACACAAACATCTACCACAACTGCACCAAAAACTACCACAATTACACCAACAACTACCGCAACTGAAACAACAACTGCACCAATAACTACCACAATAACACCTACAACTACCACAACTGCAACAACAACTACCACTACTACCCCAATAACTACCACATCTACACCAACAACTATCACAACTATACTAACATCTACCACAACTGCACCAAAAACTACCACAATTACACCAAGAACTACCACAACTGCAACAACAACTACACCAACAACTACCACTACTCCCCTAACAACTACCGATACTCCCCCAACAACTACCACAACTACACAAACAACTACCACTAATTCCCCAATAACTACCACAATTACATCAACAACTACTACAACTGCACCAACAACTACACCATCAACTACAACTACTCACTCAACAACCTCAACTACTACACCAACAACTACCACAACTACACCAATTACTATCACAACAACTCACACTAAACCAACAATTACCACAACAGCACCAAGAACTACTAGACCTACAACAACTTCCACTAATTCACCAACAACTACCACAACTACACCAACGACTTCTCCTACTACGCAATTAACTACAACTACGCCAACTACAACGCCAACTACCACAACTACATTAACAATTCCAACAACAGTCAGCTCAACACAAAGTTCTTCACCTCCATCAAAACAAGCTACCAGGACAAGAATAGTGTCAAGCACAGCTACAGTCATAGTAGCTCCTACATCCACAACTTTAGGCCCATCTCCTCCTACCATGACAGTCAATGCTCTCAGTGGTGAGTACACAAATTACAAAGAGTTACAAATTACCCCTACAAACCATGCTTGTCATTAACGTGACACAATTGGATCGGGTGGTCGATGACTTGTTTGATTGTATGTTAAAGTACCCTCAAGGTATGGACCGTTGTTCATCCTATCAATCGCCGATCTGTCTGCCTGGAGTCGATTAATCAAAGTGACAGTTTTAAATATTGCTGACTTCAGCATAAAACGGAAACAAACACATGTTAAGAATAAAGAATATGGAGACAGAAAAGTCTTGGAAACAGTGATTACCGGACTTTCGGACTTTCACAGAAACTTCTACTTCCACCAGTTTCTCCTTTGTTTATTGCTTCCTTCAAGGAAATCATTCATTTTTGCATTTACATTAATTAAAAAAAAATGCACTCAGTATCATCAGGTAGTGAATTGCATGAAATATTCGTTTGTTTCCAGAGCAAAAAATAATCATAGGGGCGAGCACCGCTTTCGGTCTTGGGATAATTGTCATCCTCATTGCGCTCAACGTCTTTGTCAAGAGGTGCGTACAGTTATTTTACTTAAAGAGTTAATCTACATAAATGTGTCAGAAATGTGCTTCTTCGTGCTTTTGTTGGCATATGCCGTAGTTCCTGTAGGTGTCGGGGACTGAGTGTTCTTGCACAGAACTAGGAACCACTTGCACAAATCGATGTCAGGCTTCGACTACCAAATTCATGAGAAGTCATTTTCATATTTTTAATCCTGCTATTTTAAGCACTCGTTGTGCTAAAAAGATAACTCTTTCGACTGGGCGTTGTCCACCAACATGAATAGACAGACGGTAGTTGACTGCGATCGGATGACACTACACATGGCACTGTGTGAAGTTTGTTTATGAAGCATTACTGCTTTCAACAAAATTAACATAAACACGATAAACATGATACATTTATTGTCAATTTCTAGAACACAATGTGCGATATAACCAATCATATGTAATTTTCACTACTGTTCCTGCCATATCAATAAGTCTGTTCATCTGATTAGATGTTGGTTTATTTATTTAAAAGTGTATGTTATTCACTCAAAATGACATAAAATATTTGACCTTTTTCATTCATAATCGTGATAGCTCACATATTACCGCAGGCCAATCAGCGTGTCATACTTTCAAATACTTTTTTACATTACTGGTATTATCATTGATTTTCAGAGATCCATTCAGAGACTTATAATTCTCTTGCGTTGAGGTTCTATATTGACAATATATGGTTAGATATATTTCTCGTTGACCTCTTCACAGTTCATATGGCACAGTTCACAAACCGATTTACTACAACATATAAACAAAACCAGTTTCTATGAGTCAGAGTGTTGGGTGTATATCGGTTTTGTGACGTTGTTAATGTACTTTCTTCATGACTTACACAATTAAGAACTTTATGGCATGAACTCAATGACGAAGGGAGGTTTGATAGTGTAAATACACATATGTATATTATTTACCTTTCCATTAATTATTTGTAGTAATATGTTATCTTGTACCTGTATATTCATTGTCTTTTACTTGGTTTTTTGCAAATTGTAAAGGAGTAGTTCTGTGAAAGATGGGTCGTAATCTCTACCAACTTATTAGTAAACTGTACTAATCTGGATAGGCAACTTAGTAACCAATTTGAAAATATTTACGAACTGGTTAGTAACGTCTACTTAGATGTTAGTGTCTGTGTGGACAGTGAAATTCGCTAAGTTTTAAAAAATTCAAATATTGTTCACATTTTTAATCACAAGGTAATGTTTATCATGTTTGTGTTCAAAATACTGGAGGTGATGTGAGGTGAAATTGGGTTTAGCGTCACGTCCAAGATTATTGCACTTATATAGCGACGTGTGTGTGTGTGTGTGTGTGTGTGTGTGTGTGTGTGTGTGTGTGTGTGTATTTGTGTGTGGCTGCTTGTATTAGTCCAGGTTGATGCCGATTTATAGTGCTAGCTCACTGAGCTACCATGCCGCAGGTTTAACATGACTGCTCAAGACGACGGAGGCGGTAATACTATAGGCCTAAATTGGCACATGCTCCTGGGTTTTACACTTTGGGGTTTTCTCAACGTCTCTGTAATAAAACTGAATGATGTTCATAGCAGCGAAAAACTTGCTCACTCACTCACTTCAAGTGCAAAGCAGACGCGGAGGGAAAAAGATATAATTGTATGCAATAAGATTTGGCTTGACAATGAGTAAATATGCAATCAATGGCTACCGAATGTAGAAACAGAAGGGTAATATGGCAGTTCTTAAATAAAAGTGACAAAACCCTTTCCATATTCAAGAAATCTGTGTAAAAACAGTCCTGTGCTCGATTTCGACTATATCATGAACATGTGTTTATGAATCACTTTCAACTAATGATGATACCAGGTGTTTGTGAAGAGGTGAGCGTATCCTGCTCTACCGATGGCACCAATCACAAATACATGCAACGGCAAGTCAATTGTTCACCTGTAAAAAAACATGGGAATATGTAGTACAAGCCAAAATAGGGAATTGCATCCGACATCATTTGGTCACTGATATTTGGAAATATCCTCCACATGTCTGTCACAAACTCTCTGAAAAGCTTTGGTGGGCCTTGATTGTTGTAACCCTGCTAAAACAACTTTTGATGAAGAGGTGTATGACGGTCTTTAAAATGTTTGTAAAAAGGGTTTAATTGATTGCATCTCAAAAGTTTTGGAATGTAGACACCAAAGGAGCTGCGGGAATATCGCTCGACATAAAGGGAACATATGTCAATTTAAGTAATGCACAATCGAGGTACAGAAGTCTTAATGGGCTGTTATTCCGGTTCCTTATATTCTATTTGCATGTCCTTTACTGCACGAACATTATCGACCCAGCTGAGCGCATAAGAAAATAGTATTTCAAACGTTGTGGCTGATTAATGTTTTAAATCAAATTACAATATTATTTTAATAAAACCATGTAACAGTATTCTTTGAGTGCCGACTAAGCGCTGGTATTTTGGAAATAATATCACTAACTTAAGACATTTTTAGTTGAAAATCAAACATATAATAAAATCAGCTAAGGTATAAGTAAACAGCTCCTCAGGTTATCAGTGCAGTTAAATCTAGTGAGGGGTATCGTGAGTCTGAGAAAACGATTCCAAATGTATCAACTGAGTAAAAGAGAGTGAGTGAATATGGTTTTATGCTGCTTGGCCTTATATTTGATCGTTATCTGTTTAACCACACATCAAATATCTAACGGCAAGGTGCCTGAAGGCTTTTAATTTGTTAAAAGTCGATTAGAATTCCGATTGGAAAGAGGGTCAGACAACTCTCCTCCATTCATACAGGTTCTAAATACGCTCCAAACGAGATTATGGTTCTATTGTCTATGGTGGAGCCTTCAAACGCAACTTGGAAAATTAGACTCTATACACCACCACGGCCTAAGACACTGTCTTGGAGCTCCCGTGGACAGTTTGTATGTTGAGACTGATGAAACCTTCCCTCGAACAACGCCACATTAAACTGTCACTGCAATTCATCACTAAATTGCATTCAAATAAACCACATCCAGCATACAATTGTGTTTTCCACCCTCAATATGAAAATCTGTTTCCAAATTTGTCAAATCTGGTCCCCAATTGGAATCAGAATTCAACCAAACATTACTTCAGCTAAAATAGATCTAAATATTATTTCACCTTACCGTCTACTGTCTTCTCCTCCCTGGCAGATGGTGAAGCCAGAGGTAGAACTTACTCTCATCCAGCTTAAAAAATCTTAAACAAATCCGTTGGTTTATCAACAAGTATATAACCAACTGCGAACAACATACAATTCTCACAGATCCATTTTTACAGACGGGTCCAAGGATGGTGGCAAAGTTGCAAGTGCCACCATCATTGGATCAAGAACTGTCTCCTGAAGAATCCCAGATAATAGTTCAAGCTTCACTGCTGGGGCAAAATCTATCTCAACAAATTTCACCATCTTCTCAGATTCCCTGTCTTGCCTTCAGGCCCTCCCCGCGAATCACCCTTTTATTCAAGACAGTTTACATCTATATAATGATCTTTCTACTAGACAGTGTGACATCGTCTTTTCCTGGTTACCAAGTCATGAAGGCATAGCAGGTACCTCGATGAAACGTTCACATTCAAGCACATACTGCTTGATTGTGTGGACTTTGCAATCGCAAGGGATTCACATTATCAAACAGAAAATCTAAAAGATCTCTTCTCACGTGTAAGCGGGCATCTCATTCCTTCTCAGCTACTTGAAAGAAAGTGGTCGTTATAAAAAAATTGAAATATGTGAATAAATAATGTGCCCCATGTAATCCTCTCACAGTCGATGTAACTATCATCAACTAGTGCTTTAAGCCAACTTATTGCTGAGTATATTCTAATATTGGCTAGTATTGTGCACACATCAATAATTAAAGTGATGACTAAATCCTGCTGGGATATCGTGCAGTAAACTGAGGTACCGTAAGTCCCCATGATCCCCAGCGAGGTGGCCTTGCCCAGGTTGTGCATGGCATATACACTAGAGATGTCATTACTGTCCTTACCGCGGGATTTCCGATGTGTACGAGACGGTAAAAGTCCCACGATCCCAATCCTCTATTGGTCAAGATCATTATTTGACGTGTCATGAACTTATCGTTAGTGTCATTAACCCGGGTTTATACTCTGTGAGTTTTTGAATGACTCGTACGAGATGCACGAGACGTTCATTATAAATGGCAAACAAATAGTTGATAATATAATTTCATACCTCATGAAATATTCACTTTGCCAACTTAAAACTTTAAAACTATATCCAACAGCAAACATGCAAATGTATCCTTCTATGCTTATCACTGTGGGGTCCAGTTTTGGGTGACACAAGAATTTTACACATATTTTCATTGTGACGCTACAAACAAACATTAAGTACAATACTCCATAGTCGCAATGGCAATGTTAACAAATTCTCTCTTTGTATTCATTTCAATCTAAGCCAGGATATAAATTTTACAACCATTACCGTCTGTGCATATCACTTTAGGAGCCAGTATTGGGTGACACAAGCACGTGACATATTTGTGACGCTATCAAACAAACATAGTCGCAAGGGCAATATCAAAAGACACTCCCTTTGTATACATTTCAATCTCGGCAAGGATATAAATTTGACTGATCATGAGAAGAGTCCAAAGTAAACACTAAGTCGCGCTCAGTGGACCGATTTCAAGTATACATCCTGGTTGAATGTTGAAATGCAGTCTGACCCGAAATAGGATTTTGACAAAATGAAGATTCTTATTCTGCTAACGTTAAGCCAGTTTGGATTGTGCCAAGACAGTGAGTACAAACATATATTATGAAACATGTCGTTTACGTTTAGTAACTTATGGCATGCCAATATATTGGGATATAGTTTTTGCGTTTAAGCTTGCTAATATGTAAAGAAGGGTTTACTGATGCCCATTTAGATATACTTTGTGTGAATTTTCTCCATTTGATGGCAAATAAACGCCACACGATGCGTCCATAAAACATAAGAAATTTCAACTGAAGGCAAACTGCATTGTACGATTTCAGAACTGCATTGTACGACTTTACCAGAAACATGTGTTTAAAGTCGTATCCTGTCCCATTTGTGGCACCCGTCACTCATTCATATGGTCATTCATATGGTCTTTCACTGTCAGATATGTCTATTGTATCCATTTGGTATTTCGCGGTTTCAATACACACCCCAAATATCATTCATGCAATCTCTCATGGTCAGTAAGTAAGGAAATGTTACAACTTTCAAGATTAAAGATTCAATTTGCATGTATTTCATATACAACAGACCGCCATCATATATCACTGGAATACTGCTGAGAGCGGCGTTAAAACAATTTGTTTTCATATTGGAGCGCTGCAGTCATTTAAAATAGAACCGTAAACATATGTAGTACCAACTCACTCACTCTGTTTCGAATATTCAGCAGAAAATATATTATTAACCAGGTCTTTGGGAAGAGATATCAGATTTTTATGAGCAGTCACATAGGGATGATAAAGGACCCCTCGCTGATTAGGTTCTTGTTTACTTAAGAGCAGAGTTGGCCATGTTAGGTGATATAACCAAAATCCAGGAGCTCTGGCGGAGGGCAATCTGGTCTTGTTAGTGTATGGTATGAGCTGTGGCGTTGACCAAAGAGAATTCTGTAAAACATGAGACCAACTCAAGTCTTTCATGATTGGGAAAGTCTAGATTTCCACAGCCTTAGCCTGAAATTAAGAATTGTTCTAGGCTCCATTTTAATTGTATTATGTTCATTTTGTAGACATGGATGGACCAACCAGGAGAGAAATTGATGGAATATTAATATCACATGTTACCACTGATCCAGTTAAATTCATCACACAATAATATATTAGTATTTTACATTACAGCATTTGATGATTAGGACATGATCATGTACATGTTCACTGTAGTAATGTACACACCAGTCAACTTGATAATAATATATATTGTAGTGTAGCGCGGCATCAACGATTACTTTATGATATCCTCACTTGTCATCGATGTATTGACATCGAACAATGGACGACAATTCGAAATTCTTATAAATAGCTTCAATAGGGACAGCGCCGGTGTCAGTACAATTTTCCTAGTTAAAAATATGTCTCTACAAAATATAAGCAGACAAGAAAAATATTTTTTTATTAATGCTTACTTTCATTGATAGAATTGAGTCAATCTAGGCTTGCCAAATCGTTCTAGACTTGAGCTGGATTCCTTTTAAATTTATTCTCTATGGTCTGGGAGACGAACGGGCGTCAGTATCGCATGGAGAACTGGGACAGCCTGAATCAGTGTAATCGGATATGTTGTGGAGTTTCGGTTTTGGGCTGTTTGCTGAATAGAACAAGGGCTCACGAACAAGGGCACAATGTAGAGATTAAATCATTACCACCTCTCTTTATATCGGATATGTTATTGTGATTTGAAATCTCTTTTGGAGAATTGCGAGTTATGTATACTCTGTATTCTTTCGTTATGGTAGCATATATATTTTCTATGTTGCTTTTTGAATTATCCACAAATAATGATAACTACAATGTAAACCTCTCTTTGGAGATATACAATACTACTTCTGAAGGGTAATCTGAAAAAATGGGACTTATCGACAAATATTTCTTTCTGAAATACTACCCGTTACAGGCATTCTGATCATTATATTATACTTTGTACAGTTTATAAGTCAAATAATGGCAAATTGTGTATCTTCCTACATTTTGAATCAATTATAATTTCTGCAATAAAACCTAGGCATCAGATAGTGATATAAACGAATATGATCCATACTTGTTGGAAGGTGTTTAATAATAGATTTTGTTTGTTGTTTAACGCTATCTTTAAGGAGGTAGATCTATATCATCCAAATGTCCACATATATATATGCACAAAGCAAGTCGTCCTGCACTCTTCCTTAATAGTAGTTTTTGTTTGATTGTTTGTTGTTAAACGCCGCACTCAACAATATAACAGCTATATGACGGCGGTTTGTAAATAATCCAGTCTGGGCCAGACAATCCAGTTATTGACATCAAGAGCACCGATATACGCAATTGGGATACGCCTGACCACCAGATTACGTTAGTCG
This sequence comes from Haliotis rufescens, assembly GCF_023055435.1. Taxonomy (NCBI): domain Eukaryota; kingdom Metazoa; phylum Mollusca; class Gastropoda; order Lepetellida; family Haliotidae; genus Haliotis; species Haliotis rufescens. The sequence continues at coordinate 42,418,618 of NW_025964372.1, forward strand.
CCTTAGTACAAGCATGGGTTGTTGAAGGCCTATTTTAACCCGGATCTTAAGGGTAATGTTTTTAATAATAAGGTACAATGAAATTCTGTATATGTCCATAATAGGTGTGTATAAGTAAATTGATAATATATCCATACACGCCAATTAAATGGCTGCCTATGGTTCTTTGGTGAACTCTTTTACAATACTATATTTCAAGACATGTATTTCATATTCATAATAACTCCACAATAGCTACACAATGGCGACAAAACGGTACCAGCATCACAGATATCTATATAATTACCTTTAAGTTAAATAATGTATCTAAATAGCAAATACGAAGGATTAAAAATATACACTTCCGACATTTTCGGGGTTTTTTTCGTTTGGAGAGAGAAGTAGTGACAGTACTGACTGGTATCTGATGGGTGCAAACCTGTGTCGAGTGGCTGTCTCAGATGGCTCTAATTTCGTAGCTCTAAAGATCACGACGGCGATACAGACCGTGATGTAGTTTGTCTCACAGTCCCTAAACCATATTATTTTCCCTTCCGCCCAGGCCTTGCTGCAATGCTATAGCCTCAAATGAAACAAAGCTTAGATGTTCAACGGGTTCAGGCTGAATTTTTTCCATCTCACTTGGGCTCCTTTTGAATTTAGATATAGTTTCTCCTTTTAACCAAAATAATGTATTTTCAGAGACTAAGCGTTTGTCTAACCGTGAATACAACTATCAAAGGGTCCCATGCATGTCTATATTTCTTCAGACAGACTCTCCATGTTCCTATCTATATGTATCAAAAGACAAATGAATTAAATTTTAGAGCACTGGTGAATAGGTTATATGCGCATGTAAGCGTCGATCTACAATATCCTTTGCGCAAAATACATATATACTGATGAATTAACGTAGTAATACTACGCAAATATATGCCCAGATGTATACATAAGTTTCATCTCGTGATCTTTATTCGTGCTTTTAGCTCTTTTTCTACATTAGATTATGGGGTATTACATCACACTAGAAAGCCAGGTCCAAATTCAAGTCATAATTTCATGGTCCGTCTTGTATGTTGGAAACCAATATCGCAATTGCAACATGGCTGAATATTGCTAAACATGGTATTTACCCGATTACCCACATAATTATTCCATTTTCTTCGTGCACGTTCTACAATCATCTACGATCACTATCTATTCTAATATATGATTTAAAGGCATTAGACTACCACCGGCCCCACTCCTTGATTGTTTGCTCTGGGATGCCTTGAATCGCAGCTGTTGTGGCTGCACCAATGCGAAATGAGTGTGATTTGTATTATGATGTACTGCAGCCGATAAATCTAAGAGCCTTAGCAAGTACAGCCCTGAATTGAAACTGAGTCACTGGACTAGTGCTGTAGTGAAGAAACAGCTGAGGAGGTGATGGCTTGGGTCGAGTTGACAAGTATGACCTCAAATTGTAAACAGCACACGACGGAGTGCTATGTTTGGCTATTTGCAGAGTTGAGCCATGACCAGTCTGATCAGTTTAAGAAAATCGTATTTTTAGAGTGATATCGTCATCTAGGACTGTGACATCACCAAACAGTTATCTGCTCTCATGTTTTGATCCAGATGGTGTGACCTCACTTACCCGGAGAAATCCATAAAATGTAAGCGAGAACATGGCCCTGAACAAGCATGCTTCATAGCGTGATGAGCAGACATGCTGCAAACCGTGCATAACACTGCAAACACGTAAACGTCGTTTTTTTCCGTATATGGTCATTGGACGGAAAAATGACTAAAAATTCATTAAAATTGATTATTCGGAGAGCGTCTAGAAAGTGTCCAGAAAAGGGTCGAGTTTTTCAAGCGTAAAATGGACGGAAAAACGATGTTTTTTGCTCCGCCTTGTACAACTGTTAACGGCCAATCAGATGGCGCTGGTCCCCCGACGCACGTGATTCCTAAGGCTTCCTTTCGAAAGCTTTAGGTTTCGTATTTCTGGCATGCCTTACTCTAGTATCTGTCGCGCGTAGTGCAGCGAGATTTGCTGATATGTCAGTTTTAGGATATGTAACATGTTAATGGAATTCAGGCCTGCGCCAAGAAGTCAAACCAAACAATGTTACCAAGTTTATTGTGGTAACATATCCCTCGGCTATGAACAGTTACCCCTATCGGATAATGGGTTGTGTTTCATTTGGTTATAATAATAACTAATTTTTTAATGTGAAGATATACGGCTAGGACGAGAGGTCGGTCACATGACGTTCTTCACGTGACTGTATTCTTGAAATGGCGTAAACACTGATCATGACTAAATTGTTTGGTAGTATGACAACATAGACACAATTTTATAGATAACAACTTCTTTATATAATTAATACTTTAATACAGTATCAAAGAAGTTGTTATCCATAAAATTGTGTCTATCTTGATCATGACTACTTCCACATTCCTGGGAAAAACCCTGGGAATTCCCTGGTACGAATTCATACAGAAGCGTGGTTGCATGCCCGTGTAAGGGGACTATTTTATTCCGGGATGGGCTATTAAAGCTAGCAGTAAGTCAAGGCACCATGCGTGTATATGATCTGTTATTATATGTGTTTAAATTACAGTTTGGGGCGTTACTAAAATACACTGACGCAAGTATATTCTATTCAAATCAATTGGATAATTGAATAATGCTTTCTTTTACATATTACATAACAGCACTGCACAACATTTGAACAGTTGCAGTAACACACTACGGTTATCGCATTAAACACCATTTTCAACTGTACAGTATTTCAGTTATATCACGGTGTATCAGACTGATGTGGGATTAAAATCCGAATTGGTTCAGGCCATCCAACGGGTGTTCGGGAAAAGGTGAGCGTATCCTGCCACACAAGTGGCATCCGTCACAAACACATGCAAGGACAAGTCAATTGTTCACCTGAACAAAGCACGGAAACACACAATGATGCCCGCCCTCACTTTTACCGAGCATGTTAATTATATTGTCCGTCAAAAACATGGACGAGTATAAACAATATGTTCATTCACGTAATACATGTCATTATACATTTTTACAAAATGCATTGACTCGGAGCATTATTTGTTAATCACAACGTATAGACTCGGCATGCAGCTGAACTCATCACCCATCCCATTATTGATAATCCTTCTCAAAGATCTATGAAATCAGAAGCTGCAACACTTTATCTTTTAATTGGCATGTCAGACTTCTATTTCATAACTCAGTTTTATTTGCACGGATCACTATGGAAGGGACATTGTCGCGTTGTCGCATTGTCGCACTGACGCCCTTACAAATACAAGCAAAACGTGTCAAAATTAACAAAAGCGCGACAATTGTCCATTCGTCGCATTGTCGCGTGTTTGTATTGTCGCTCTTTGAATAATGCTTTTCTTTATTTTACAAAAGGGCGACGATGCCGTAACGCGACCACCTTCACCCTTTTCGGAATACAATAAATGGTCCGGCCAGACCCGTGTGCGAAATACGCTACAGTCGGAAAGCGCACGTTAAATGTCCTATATGTCAGTCAGTAACGCGACATTTTCAAGGTCAAAATATGTCTCGTTGTCGCATTGTCGCCCCATCACAAATGTGTATAAAAGGCGTACAGTTTAGTTATGTTACATATGTCGTAGAAGTTCAACCTGATACATGTAAGTCTTGAAATGAAAACACAAGTCCGTCCGCGAGTCCATAACGTTTTATTGTGAGCTCTTCTCTAAAAGTGCTTAGTGTTCGACTCCCAGTTCCAAACACGTAGTACCTCATCAACAATCCACATACCTCTAGTGCAGTGGTCTTCCGGAAGATCTTACTCTTGACCGCATTAGACAACTGACGAGTGCACGCCTGACCTGTGACCTCGTTGCAACCCTCATGAGGTGTTTGCCGAAGGGAGAGGGGTAGGAAATGTGTGCTCCAGCCCAGCGCAGAGCTCCCGACACACTGTATACTGAATGTTGTATACAGTATATTGCAGTTGATATACTGTATACTGCATGTGATACTTATTAGCGGAAATGTTACAACTTTCAAGATTAAAGATTCAATTTGCATGTATTTCATATACAACAGACAGCTGTCATATATCACTGGAATACTGCTGAGAGCGGCGTTAAAACAATTTGTTTTCATATTGGAGCGCTGCAGTCATTTAAAATAGAACCGTAAACATATGTAGTACCAACTCACTCACTCTGTTTCGAATATTCAGCAGAAAATATATTATTAACCAGGTCTTTGGGAAGAGATATCAGATTTTTATGAGCAGTCGCATAGGGATGATAAAGGACCCCTCGCTGATTAGGTTCTTGTTTACTTAAGAGCAGAGTTGGCCATGTTAGGTGATATAACCAAAATCCAGGAGCTCTGGCAGAGGGCAATCTGGTCTTGTTAGTGTATGGTATGAGCTGTGGCGTTGACCAAAGAGAATTCTGTAAAACATGAGACCAACTCAAGTCTTTCATGATTGGGAAAGTCTAGATTTCCACAGCCCTAGCCTGAAATTAAGAATTGTTCTAGGCTCCATTTTAATTGTATTATGTTCATTTTGTAGACATGGATGGACCAACCAGGAGAGAAATTGATGGAATATTAATATCACATGTTACCACTGATCCAGTTAAATTCATCACACAATAATATATTAGTATTTTACATTACAGCATTTGATGATTAGGACATGATCATGTACATGTTCACTGTAGTAATGTACACACCAGTCAACTTGATAATAATATATATTATAGTGTAGCGCGGCATCAACGATTACTTTATGATATCCTCACTTGTCATCGATGTATTGACATCGAACAATGGACGACAATTCGAAATTCTTATAAATAGCTTCAATAGGGACAGCGCCGGTGTCAGTACAATTTTCCTAGTTAAAAATATGTCTCTACAAAATATAAGCAGACAAGAAAAATATTTTTTTATTAATGCTTACTTTCATTGATAGAATTGAGTCAATCTAGGCTTGCCAAATCGTTCTAGACTTGAGCTGGATTCCTTTTAAATTTATTCTCTATGGTCTGGGAGACGAACGGGCGTCAGTATCGCATGGAGAACTGGGACAGCCTGAATCAGTGTAATCGGATATGTTGTGGAGTTTCGGTTTTGGGCTGTTTGCTGAATAGAACAAGGGCTCACGAACAAGGGCACGATGAAGAGATTAAATCATTACCACCTCTCTTTATATCGGGTGGGTAGGTAACGAGAGATCTAGGCAACTCACTAACGTAGCCATTTGTGAAAAATGAAATAATTAAAGTTTAGGGGGTTGAACATGTACATTGAATGACAGGGAAGAAAGCAACGCAATAATTAAATTATGAATCAAATTATGTTATAAATATAACAGAATATATAGAAATATAAGTTTAATTTCTCATTGTTGGAAGGTGTTTAATAATAGATTTTGTTTGTTGTTTAACGCTATCTTTAAGGAGGTAGATCTATATCATCCAAATGTCCACATATATATATGCACAAAGCAAGTCGTCCTGCACTCTTCCTTAATAGTAGTTTTTGTTTGATTGTTTGTTGTTAAACGCCGCACTCAACAATATAACAGCTATATGACGGCGGTTTGTAAATAATCCAGTCTGGGCCAGACAATCCAGTTATTGACATCAAGAGCACCGATATACGCAATTGGGATACGCCTGACCACCAGATTACGTTAGTCGCCTTAGTACAAGCATGGGTTGTTGAAGGCCTATTTTAACCCGGATCTTCACGGGTAATGTTTTTAATAATAAGGTACAATGGAATTCTGTATATGTCCATAATAGGTGTGTATAAGTAAATTGATAATATATCTATACACGCCAATTAAATGGCTGCATATGGTTCTTTGGTGAACTCTTTTACAAGACTATATTTCAAGACATGTATTTCATATTCATAATAACTCCACAATAGCTACACAATGGCGACAAAACGGTACCAGCATCACAGCATTCTATATAATTACTTTTAAGTTAAATAATGTATCTAAATAGCAAATACGAAGGATTAAAAATATACACTTCCGACATTTTTCGGGGTTTTTTTTCGTTTGGAGAGAGAAGTAGTGACAGTAGTGACTGGTATCTGATGGGTGCAAACATGTGTCGAGTGGCTGTCTCAGATGGCTTTAATTTCGTAGCTCTAAAGATCACGACGGCGATACAGACCGTGATGTAGTTTGTCTCACAGTCCCTAAACCATATTATTTTCCCTTCCGCCCAGGCCTTGCTGCAATGCTATAGCCTCAAATGAAACAAAGCTTAGATGTTCAACGGGTTCAGGCTGAAATTTTTCCATCTCACTTGGGCTCCTTTTGAATTTAGATATAGTTTCTCCTTTTAACCAAAATAATGTATTTTCAGAGACTAAGCGTTTGTCTAACCGTGAATACAACTATCAAAGGGTCCCATGCATGTCTATATTTCTTCAGACAGACTCTCCATGTTCCTATCTATATGTATCAAAAGACAAATGAATTAAATTTTAGAGCACTGGTGAATAGGTTATATGCGCATGTAAGCGTCGATCTACAATATCCTTTGCGCAAAATACATATATACTGATGAATTAACGTAGTAATACTACGCAAATATATGCCCAGATATATACATAAGTTTCATCTCGTGATCTTTATTCGTGCTTTTAGCTCTTTTTCTACATTAGATTATGGGGTGTTACATCACACCAGAAAGCCAGGTCCAAATTCAAGTCATAATTTCATGGTCCGTCTTGTATGTTGGAAACCAATATCGCAATTGCAACATGGTTGAATATTGCTAAACGTGGTATTTACCCGATTACCCACATAATTATTCCATTTTCTTCGTGCACGTTCTACAATCATCTACGATCACTATCTATAAGGAGGTATATCTATATTCATCCAAATGTACATACATATATGTCCACATACATATGTATTAAGCAAGTCCCACATTCTGCCTTAAAAGATAAATGCTAAGCATTTCCCCTGTATGTATTTATATATGTAAAAATCGTTTTTATGTCAACGCTGATGCAGTGAACGTACCACAGACCTGATGCTAAAATAACATCTCATCTCTGAAATGAACATATTTTACAGAAAAAAACAGTTGTTAAACAATAGTTATAAAATATAACAAAAAGGAGCCAAGAGACTTTCTTCATTTTGCCAAATATTTGTTTCGGGGTCTGTATGACAGACACACCTTATTCTTTAAAGTATAAAGGTAAGTACAGGTAAGTATAGATGTGGTATATATTCAAATATGTTTGTGATTAACCCGACCTTGAAAAATATTGAAGGGTGAGTGGTAACTATTTATGTCATTATTTCGAATTAGAATGACAGCACATCAGAAAGCATGGCACTTTAATATACGTATCTTGTTAGCCCAATAGTGTTTTAAGTAAGAGCAACATTTATATCGAGAGTATAGGTTTGGTGCGTGACTTACCCCACATTACTCTCAGAAAGTGTGCATGCTCTGTTTATCGGGAATAAATGACATAAGGCGATTCATGCGGGTAAATACGATTTACTTCAGAACTAGTATAGATTACTTTCGGTCAGGAGAAAATGTATGTTATTAACAGAACTTTTGATTTCGGCAAGCTTCGTGCTCAGGGGTTTGTTTGGGCGGGTTTAAAGGATTTGGGTCCTGGCTTGGTCTTTGTTTTGGACGTGTAGCTGGCATTTCCAGATTTGACGTTTCAATGACCAAAAAGATGTCTGATGCAATTCTCTATGTTGACTTGTACCGTGTGTTTCTGTGCCTTTTCGGCTGAACAATTGGCTTACCTTTGCATGTGTTTGTAGCGGGTGCCACTTGTGGATCGGGATGAACTCGCCTTTTTGCGATTACCCAGTGTCATCATTTTATAAGGTGAATAATTAAACATGCATGCTCCTGGTGTTGTCGGAATCATGCAGTTGGCGCTACTTTTGGCAAGGGTTTCTTGTGATGATGGAACGGTTTATGTCGTTTTTGTCAACTGATATAATCAACTGTGATATAATGTCAGTGTATATGGTCATGTAATTAAGAAACCAACCGCGAGTCGGAGTTGTTTATTGTACGATAAACAACGACCACGACTCGTTTATTTCTTATATGAGATATCAACATTACGTACGACCGCGGCAATGCAAGATAAATCCATTTAATGAACAGGTGGGTTTGAATTTGGTCTTTCCCGCATATTCTCACAATTTTCTCGTCTGCACCTTTTCTCCCAATACCGATTAACATTTTGCTCCTACTTTCGGATGCGATTGTTCCGGCATTGCATTTATCTACCTTCCCCAGCTACGTCTATTGGGAACAACTCACTGGACACTTCCCTCTCACAAATAACGTCAAATCTACGACGTCCTCAAGTTTCGAGTGCATGTTCGAATCTCCATAAATGACGTCATGATAGAACAAGGTTTTATCGTGAAATAAATATCGCTTCCTTCTTCTTTGTTCTTTGCGATTTATCGCGTAGATGTCTTATATCAAATGTCAATTTCTCAATGTTTTATCATGACGTATCCGTGTCATAACCAATCATGTAGCAATAGCAAACACAAATATAGTTGACTTAGAATAGAATAGTGTCATGATATATAATTATCCTCTGGTGTGCAATATTTCCGGTTGATAAATCTAACATATGATTACTTTTAGTAGCGACTACACATTTTTATATTACTTTATCAGGTCTCTGTAACATTTGCAAAATAAAACAAATTTAATAATACAACTGAACTTAAATGTATGTTGTAATATCCTTAAGTTGCTGAGAGCGACCATAAACAAAACATAATATCTTTAAGAATTATGTTAATAATGTCGATGCTAAAAATAATCTCCACAATATCCATACCTCTTTCTCCATGTTTAATGTGAAACATAATAACTCTTTTTAATGATCTGAAGGAATAATAATGACAATAATATCAAAATAATATCATCATTATTTATGTTACTTATCCTCAACTGAAGTAGTCCTCAACACTATACGTTCAGAGAAGAAACCCATGAAGATATTATCAATGTAACATACATTAATGGAAATTTGATGAACAGTTGATTGAACAAATGATATTATTTGGTCGAACATCTATCAGCCAATACTACATTATTAAATTGTGAGACTACAGTGATTTTTGCAAGGCTACTCTCATAAATGTCATGACGCATTTGAGGCCAGGGTTTTTCTATACTCGCATTAATGTGCTGACTTATTATTGCGTTAATTTCATGATTAACAGTATTCATGAAGAACATTTCACGTGGGACCAACAGAGGGAAATATGACTATCGACTATTTTTTTATATTTAGCTAGCTAAAACGATCTATTGGTTTGATTTATTTTTATGGTATCCACAAAATAAGTTGGATCCGTTTTTCCGTTTTTGTTGTTCTTTATGTAACGCCGCACGTAGAAGTATTCCAGTTATATGACGGTTGTCTGTAAATAATCGAGTCTGGACCAGACAATCCAGTGATTGATATCACGACCACCGATCCACTCAATGATACAATGACATGCATCAACCAAGTCAGCGAGTCTGACCAGCAAGGCAAGGCTACGTATTCACAACTTATTGTGGTAGGCACAGTATACCTCATGAGTCTTGACTGAGGGAGAGGGCCGTATTCCTCCTTGTGGGTCACCTGCTTGGTAATATGGGACGGGAAAACTGCAGGGGGTGAGGGCATTTAAGTTGATGGTACAGACAGATAACAGAATTCATTTTACAAATGTGAAACCTCATTCCACAAAGGAAGAGGCGAAAGCTGAAACTTGGTGAGATTTACAGAACAAAGGCAGTTATTTCTATTTTCTTACTGACTCTCGAGGATTCATTTAATAAAAATTCGTGTGTGCGACACTAAATTTGGGTCACAATCTTTCTGTCTTCTTTCATTTGTCATCTGAAATACCATCCCTTCGTGCACATGTGCTTCCTGCTCAAGTTACCAAACACATCGTGTTTACGTACACCTGCAAGATATATATTACGCCGAGGAGAATTTACGATTATACGTTGATACGTCTAACTGCTGGCCTGGTATGCAATGTCATATTTCTTATCGCCAGGTATCACAGGTGTGATACCAGTCTCCCTCAAGGAGACGTCTGATTAAACTCTTTGCTTCGTCAATGCTTCGTCTAGCCCAAACCGGTAACTGGTACCACTAGCAACGAAGACTTCCAATGAGTCAAGCATCCGTCACTCGATTTCCATTTTGATTGGTTGTTTGATTGATAGATTGATAGATTGATAGATTGTGAGTGAGTGAGTGAGTGAGTGAGTGAGTGAGTGAGTGAGTGAGTGACTGTTCCACTGGTATGTCCGGATCTGGGTACGGGTCACCGGCTTAGCGTCACCGATCTAGATCGATATATCTATGTAGAAATAGGTCATACAAGCGGATAGCGTAATCTCGATTAATGTATTCAGGAACCTTTCGTGAACAACATTTATTGAAAATGAGAACGGGGGGATAGATGATGGATTTAACAACAGTAAGGTCATCTTGAGCGGGACGGTTTTCGTAGGCAATAGATGGATTAGCATTATGAACTATGATTCTCTTTAGGTAGAAAAAGATCCACGATGTTGACCTGGTAGAAGTGTGTAATCAAACTGCACAGCATTGGTCTTTGATTGATTGTGGCGTCAAAACAAACTTGTTCATGTACTTGATCTGAATGTTCATCTTAATTGTTTTGGATAGTCACGGAGCCGTGATCCAGAGAACAGGGTGTCATTAGATAAAAATGAAGTAATAATAGCATTACCAGAAAAACGGGGTATAACGCCCAAGCCAATAGCCTCCCCTCAGGAACACCAGAGTAAGTCAGTACAAGATTGAAAACTGCCCCATAAGTATATATGACAGGCTAGTCGGGTATTGCTACTTGTATATGTGAAAACAAAGTTATTAAAATTAATAGCAAAACTTATGAAAGTCACCAATAAACGTGTATAAGTGTTACATCGTCACTGCAAAAATAATGAGTGTTGTCTTTAGTATTAACATTCAAATACGTGATATCTATATTAGCGATACTGTCTACGTTCCGCCGGTGAGTAAGCGTTAGGCTTACTATCTCGTAATATAAATGTTGCAAGAAATTGTATTTCTGACGACATCACGATACAGTTTTTTTACGATGCATCACGTCTGCACCTGCGCTTGATAACAGCCTTGTGTTTGGGTGTTTCAGTAGTTTAAATTGCTGTTCTTGATGTTGTTGAGTAAACTTTGATGCTATGAACAATATAAGGTTATATGAGAGTATGACTTTAGAATGGTAACATGCGTTAATGTATATCTGATATATATATATATATATATATATATATATATATATATATATATATAATAGGATGACATAAATAGAAAAATGAGTAGTACGTCCAGATTAGTGTATAAGCAACTTTTAAAAGTAGATGAAAGAACACAATCGTCCGGAATACAATGTATAATTCTAGTGCACTTCCATGTGACTATATAGCATACAATAGGCTATCGGGTCCCGTTTGGGTCGGTTTGGGTGGCAGCTTAGATATCCATAGAGTAGGTTCATCTCGGAATCTCCCATATAACTGGGGCTCCTCTTCAATTTAAATGGAGTTACTTGTTTCTTTCAAAACTATACAGTTTTAGAGACTAAGCATTAGTCTGAATATATATCACCGGTTTGGAATTTGAAACTAATCTGTTTACAGTAACAGAACACTGTTTAAGTGTCATGTACAAATGAGAAAGTGGAATCCCGTCAAATAGGCGGAGAAACCTTAAAACTATTAATAAACATTAAAATAAGCAATATCGGGAAAATGTATATGCATATACTATCTGGCAATAAACACCAAGATCACCTTCTACAAAAATAAGTTTTAAAAGCTGGTTGATATTCTTTTGCGTATTTGACGATTATATAACTTTCGAAAGTATAAATCCTTTTCCTATACTCAGACGTTCCTGAGCCTCGCGCTTTCCTAATTATTTTGACTCAAATTATTACCGTTATCATTGTATTTGTTAATGGAAAATACGCGCCGATCAAGTACGTGCCAATAATTAAAGCGACATTGTACGATTCCGAACTCATCACGAGACTGTGTTTATGAATCACTGTCAAATAGTGGTGACATATAGTGGAAACAATACGCGAAATCGCGCATGCACAGAACGGAAAATTTGGACAAGGCATTAAGCAATCCGCATGCGTAGAACAAATTGATTTCAGTACTTCCTCTAAGCGCTTCGAGTACAGCGTCAAACTCGGGCCTGTAATCTAACACGCGAGAACTGACCAATGAAATCTGAGAAGTAGGGATACCGGTAGACGCTGGTGCTTGATTGACAATGCCAATCAAGAAAGGGAGGAGCTTGATGATATTGTTCTCTCCCAGTTAATTCCGATGTCAAATAAAGACGTTATTTGGACGGAAAAACGATGGTTTGAAAGCGTCCAAATAACGTCGTTTTTCCGTCTAATGACCATATACGGGAAAAAACAACGTTTTCGTGTTTGCAGTGTAAGTTTCCCAAGCAAACAAAGGGTAATTGGGTCCCTGCTATCATCCATGGAAGACATGTTCCTCATACCTTTTAGCATTTTTCTCAAAAGGAAGTCATCAGTTGGGTCAGGAAAGCCAAGTAATTTTTGTTGTCTGCCCAATCCTGACAAATGTTTCGCAGCTGTAGTTGGCGATGCCTGTTTTAGTGACAAGTAACCTAAATATCTTACTAAATGCTGTAAGGGGGCTGGCCATGTGACTGGAAGACCTACTTGTGATCTGAACATCTCAAATTGATTTACTGCAGATTTAAATGCTTTCCTAGTATTCTCTGCGATCGAATGGTCTCGTAGCCTTTCAGCTACAGTATCCAGTGATTCCAAATTGAAGTTGGTATCTGTGTTGACTCTGAGTCCGCACCTGGTGCCAACTGACGAAACCTCTGAAATTCAGATCGAGACAACGCGTCTGCTATTGTGTTGAGCTTACCTTGGATGTATTTGCCTCTTACCATAAGATTAACTTCCAAACAGCTGAGAACTAATGCTCTTACGAGTACCATAACCCGCGGTGACTTTGCAGATAATTTGTTCAAAATGGTCACAACCGCTTGATTGTCAGTGTTAAAAACAACCTTCTTGTGTAGGAGGTGATGACCTTGCAGGTTTACTGCAATGATTATTGGAAATAGTTCTAAAAATGTAATGTCAGAAAGGAAACCAGCTTCAATCCATTCCTTTGGCCACTTTTCTGAAACCCATCTTCCGTTGAAATATATCCCAAATACCATGTCTTCTGCACCTGCACTATCGGTCCATCTGATCATTATCCATCCATAACCTATTATGAAATACAGATATGCCTTTGTTGTTTCTGAAGAAGAAGAACCATGTTGATAAATCCAGTTGGATCTCCTTAGTAATGCGAATCCTGGCATGTGGTTTGTGAACATACTTCGTGGAGTCAATCATTCTTCTAGAGAAAGGACATCCTATAGGGATAGCTCTGCATAGACAATTTAAGGTTCCAATGAGAGACTGCATCCTTTCCAAAGTGATTTTGCGTTTTCCCATTAATTATGAGAGTAGATCCAGACACTTGGCAATTTTATCTGGAGGAATCCTGACCAACATCTCCTCTAAGTCAATTTCTAGGCCCAAAAAGGTGATCTTTGTACAAGGTTGTACTGTTTTTTCATGTGCTACACGGACCCCCAAGTCTTCACAAAGATTCATAAAAGTATCTAGTGCTATGCTGCATTCATTTGTATTCATCTCACCTCCAAACAGAAAGTCATCCAGGTAATGTAAAACATCTCCAGCTTGAATTGTTTGTTGGACAGCCCATTGAAGAAAAGATGCAAACTTTTCAAAGAGAGCACAACTTACCTTGCATCCCATGGGTAGGCACATATACACATAATATTGTTGCTTGAATTTTATTCCTAAGTCTGAATGATTAATAGGACAAAGTCTAAAAGCGCTCTTTATGTCAGACTTTGCTAACTGGCAGCTTTTACCTAAAGTTTGAACTATTTCAACTGCACTGTAAAAACTAGTATATTTTACTCATGCTGACTTCTCCTCAATGTGATCATTAACTGATGAGCCTATCTGACAGGATAAATGTTGTATTATTCGAAACTGACCTGGTTCTTTTTTAGGTACAATACCTATCGGTGATATCCTGAGATTACGAGTAGGTATTGGTCGATACTGGAACGGACCTAACATTCTCCCTGCTTTTATTTCTTTATTAAGTTTATCATGAGTGACCGCAGTGTTTCCTTCTGCAGAATTTAGGTAAGGAGATTCTGTTTCCTTACGAGGACAACTATAGTTCAAAACAAAACCCTGTGTGAGCCTTCTATTAATTCTGCTGCCGCTGCCTGATCCTGATCCGGATACCTTTCGAGCAAAATTCTCAATACACTAGTCTTAATGGGTGAGAAACCTTTACTGGAAAGCTGAAACTTTTGGCTTATTTTGGTTTGTTCGAAATCTGCAGGATTTCATGGGATAAAGTTTGGTACACTGAATACAAGAATGGGAATACTTGCAATTTTGTCTGCTACAGCTCCGGTAGTTGTAATCATAACATGGCCATGGGCGACGGCCCTGCATGTTGGACTGGGGTGATCTAGTCCGCATACTCTGTTTGGAGTGGTTGTTCTTGAACATCAGCCAATAATCTGGATAGATTCTTGCCCATGAATTGCTGGGATCGCGTGCCTGTCTAATTCTAAAATGTTGATCATATGATCTCCAACCTATACCACCATATTTTTGTCCTGCCTACCTGGTATTCATATACTTAATCTACTGTTGGTGCTTTTCTGGGAATCTTTTTAGGGAAACGATCATGTAAATAAGGAAGCATGTAGACAATGCTGGCTGAAGATTTTTTCATAACCTCAATACCACCCCTACTATTCATTGTTACCATCAGATCCGGGATAGAATAGGTCTTCAGTAACCCATGCTTGCCGTAAAAGGCGACTATGTTTGTCGTAAGAGGAGACTAACGGGATCGGGTGGTCAGGCTCGCTGACTTGGTTGATGCATGTCATCGATCCCAATTGCGTGGATGGATGCTCATGATATTAATTACTGGATTGTCTGGTCCAGACTCGATTATTAACAGACCGCCGTCATATAGCTGGAATATTGCTGAGTGCCGCGTTAAACAACAAAAGAACCAACCAATGTTACCATCCCAATATGTTGTGATTCAACCAATCCTGATTGGGTTGTCTTCAGAATAATAATGATAATTCCAGATTTTTCCTTTCAGTGATTGTGGCAATGGGTCGCTTATCTTGTCTTCAACACACCAAATAATGGGGGTATCGTTCATATCTTCAGCAATTTCTGAACTAGTTAGGCCACTCGACTGACCACCCTGTTCATGGTTTAAGTTGATTGATGGAAAGGTTGAAACACAAACCGCCTCACCTGATTTTGGCTCCTTTTTGGTCTTGTCAGCTGCCATTTTCAATCTCTTGTAGCCACCTGAGGTCCCTGTCCCGTCAGTGTTCTGCGTCATCCGTGTTGCGTTGTCTGTCCCCTCTGTCTCATCTCGTTGACGCTTTCGGCCGTCTTCCTTCGCCTTTCTTATCTGTAGCTTCTTGCCTCGTGGCATACTGTTGATTGGCGAGCCGTTGGTTACATTTAACTGCACATAGCGTTCTGACAACATCGGCAAGAAGAGACAAAACGTGACTTGAATCTGTATATATAGTCAACGTTACCAAAGGGAGGTAACTCTTAGGGCCCATCAATATTTCATGCCGCTAATAAATGAATTTATCCTGGTATTATATCTTTTACTTAGCGGATAAACTTAATTAACTTGTTGTTTTAGCTTGGAAGATGACAGGTAACATGCATTAAATATAACTTTTGAAATGGTATACATGAATATGTTTATTTTACTGCGTTAATTTTGTATTATTATTGATAGTATTTAACACTTCAGTGGTTGCATTGTTGTGATAGCATTTTTTTCTATTTCCAAAGTGCTCTTATACCACATACTTCATTAGACCACTTACCAAGCTGGAATTATCTGTGAAGAATTATATTTGAGAATACAACCTTCATTTGGAGTGAAATATCTGACATATAGCATTCTTCCTTCTAGGTATAGGAGCTATCGTTGACATTCTAAAGCCAAATCAAGGGTTGAGAGACTGTACTCTCCCCAGGGAGTTCACAGTGCGTGTAAGGACACACAATGACTCCGTCACTCTTCAGTTGGAGACCAGCACGTCAGTGAAGAAAACAACCCCCGTATATGTATCTAGACAGGATGAGAAGGGGAACCCAATCATCGTCAGAGATACAGTGTTGGAGCTGGAGGTAATAATGCTGTCATAACTCAGTATTTGTTGCAAGAGTTGTTATAATGTAGATTAGATGAGAACGTATGTAGTATGGTAAATATTCATGATATCAATTTTTACAGAGATCGTTTACGCATATTAGCAAAAGGGCGTGTACGGGTGTGGAAAATACAAGAAACTAACCCAGAACTGTTTGTGAGACTTTTATCGATGCAATAATCATTCTTGTCATTTAACCAAGTCAAAATGTATTTTTACATTATCTAAAGGGTGGGGTGTGTATTCAATTGTCAAAATATCATTTGCATATTTCATTTTCAAAATTGATAAAATCATTTTTCACTATTATCTTAGAAATATAGAAATTTACTTTACCCTTCTCAAAAACATTTGACGCGTGAAGATCCGCGGTAGAATGGGTCTTCGGGAATCATTCTTGCTGTAAAAGGCGACCTTGCTTGTTGTAAGAGGCGACTAACGGGATCTGGTGGTCAGGCTTGCTGACTTGGTTGATGGTATTCCAATTGCGTGGATCGATCCTCGTGATGCCAAACACTGGATTGTCTGGTCCAGACTCGATTATTTACAAACCGCCGTCATATATCTGGAATAGTGCTGGGTGGGGCGTTGAACAACAAGCAAACAAACAAAGCAATTGCGTATCTCGATGTTCTTAATGTCTATCATTGGATTGTCTTGTCCAGACGAGAATATTTAAAAAACACTGAAATATGGCTGAAATATTGAGTCCGGCGTAAAACAACAATCAAAATAAAACAAAAATTGTTTTACAATCTTAACCATGTTTATTTCTGTCTTGTTTATTAGCACAAGAATATTTAATCTTCAAGGAAACAACCGTCCGTGATACATACTGGCGTTTCAAAAAGCAAAGAAAGAAGAGTCGCACCTATATCTGCAAATACGTCACTTGCTAACTTTGGAAAATATATGTCATAAAGCTCATATTAACCTGATATGCATAAGGGTTAGATAGGCATTAGCACAATTCAAAAACGACACTCTCCTATTGATAAAGAATGTCATTTCCTGTTGTAATTATTACCACATACCTTTTAATTTTCTTTCAGGGAACAGCCGAATACCAGGATGTGATTCACATGGCTAACATCGAGGTTACCTGCGTTATTAAGGAGGAGAACCAACCGTATTATGCATTTGTATGTGTCACCACTTTTCAAACTAATTGGCAATTGATATAATCTGTATGATGCGCCCATAATCAATTAAGATCAACAGAACAACGCCTTTGTCGATTGTACAGATAGTTCTATACATCAAGTTCCTTTTAGATGGAAACCAGAAGGAAATGTCTCCAGAAGGAGTTCGCTATCAATTTAAATAATACCTTTAAAGTAGAACAGGTTTATATCTTCATGAACGTGACGCCTCATATAAAATGCATTTCGTTTACATGTGCTACAATTCGTTCATATATATCATTCGCGATTGAGGCGGACATTTCGAACACAAGGATTAGAATTATTGTGCGAGCCACAGATTGTTTTATCCTTTGAAAGTTCACCAAAGTAGCTGTATTGTAAGGTCATAAAAATAGTCTTAACAGATATATATTTTGAGTCTATGAAATGTAATTCAACACGCAAATAATGAAACAGATGCAAATTACAATTGTTGTTTATACACCAGGAAGGATTTCTCTTGCTCAATGGACCAAGTATGTATGAGCTGAAGCCGACAGGAACAGAATCAGCTTCCAGTGATATCAAATACACACTTACTTCTTCCCCAGTACACATTCGACCAATAGATAATGATGGTAAGGTGTTCGTCGGTTTAACGGAAACAAAGAAATCCTCCGTTGGATGTTCTAAAAATAATTTCTTTCACTCTTCCTTTCAGAATATTGTATGTTTTGTCACACAAAAATCCCGGCTGCACCCAAATATATAATGGTCGGTCCGTTATGACAGTAAAGTTATCTGACATTATCAAATGGTTGTGTCGACTATGACACGAGCAAGTAAAGAAAATGGAGAGGGGCGTTTTTTCAAGGTTAAATCTGTAGAGATGCAGGTTTTTTCAAGGTTATATTTGTAAAGATACGCGAATGCAAGACTGGTTCTAAACAATCAATAATATTTTGGCCTGATAACCGATAGTAAGTTGCTTTCCACATTATCAAGATACAGAAATGAGAAATGGTTAACGTAGAGGTTACAACTAACATGAGTAAATGTCACATGGACATGTGTGTATTTTATGCAGATGATGGCGAGAAGGGTCAGTCAGGAAGTGACAGTGAGATGATGGCATCAGAATCCTTGAGGAAGAAGCGCCAGATTCAGGAGCCAATCTACGTGGACGTTATTACGGTGATAGCGTTCTCTGTTTATGAAAGGTACTTGTCTTGTACCTCACAACACAGTTAAACCAATCAATAATCTCATACTGCAATGTGTCTTACCTAGCAAGATATTAATATCTCTGACATAATAAATACATTTGCCATTCAATCCCTGCAAATAAATCCTTTGTATTGTGTACCATTGGAGATTTTATCTTGTCAACGCATTTTCTGGTAGTTGATTCCGTCGTATGTGACAGATGGTATTCCAGAGCAACCCAGCTGTCCGAAGCCTTGAAGCACCAGGAGACAAAACAAGGCATCAAAAGACACTTTGCACATCTTGTAAACGGGGTGAGGTTTCTACTAGTCACAACTTCTTGAATACTGTAAAGGCGACGTTTCGGTATAGATCCTGGCGAGCAAATGGTTGTTGTCAGTCTTGCTTCACAACGGTAAAAGGATCTATACCGAACATAGCCTTTACAGTATTAAAGAAGTTGTTATCCATAAATTGTGTCTACTTTATATTTTGTCAATTAAAAAAATCATTAAGTAAATTTAACAGTTTAGCATAGATCGCTTACGTGATAATATGGGTTAGTTTGGATACAAATTGACGAGTTTAGATGTTGTCATGATCTTATTATCATTTTTCCTGTAAAGTAACCTTAACATACTATTTCCCTTTCCATAACAGGTAGATCTCCGTTATAAGAAGGCGTCCCCTCTGTACAACATAAACCTGGTAGGATATATTATTGAGGTAAGATGTTTGCCTCCAGGGGTGTTAAGTAAACAAACACTGACGTGTTATATTATAAGTAACAACTTTTTAATTTTACGCTGTATTGATGGTGATATCTGATAGCGTCACTGTATAGGTGACACTAAGTTTACCTTGTGTGAAGGTATTATGTTGACATCACCTATCATCACAGTTCATATGTACCAAACACAATTCAGCTTAGCTATGACGGTAGATTTACCCCAAAGAAAGTAGCTAGATAAACCATTTTCAAAAGCACAATAACAACAAACACAGGATTACTAAATTTCCAAAAACATGGTTATGATAAGACAATATTGATATTATCGTTAATAATTAAACAATCTGATTCACTCCAATATGTGAGCCTAGGATTTCTGTTGGATATAAACAACTTCAATCACTAATTTAAGACATGTAACCTTCCACTATGTATCGTTTTGTTATACATGTATGTCTCTAGGTACTCCATGTATCATTAGTATGTATGTATCATGGTACTCTGTGTATCATTATTATGTATGTATCATGGTACTCCGTGTATCATTATTATGTATGTATCATGGTACTCCATGTATCATTATTATGTATGTATCATGGTGCTCCATGTATCATTATTATGTATGTATCATGGTACTCCATGTATCATTATTATGTGTGTATCATGGTACTCCATGTATCATTATTGTGTATGTATCATGGAACTCCATGTATCATTATTATGTATGTATCATGGTATTCCGTGTATCATTATTATGTATGTATCATGATACTCCATGTATCATCATTTTGTATGTATCGTTGTACTCCATGTATCATTATGTATGTATCATGGTACTCCGTGTATCATTTTTATGTATCATGGTACTACATGTATCATTATTCATGTATTATGGTACTCCATGGAGGACACGGGTGGCACAGTCGTCTTAGGCGCCGCGATTCGCTGTGCAGAGTTGCGTCCCTTGGGCACGCCAGAAACCTATGATTATGGGTTCGAATCCCGGTTCGCCCCTATTATGTTTCTAGGTTTGTCAGCACCATACCTGTGCTCGTGGGTTTCACCGAAGTGATAAACGTCTGAGACCTGCATCACTTCGGGCTTTCCTCCCACATTAAGCTGACACGCCGTGATATAACTCACTCACTCACTGGTACTCCATGAATCATTATCTATGTATCATGGTACTCCATGTATCATTATGTATGTATCATGGTACTCCGTGTATCATTATTATGTATGTATCATGGTACTCCATGTATCATTATGTATGTATCATGGTACTCCATGTATCATTTTAATGTATGTATCATGGTACTCCATGTATCATCATTATGTATGTATCATGGCACTCCATGTATCATTATGTATGTATCATGGTACTCCATGTATCATTATGTATGTATTATGGTACTCCATGCATCATTATGTTGTATGTATCATTGTACTCCATATACTATTTTAGGATGTGCAGTTACCACGACCGTTCCAAAGCGCTGTAGTTAATGAAACGAAGATAGATGGTGATAAACTTCTCAGTGGCACAAGGCAATGGAAGGCTGACACACCAGGATTCCCTGACAATGACCACATTATTGTGTTCACGGCGTGAGTTGTCACAATCAGCTTAAAGTATATTTAAAGAATATTAAATTCACACATTTCCCTGACCATCTTATTCCCTGTTGTGTTATCTCTGTATTAGTTGCCCGTGTTGTACTTGTGTTTGTTTTCATTCATTAGTTCTCTTTGCTTTTTGTCTGAAGCACTGGTGATGCAGGGTTGAATTTGAACTCGCTCACTCTGTCCGTTCTAGATCGGCTTTTCTTGATATCTCTAAACAACCCTTTTTCTTTCTATCCCACTACCTTTTTTCCCCCAATGTTCTGGGTACACATCTCGTTATTTCTGCATTTACAAATGTTACCACTTACATCAGATTATCGTAGCCTGGAATCCCAAATCCGCCCTGATTATGTTTCCGGTATTGTGGTAATATGTTCACGTCTGAGACCCTCACATCGGGTCAAGGGTAGAGCCATTTACAGCCATGTAATGAACACTTTATAGGAAGGAACACTCAACATCGGTTCAAAATTCAGCTTTAAAACATTTTAAATACTGACATGGTATCAGGCTCAAGATGTCAAGGAGTCTTCTGGCGGCAGCATATTCATGGTTCACAACAAAACATGAGCTAAAAGTCAGTATCGGAATCGAAATATTTTCAATGAATCGAAGAAAAAACTACACAAGGCAATTTGGCTACTGACGCTTTAGAACATCAAACATAAATCTAACACGTGGATATGACTGAAATTATGCTTAACCGTAATTAACTCTATCAATTAAAGAATCCAGGGCTATCATTAATATGGTGATACTCTGTCCTGCTAAATCTCTGTCGGTGCTCAAAGATCATGTCATGTTACCGATTCGTTTTAGGAACGATCTGTTCATTGTGGCGAAAACAGGAAAAACGAGAAACCTGCTTGGTGAGTCGTAGTATATTTTCTTTTTGATTTTAGATTGAGAATCTAAATATTTTAGCAATGTATACATGCCTTTGGTAACACTTGGTTCGGGGATACCTTGATGTGTACTCAAAAGGAAATCTAATTGTGGTCATATTATATTATAATTATTCGTGTTTAGAAAGACATTACTCATATAGCCTCTGGATTTTCTTCAGGAAAACTAATATACTTCTGTTTAATTGAGATATGAAATGGCTAAGGATCATCTTAAGATATGTGTTGTTCTTTACCCACTGTTAAAGGTATTGTCATTTTCATGTTCATCTGTTCTTCCCAGAACATCCAGCTACTGTGTGTTTTGTGTATTCAGGTGGAAAACAATACATCCGGATATCCACATATTTCGCATCATCCTAAATGCATATAATCACTGTAACCTTCATAATTGAGTCTACCTTTATAAGGTAAGCAATGCAAACGGCAACAGCAGGTATTTCTTGATACATGAGGTGGTTGGGTAACCTGGTGGTTGAAGCGTTCGCTCATCACGCTGAAGACGGGGTTTGAAGCCCATTTCTAGGGACACTCGTTGTGATATTCCTGGAATATTTCTAAAGAAGGTTTAAAAACATATGCTTTCCTGCTATATGTTAATGTGTTTCATGCTCAGTTTCCATCGTCGTTTTGTCACAGGATATGCATATGTAGGAACAATATGTGAAACACCAAATTACAGTGTGTCAGCTGTGGAATACACTGACAACCTGGTTGACGACATGCTCGTCACAACACACGAAGTCGGACATGCGTAAGTGTTTTTAATGTATAGTTTACCATGGTTTTTTTAATAGTTCATATTTATTGGTCGCCGGTGATTTCGAATCTATGCTAGATTACTAATATATACATCGGACGCGACATGCAAAACCCGGAAAAGACACATGTACTGGACATCTGTTGCTATTCATGTTAGCCTATTCTCAAGTTGGTTGGTTAGTTTGTTGTTTTACGTCGCACTCTGTCTGTAAATAATCGAGACAATCCAATGATTGATGTCATGAGCATCGGGACACAATGGGGATCGATGACATGCTTCAACCAAGTCAGCGAGCCTGACCACCCGATCCCGTTAATCGCCTCTTACGACAAGCATTGTCACCTTTTAGGGCAAGTAAGGGTTGCTGAAGACCTATTCTACCCCGGATCTTCACGGACGCTTAACTGTGTGAATAAAGCAATTTCTGAGCATACAAATTTCTTGGGTTAAATCCCTTCATTGGTGCTGTGTGTGAAACGCATGGGATGGTGCTAAAATATTGATAAAAATAGGATGATGAAGAGAGATGAATATATCTTGTAAATCGAACCTGGTATTTCGCAGGCTCAGCGCCTGGCATGACGGGGAATACAACAACGCGTGTAACTCTACATACGAGTACATCATGACCGGCAGCGGGTACAGCACGACCCATGTTCTTGACCACAACAACTACTACGTCTTTTCTACATGCTCGTCACGCTACTTTCAAACCTTCATCCAAGGAATCCTGACAAACGGGTTGGTATGAAAGACGAAACAGTGAAAAAGAAAATAAATGGAATAGAAACCTGACACACATCGACATGGGAGATGGGGGTACCATACATGTATTTCCAAACAGACGGATAGACAGACAGGCAGACAGGTATAATGAAGTGGTGACCACTATATTAACTGTTCCTGATCATGCGATCAATTACCGTATTCGACGTAATAAGCGCCCCGCTCCAATAAGCGCCAACGGCGATATTTGCTGATTTCAGGCTGTCAGCTTAAACCACAAAATTTATCTTTCAACCCTGGTTATTTTTCACCAAAATAATATTCTAATAAGAGCCCCCTATTTCTAATTTTGAAAGCGCCCTTGGCGCTTATTACGTCGAATACGGTACATGTTTTTATACGTTTTATTTGATGGGAGCCTCAGGTTAACAAGGTTTTACTATAAACAGTTAACCATTTTGTTTAAATGTAGCCAAGCTAGATTTTGGATCAGGATTCAAAAGTGAGATGGTAGTTTCTTTATCTATTAAGTGAATTTTACTTGTAAAGACGATTTGTGTGTGCATTATAAAATATGTATATCGTTTGAACTCGACATATTTAAGAAATAAACGACGAGAGGGAGTTATTTATCGTAAAACACTGCAGGGAGAATAAACTGTAAGATAAAACAACGACCACGAGACGTTTAAATCATATATGAGATATGAACATTTTGTACAGCCTTTTGAAGGATGTCAATAAATTGTACAAGCTTTAAAGACAGTAATCCATATTTATAATAATGATGACTCCCTAAAAACAGTCAAACCTCGGCAATGTCGGACAATTCCATTTTGTGTACAAGGGGGGTTAAGTTTGGTATTATCACAACTGTCTCGTAGATTATCTGCACCGTTTCTTCCAATACCGATTGTCATATCTCTTCCACTTTTGGATACGATCGTTTGGCCATTGCGTGTATCTGCTGTGTCCAGCTACATCTATGGGGAACAACTCACTTGACACTTACCTCTCAAAAATAACGTCATCCAATTTACGACGTCATCAGATTACGAGCGCATGTTCGAATCTCCAGAAATGACGTCATGATAGAACAATGTTTTATCGTGAAATAAACCACGCTTCGTTCTTCATCTTCTTTGCGATTTAACGTGTAGCTATCTTATATAAAAATTTGGTGCTATAATAAAAACAACCTTAACACTCAAACCTATATGTGAAATGAACACTTTATTACTGAAGATCTGGAATAATCCGACTCGTTTTGGGGTGTCAGACATTTGCTGTCGACAGCTTTTCACGTGATTCATTTTATACGGTGTATGCCAAAGTGGTTGTGTGCTTGCCCATGATAAGTCATCTAATACTATAAATTTGTTAGGTGTATCTAAGAATTATTTCATTACCTTTGTCCACGGCATTTCTTTCCTGACTATGAATACATTACTATTTCCTTTGATTTAGCCATAATCAACTTGTCAATTATAAAGTATTATTTACAATAAAAGCTGAGTTTCAGTGAGTTGTTTTTCATTAGCCCTGTTAAAATATGTTTTCCAAACCAATATATTTTCAACTTGGTTAGTGCGAAAGGTGATTGGTAGAGGTGACACATTGTTAGGAGTGAATATGTGTGGTGGTGTGTTCACTGGAATCCGAAACCAAGACCGTCGGTTGCTGGCGCAGCTAAGGCAAAATTAATAACTCTGTGTAACGTATTTACAGCATTATGGACCGCATCCGTGGTCTAGTTGTAGAGCGTCCGCCGGAGAGCGGAAGGTCCGGGGTTCGACCCCGGCCGCGTCATGCGAATAGACCTTGAAAGATGGTACTTGTTGTTACCCTGTCTGGCGCTCGGCATTAAGGGGCTAAAACAAGGACTGGTCGGCTCGGAGTCAGTATACTGTGTCTGAGAGGGGCATTCATGTTAAACTGCGGCATGGTATCTTAGTGGGCTAGCACTATCAATCGGCATCAGTCCGGACTATTACAAGGAGCCACAAACGCGCACGCACGCACACACGCGAGCACGCACGCACGCACGCACGCGCACACACACACACACACACACACACACGTGCATGCACATCGCTATATAAGTGCAATAATCTTGGACGCGACATAAAAAGAATATTTCTCCTCACCTCACCTACAATATTGTGACATTTTACAATATGTGCTGGTGCCTATGCCCATGAGTATATCCATATAACAAAATACAGCCGTGATATTTCCTATTCAGTATCGTATATTTTTCAGTACAAATGCCCAACAGCAATGCCTACAGACGAGTCTCGAGCCCGCTTCTGTGACAAACATCACGGGGACGATGCCGGGGCAGATCTACGACGTTCACACGCAGTGTCAAATGATGTTTGGGCCAGGCTTCGTCTTGCGATCAGTACGAAAAATATATTTATTAGCATTAGAAGAAATCCTGCTTGGTCCTTCATATAATAGACAGGTGTAAAACTGTCTTTCTGCTATATTTCCATTATCACGATAGACATTTTACTCACTACTGAACATGACATTTACAGGATATCGACATAGGTAATTCAGAAAACATATGCAAGAGAATGGTCTGTGGCAAGGAACAGCTTAAGTCGTCCCGAAACGCTGCAGACGGAACGCCATGTGGCGATAAAAAGGTACACCATCTGAACGTGCATATGTGTCTGTACTTAACCCATGTTAACATTTGCATGCACTTCCCAGGGAACTGTGAATGGAAATTGAATGTAAACATGTTCATGAAATTGGACTGTATAAGTTGATAGGCGTAGCAATTGCTATAAATGTTTCATAAATTGTTGTTATTATTATCATTAGTAGTGTTATATGTGTTGCACTGTGATTTCAGTGGTGTGTTGCTGGACAGTGTGTGTTTTCCATAGATGCACCAGAACAAAACAATAGTAAGTTATTGAAGTATACGTTTACACATAAGTCAGAGGAATCGCTTCTCGGGAGCATGGGTATGATGCTGACAAACTACGGATCATAACAAAGGTGAATCTGTGAATTCGAATCCACTAGCAGCGGATCTTGGAAGCACTTAAGGGTTGCAACTTTGCCAAATGTGTCGTAGCACATCAGACCTCCAATCGATACAAAAAAAGTGTACATAATATCATTTAAAGAAGCAAAGGAGCATCTGAAATGGTAGTCATGGTCATATTGTCATGAAACGGTCACAAAACAAATTAATGATCATAAATATTCGATATTCTGTATTTCAATTCGAGTATGTCACACGGTGAACAAAAACAAATGTTTATCGTCAGAACATTAAAACAGGATACAAATTTAAGAAATAGTAAGTGGTACTTGACTTTTTTCTGGGTGTGTATGCTATACCTCGTTAGAGAGCGCCATAATATCTCGGACGACATCTTTTCCTTGAATGCAATGATCACTTTCGGAAACCTGCCAACATTTTCAGCTGACTGTCTCTTTGGGAACCAGCCAATCGTTTA
The DNA here is from genome assembly GCF_023055435.1 of Haliotis rufescens. Classification (NCBI taxonomy): domain Eukaryota; kingdom Metazoa; phylum Mollusca; class Gastropoda; order Lepetellida; family Haliotidae; genus Haliotis; species Haliotis rufescens. The sequence goes on from NW_025964372.1 coordinate 42,445,585, forward strand.
CCCGGGGAATAGAACATGTGCTGAGCTGATAAGTGCAACACCACGTTTGTGCTACAATCCTGGTTATTTGACGGCCTGCTGTGAGACCTGTCCTGTCCACAAGAGAAATGACGGTACTTATTTCTTAATGATAGTAGTCTCTCGTTAAGTCATTTCAAGCATATTGTACAGAACGTACACTATTTCTAAGTATAAATCTAATGTGCTTTACATCTACATGTTTCATGTATTCATATGTACAGAGAAAATATCATGTTCCAATAGGGATTACTTTGTAATGGTGCTGTCTATGGGATCGTTGGTGGAGTGATGTGGTGGTGGTGGGTTAGGGTCGGGGGTGACTGAGCTGATATTTTTGATGCAGCAAATAATTTGTTTTTGAAAAAGAATTAACCAACGGCAATATCAGTTCTTTTTTACATGCTGGTTTTCCGGGGAAAATGGGTTGTGAGCAAAGGGTTTTCGCTGCTTTTCTGTACTAGAAACAATTCTAACAAAACATCTACCCCGGGTACATATATAAATCATAAATCCTGTATTTTGGCTTCAATCACACTTACTAAAATGTTCAGATTTTCAACAGACGTCCTTCTCACTGTCAATCACACAATTAGTTGTCGCAGAGTAGTCTTGTAACTACCCAAGCCATGACGCCATGATGGCGGCAACATCACTTTTTTTCCTGTGTGTGCTTGAGTTAACTCCCATAGTAATATTAGTAACAATCTAGCACTTGGTAGTAAGGCACATTAAGCTAAGATAATTCTCATAAGTTTTCTATAATAACAGACATCAAAGCCTGTGTTTGGGGATTTTGTGAGGTTGTCATGTTGTCTCCCTCTACCCCTGGGTGCAAGAAGTGTGGCCAATTCATGGTCAGGGGAGATCCTCATGAAAACTGCACGAAGTGCAGAGGTATGACCTGCACTTAGGAGAAGAGATGTGAACAATGCAGTAGGCGCGAGGCTGCCAAGAAGAAAGTGGAAAACATCGTAACTGGAAAATCAGTTTCCACTCCAGTGCCTCCCTCTCCAGTCCACCCACCATCTCCTGCACCCACCATGAGTCTGATCAACCAACTGTTCAACAGCAGGAGATGGTGAAGGGCATGCTCGAGACGAAGCTCTCAGCAATGGATACAGAGATAGGAAAGATCAAAGAGATAGCTCTGGCATAGACTATCCGATCTTCTTCCACGGCCGTAGGCCCATCTACAATAGACCAGTAAACTGGGCCGTACGGTCAGCCAGCAGGCGTTACCCAACCAAGGGAGAATACCGTACGGGAACGGCACGGTATCCATGTACAGGCCGTCCACGGCAACCAAGCCAGCCAGCCACACCAGCCAGACGCTGAACAGTTGCATGGACTCCATGGGCCAGCCACCCACAGCTACCCAGCCGACCGACTACGGCTTACCGTATGACCTTCATCAGCCAACGGTTCCCAAGCCAGCAACACGGTACACACGGGATTACCCAGGCAGCCGACTGGCCAGCCGGCCGAAAGTGCAGCCACCGCATGGCTTCCGCTACCCATGGACCACAAGCCACACAGAGACAGATTATACCGGAATCATGGTGACCGGAGGGTGACGAAACCTACGGTATATACGCAGAGTGCGACGATTATCCATTATATCCATTATCCTAGCTATGTCTATGGACTGCGATTTACGCCTATCGTCTTTCAACATAATGCCGAATCCGGGCCCAGTGGGAAGGCGTCTACTGTCATACGCCAAAAATTGGAAGCGAGTTATGCCCGCCCACTGGATTCCACACGTCGTGGATCATGGATACAAGCTACACTTCAGGGAACACCCGATCCTGATCACACACGCCGTGGGCCGAAGATTTCCCCTGGTCGGAGCCAAGGGTTTTTACTCTCTGGTCTTCTGGAAAAAAATACAACCGAGATGAGGATGATTATAAATTTAAAAACCCTCATCAAGAGATCTGGTACCTCCACCAAAATTCGAGATGGAGTCCATACGGAAATTATGGTCTAGGTTGAAGAAAGGGGACTGGCTTATCAGCCTAGACTAACAGATGCATATCTTCACGTCCCGAGAAACCCATCCTCCAGTAACTATCTACGCTTCAATGGTCGACGCTACGAATTCCAAGTGCTACCATTCGGGATAGCAATAGAGCTTTGGCTATTCACCAGGGTTACAGCACCAGTCATCAAGTTCGCTCACCTCAAGCTAGTTCGAATTCAAAGCTATCTGGGCGACTTCCTAGCGGCAGACCAAGGAAACGATCAGCTACATCAGAACTTGATATTCACGGTCCAACTTATGACCTACCTAGGCCTTCTAATCAATCCATCCAAGTCAGAGACTACTCCGGTTCAAGACATTATATACATCAGAGTAAGATTCCAGCTAGACAGGGGATATCTATGCCCATCGGAGGATCGATTCGATAAGACTATAGAGATGATTCAATCACTTTCAAGTCAACCCAGCAAGTCGCCGAGGTGGTGGATGTCTCTTCAAGGCAACTTTACGTCTCTACAGGTTATGATCTTCAGAGGAAGGCTGATGCTACGTCCTCTACAGATATGTGTCAACTATATACGATCTCACGGCCAAGAGTGCCTGACTCAGTTAACTCCCAGATTACTATGAGACCTCCATTGGTGGAATCACAGAGAACATGTGATGAGTGGCATCCCTCTGATATCTATTCACAGACGCGTCAGATTCGGGATGGGGAGCCCATATGGACGATCTCATCGTACAGGGATCGTGGAACACAGAGGAGAAAAACCTTCATATCAACTGCAGGGAAATCAAGGCCATATATAACACCATCCTGGAATGGTGGATACATCTTCATCTATCATCTGTTCTCATAGCCACGGACAACAACACAGTAGTGGCCTATATTCAGAAGCAGGGAGGAACCAGAACAATCACCCTGATGATGATGACTACACGATTGTTTGCCTTGGCAGACTCCTTCAATTGCCGGATCGAGACATATACCCGGGAAACTGAACAGTCTTTCGGGTGAGAAAAGTGGCAACAGAATGGACATTACATCCCCAGATCTTCACCTGGATAACCAAGCTATGGGGCAGACCACATATAGATCTATTCGCCACCTGCCAGAACAACCAACTTCCGGTCTATGTCAACCGAGTTCACGTCCAAAGAGCTCACCAGATCGACGCTCTTTCGATGGATTGGACCAATCTATTCGCCTACGCATTCCCATCATGGTCTCTCCTTGACAAAGTCATCCACGAGGTGGAGGAGACGCATGGTGTAATAATACTGATAGCTTCAATATGGCCCAGCAGGGCGTGGTTCCCCAGACTACTTAAGCTACAAATGGAGGAACCTATACAGTAACCACTTCGTCGAGATCTGCTATGACAAGTCCAACATATTTCACGAAAATCTGCCCAGTCTACATCTAGCCTGGAAGTTTTCATGCAGAAGATGCAGACATCCGTATACTCTGAGCTTGCCTCAGAAGCTGTTGCAAGATCGGGGAGACCTTCATCCTCCGACACCAGCAGCATCAGAGGGTGTGTACACCTTTGATTATTATTCTGCATATCAGGTGTAGGTAGGATTAGAGGCACCTTTAATATCAACTATCACCATTAGACAGGAAGTGAAGTCATTACCGGAAGTAAGAGAAACCGAAAGTGACGTCAGCACCGGAAACAAATTGCTAAATGACGCCTTTGGGGTAGAAATAGACCTAGAAAGACGTCATTACCAAAAGGGGAAGTGACATACCGGAAGTGGCGTCATAACCGGAATTGGGGTCATAAACGGAAGTGACGTAATCGTCGGTATGAAAAGTCATAAATCCAGGTTTATTTACGCTCAAGATCAGCAAATATGACGGAAAATCTAGTGTAAATATCACATATTGGGACCGATTCTTGACACAGTATCTGATGTTCAAGTCCTCGAGGGGAATTTCAGAGGAAATTATCTCAAGTAGGATTAGAATCAGTACATAATGGTTTCCAGAAGAGGTTTGCAGTCAATTACACAGGGGTCCCTCTGGTATATTCTGGCAGATATGTAACAGAGGTAGAAGCTCTGTAAGAATTATTATGATAAAACCATACAATAATGTTATAGCCATACACATCCAGCAAACATAATCAATAAAAGCATAAAGCAGTAATGTTCAAGACTGTACTTACTGTTGTGTGTATGTTAGATAACAAAATCCTCTTCCAAAATGTGAATTGAGGATACAAGTACCACGTGATAATCCAGTATGACATCCACTCCTCTGTGGTACTCAGCACGTGGTTTACGTACCTCCCCTACGGTTTGTGTCATTTGGATTGTTGCCATCAGTGTCTGTTGAACATGGGTATATTGACTGATGTGTTAACCAACGGGTCATCTTCACAATTAAGATACGTTTGTATCTATTTGCCTCATATTTCTTATGTGTACTTGTATATTTCATTTGCTCTAGAAAACTGCCTATATGGAGATCGATATAGAAACTGTGACACAGTAACTCAGGACACGAAAGATCTATGCTACAACGAAGCAAATGTTTATTTGTTAACGTTAATGAGTGGCAGTAAGTTATTCTATGGAATAAAAACTTTTCAAATGATTAGATGTCTTTCACCAATTCCAAACTGGGATTATCTCCCCTTAACATACAATCAAAATACTTGATTTAATACCGGATCTGTGACCAAATTCATCAGTCCACTGTATCAGTTCAATGTATCAGTTCAATGCATCAGTCCAATGTATCAATTAAATGCATCAGTCCAATGTATCAATTCAATGTATCAGTCCAATGTATCACATCAACCTAATCTATTAGTCCAGTGTATAGGTCTAATGAATCAATTCAATGTAGAAGTCTCCTATATCAGTACAATGTATCAATTTAATGCATCAGTCCAATGTATCACTTCAACCTAATCTATTAGTCCAGTGTATAGGTCTAATGAATCAATTCAATGTAGAAGTCCCCTATATCAGTCCGATGTATTAATTGATTGCATCAGACCAATGTATCAATCCAATGTACCAGTTCAATGTACCAATCCAATGTATCAGACCAGTATATCAATCCAATGTATCAGTCCAGTGTATCACTCAAATAAATGTGTCCACTATATATGTCGAGTGTATTAGTCAAATGTTTACGTTCAAGGTATCAGTCCAATGTATCAATGCAATGTATCAATACAATATGTGAGTCCAGTGTATCAGATCATCCTAATAAACCAGTAGACGTTATCAATCTCATGTATCAATACAAAATATCAATCCAGCGTATCAATATCATCTATTAACCCAATGTATCAATACGATTTGTCAAAACAATGTATAAATCTAATGCTTCAGTCCAGTGTATCGGGGGCGGTCGGGTAGCCTAGTGGTTAAAGCGTTCGCTCGTCACGCCGAGGACCCGGGTTCGATTCCCGACATGGGTACAATGTGTGAAGCCCATTTCTGGTGTCCCCTACCGTGATATTGCTGGAATATTGCTAAAAGCGGCGTAAAACCATAATCACTCACTCCAATGTATCAGTCTAGTATATCAATCCAATGTATCAATCCAGCGTATCAATATGTACCATCTACTTCTCTAATTATTAAAGCAGTAATATATTATTCATATTATTGGTGTACAAGCTGTTATTTTCGATATACAAAAATTGTGTTAATGGCAGGTGTAATTACACAATGCTAACCATTGTCAATATTAACATGAATCGTAACACAATTCTTCTTATCTTATGAACTATTCAGAATAGATCAGATATTATCAATCACAATATTACAACTGATTTATTAACAGTTTGACATGCAAAGCTTCATGCCTTTAACTCAAAGTGTGTATTTCGTCAATATTCATATTATTGTATTGTATGTTTTCCAGCAAATTGCACATATGGTGATCGTTTCTCTGACTGTGACACTGTTATTACTCAGGAAGAGAAACGTCTTTGTTACATTGAAAACAATGCCTATGGCTGTTGTGAGACTTGCTCAGCCTACTCATCAGGAGGTGGTAAGTACAGACACTAGGGGTTTTGGTGAGGTCTGGTTTGGGTTTTGGATGATTTAGTCAATCATTCAAGTTGTAGTTTATAAGGCTTTTATAAGTCTGAATCTCATTTTCGAGTTTCTGCAGTTATCATTATTAAAAGTTATTGGACAGGACGTAAGTTTTTTTTATTTGAGCACCAAGTATATATTGGCTTTATACATAACATACTCCTGATCATCGAAATTAAGGGATTTGCTCAACTTCTAATCTGCAACATTTAGGTTATTGACGGGTATATATATCATAGTCGCGAGGGTGTTTCACATAGGTGTTGCAGACCGACTCTGTGGTCTAGTGGTAGAGCGTCCGCCCGAAGAACGGAAGGTCCGGGGTTCGATCCCCGGCCGCATCATACCAAAAAGACGTTAAAAGAAGGTACTTGTTGTTACCCTGCCTGGCGCTCGGCATTAAGGGGCTAAAACAAGGACTGGTCGGCTCGGAGTCAGTATACTGTGTCTGCGTGGGATATTCGTGTTAAACTGCAGCATGGTATCTCAGTGTTCTAGCCCTATAAATCGGCGTCAGTCCGAAATAGTACAAGCGGCCACACACACACGTGAATGCACGTCGCTATATAAGTGCAATAATCTTGGACGCGACGTTAAACCCCATTTCACCTCACCTCACCTCACATAGATGTTGCCTTTCGCGCCCAGTAGTCACCTGTGGGTAGAAACGTTTAATCATTGTTTTTGTGTATTCATGTTTGAAGTTGTATTATGATCTAATGTTTGAAAGAATTGAGGAAGTTATGGGTAACCTACAGAGCATTATGGCTCATTAGTTCATAGTAATATATCTACTCATAACTGCTTCGTAGAAACATAAATGGTAGATATTTCTGCACACTGTTGACCATTGTCAGTATTATCCTAAGTTAGCATTTTGACACTACTCTATATTTTCCTCTCCTCTATGTGTCCTCTACAGGAAACTTAAATCATGTCTACTTATATTAGGAACTATTCAGAAAGGACCACGTGTAATCAGTTACAATATCACAACATATCTATTGTGTTAATGGCAGGTGTAATAACACAATTCTAACCATTTCAATATTAACATGAATCCTAACACAATTCTGCTAATCTTATGAACTATTCAGAATGGATCAGATATTATCAATCACAATATTACAACTGGTTTATTAACAGTTTGACATGCAAAGTTTCATGCCTTTAACACAAAGTGTGTATTTCGTCAATATTCATATTATTGAATTGTATGTTTTCCAGCCAATTGCACATATGGGGATCGTTACTCTGACTGTGACACTGTTATTACTCAGGAACGGAAACGTCTTTGTTACATTGAAAACAATGCCTATGGCTGTTGTGAGACTTGCTCAGCCTACTCGTCAGGAGGTGGTAAGTACAGACACTAGGGGTTTTGATGAGGTCTGGTTTGGGTTTTGGATTATGATCTAATGTTTGAAAGAATTGAGGAGCCATGGGTAACCTACGGAGCATTATGGCTCATTAGTTAGAAGTAATATATATACTAATAACTGCTTCGTAGAAACATAAATGGTAGATATTTCTGCACACTGTTGGCCATTGTCAGTATTATCATAAGTTAGCATTTTGACACTACTCTATATTTGCCTCTCCTCTATGTGTCCTCTACAGGAAACTTAAATCATGTCTACTTATATTAGGAACTATTCAGAAAGGACACGTGTAATCAGTCACAATATTACAACATATCTATTAACAGTTTTATTTTGTTCACAGTTCACATAATGTAGAATATTTGATGATAAGAGTAAGATAGAAAGAGAGATAAGTGCATGGTTTTCCTTGTCTCCTGAAAAACGAGTGTCAATATTGCAATTTATTAGACTGTATAGCATGTCCTAACACCTTTTGTTTTGACTCTTAAACCTGTCAATTCCTCTTTTGTAATTGATTCCAAAGCTCCATAATTGTTGTCTGCAGCGCATAGTCGTCCGTCATCGCAGTGTCTGGTATCTATAATTTATGTTATGACATTACGCGTGATAACTGGTCTAAATGATGAAATATGTCTTATAGTTGAAAAGAATAGTTATGCGGAGTTGCATAAATTTACTGTGAATCTATCCGCGAATGGAATCTATGCCTCTTACCACCATGTGCTGCCATTGATCATCGGATTCACCAAAGGGTTAAACATGTTCCATCTGCATTACCTTGGGATTTACTTCCACATGGACCATGGTCTAGTGAAAGGTAACACGATGGTTATGATAACTGAAAGACGAACATGCTCGACACTATTGTCATCAATATAGCAATTAGCAAATATTTGAACGTTTAAATACTGCTTGATTATGTTGCAGACTGTCCCTATGGCGACAACACGTTGACTGGCCCATGTGCCTTTAGCAACTGTATCACTTCCGGTCCCGACTACATTGGGAGGTGTTGTGACACTTGTCGCAATTTTACGTCACAATCTTCCACAACTACAACAACTACAACTGTACCAACAACCACCACAACTACATTAACATCTACCACAACTGCACCAATAACTACCACTTTACCAACTACCACAATTACACCAACTACCACTACTACACTAACATCTACCACAACTGCACCAACAACTACACCAACTGCACCAACAGCTGCGCCATCAACAACTACAACAACTACAACTGTACCAACAACCACCACAACTACACTAACATCTACCACAACTGAACAAATAACTACCACTTTACCAACTACCACAATTACACCAACTACCACTACTACACTAACATCTACCACAACTACACCAACAACTACACCAACTGCACCAACAGCTACTACAACGACTGCCACAGCTACACCAACAACTGTAACAACTACTACTGTACCAACAACTACCATAACTACACTAACATCTACCACAACTGCACCAGCAACTACCACTTTACCAACTACCACTAGTACACCAACTACCACTACTACACTAACATCTACCACAACTGCACCAACAACTACACCAACTGCACCAACAGCTGCGCCATCAACAACTACAACAACTACAACTGTACCAACAACCACCACAACTACACTAACATCTACCACAACTGAACAAATAACTACCACTTTACCAACTACCACAATTACACCAACTACCACTCCTACACTAACATCTACCACAACTACACCAACAACTACTACAACGACTGCCACAGCTACACCAACAACTGTAACAACTACTACTGTACCAACAACTACCATAACTACACTAACATCTACCACAACTGCACCAGCAACTACCACTTTACCAACTACCACTAGTACACCAACTACCACTACTACACTAACATCTACCACAACTACACCAACAACTACACCAACTGCACCAACAGCTACTACAACGACTGCCACAGCTACACCAACAACTGTAACAACTACTACTGTACCAACAACTACCATAACTACACTAACATCTACCACAACTGCACCAGCAACTACCACTTTACCAACTACCACTAGTACACCAACTACCACTACTACACTAACATCTACCACAACTGCACCAACAACTACACCAACTGCACCAACAGCTGCGCCATCAACAACTACAACAACTACAACTGTACCAACAACCACCACAACTACACTAACATCTACCACAACTGAACAAATAACTACCACTTTACCAACTACCACAATTACAATAACTACCACTACTACACTAACATCTACCACAACTACACCAACAACTACCACAATGGCACCAACAACTACTACAACGACTGCCACAGCTACACCAACAACTGTAACAACTACTACTGTACCAACAACTACCATAACTACACTAACATCTACTACAACTGCACCAACAACTACCACTTTACCAACTACCACTACTACACCAATAATTACCACAATTACACCAATAACTACCACAACTGCAACAACAACTACACCAACAACTACATCAACAATTCCTACAACAGCCCGCACAACACAAAATTCTTCACCTCCATCAAAACAAGCTACCAGTACAGAAATAATGTCCAGCACAGCTACAGTCATATCAGTTCCAACACTCTGGTATGTTGCAGCAGAGATCGTCGCAGGTTTACTTGCAGTGATTTTCAGTGGCAGTAAATGATTGAAGCACCAGTAAAATGTCGGCGGCAGCAAGTGAATGGAATTAAGGGTTACCATCCCTGTTTGCAAACATAACATGCTTGATCCTTCGAGACGTGGGACAGTTTCAAGGAGGATTGCGGTTCCATATATAAGATACACAAGAGTGTGAGTTGAGGCCTTTTTCGACATGAGGTCTGTCTCATTTACTTCAAAACAACATGTTCTGTAATCACAGAATCTCCACCATCCAATATTGATATGATTCAAGAAGTTAGTCATGTTTGAAAGACATTATTCTGAACATTCGTGAATGTTTGAACATTAATTACAAGCCCTACTGCTGCCCCTCATTTGACCCATTGTATTGCCATGTTTGATAGCGATCCTAAAACTGTGCGTTTCAATATAATGTATTGATTTTTCTTTGATTTAGTGTGGCTACTGATTTCACAATTTAGCTCTGTTTGTACTGATTTCTGGTTTCCTGCTTAGTGATTGTTTGTGGCATCTGCTTTTTCTTGACAGTAATGACTCCATATATGTTTGATTGCATTTTGTTAATTCACCCAAAGGGGCCATGATTTTGACTTATGAGAGAACGACAAAATAAATTTCAAAGGAAATGTTAGCACTGTTTCTTTTGATCAGAAACTTATTTGGTTGGTTGTTTAACGCCGCACTCAGCAATATCCCTGCTATATGACGACGGTCTGTAAATAATCGAGTCTGAACCAGATAATCCAGTGATTGACCTCATGAGCATCGATCCACGCAATTGGGATACGATTACATGCATCAACCGAGCCTGACCACCCGAACCCGTTAGTCGCCTCTTACAACAAGCATCAGAAGCTTAGTACCTGTTAGACCTCATGACATGCGAATCATGCGAACTATAGATATTCTGACCTGAGAAGGTTCACATTCAGAACCATGTTGCGTTGTTGGGCGATGAGTTCCAGTTGGAGCTGCTAATTAAAAAGCAAAAAGCAAAGACTAGACAATTTATGCAAACTATACATCTGCACATTCATCTTGTACAGACAGGGCGTAGGGGGCGGTGCCAACGGTTTAATACAGTACACAAACTGGTTGACTGAAGGAATAGAAAACCTCATGGCTGTACAGTGGAAAGAAAACGTAATGTACTTACAAACTGGATTTTATTAATCACGTACAGTGTACCAATTTCACAGTTTAATATATATTTAACGTAGTACTATGTTCTTCTTTATCATTTACAGTCATGTCTAGCTTCCCCAAAAAATCCAGGAAGAAATATACTTTGATCCTAAAAAAGTCGCGCCTATAATAGAGCATAAAATTTCAGAAATATATCAGTCTGAAGAAAGTAAAGGAGTTTCTGGAAGACAAGTATGCAAATTCATTGAACAAGCAGGTGAAGAATAGGTTTCCCAGACCACGTGTACGAGTCAATGAGCGAGATGAAATGTTGGACATGGACCTTGCTGACGTCAGTCACCATTCCAGTGTGCGTTATTCATGGTGTGCATTATTTCTTCATAGCGACATAGACATTTTATTGCGATTTTTGTGAGTCAAGCCACATAAGAACAAAATGAGTGAGTGACTTGGCATTGACGTCGCTTTTAACAGTATTCAGGCTATATCACGGCGTGTCAGCTTAATGTGGGAGGAAAGCCCAAAGTGACGCAAGTCTAAGACGTTTACCACTTCGGTGAAACCTATGAGCACGGGTATATTGCTGACAAACCTAGAAACATAATTGGGGCGAAACGGGATTCGAACCCACGATCATAGGTTTCTGTCGTGCCAAAGGGACACAACTCTGCACAATCGCGGCGCCTTAGACGACTGAGCCAGCCGTGCCCCCCTTAAGAACAGAAAACCCGAGATGGTGGTAGAAGGATTGAAACTTATCTCCCGTGTAGACAAAGGTATGGACTTTGCTTGTGTTTTCAAAGAAGGTAGGTAAACAAGGTATAAAACTGATAGTTACTTTAAAGCCTAATGTGCGGAAAGGGTATTTCGCCCATTAAGATCACTCATGACTAGGTATTTAACACATAAGAACACACATAAGTACATTGGTGTCGAACCAAGTTCCATTCTGTCACAACATTTGATTTTTCAACTTTGTACACCACTATCCCACATGACAAACTTAAGGAATACCTTCATTCCTTGATCCATGGGCCTTTTGTTCCAAACGTGGTGAACACAGATACAGTTGCGTATCTATACTCAGACGTTCAGGACAATGTCTGAAAAAATGAAAGCAAATGCCATCTGAAGTTTACTGAGAAAACAATATGTGAAATGCTTGACTCCCTCATTGATAACATCTGCGTAACATTGGAGGGTAAGACATTTAGGCAAGAAGTAGGCATTCCTCATAGGCGCCAATTGTGCTCCCCTTCTTGCGTATCTGTTTCTTTATGCATATGAATCGGAATTTCTGTTATTTGGCAAAGAAGTTTAACTTAATCTTCTGATATTTAGATGATCTGATATCATTCAATAACCATCAAATAGCCCATTCCCTTCCACTGATTTACCCACCTGAACTAGACATAAAGGAGACCAGTGAGACCGCCTCATCTGTTTCATAGTTAGATCTATGCATAAAGATTCAGAGTGACAAAACACTCTCCACAAGACTGTATGACAAGAGGGTTGACTTCAACTTTCCAATAATCAATTTTCCCTTCATGTCGAACAATATTCAAGCAGGTCCAGCCTTTGGTGTTTACATTTCGCAACTTTTTAGATACAATCGAGCATGCTCTTTCTAACAAGATTTCAAAGAGTGTCATACGACTCTTGCTCAGAAGTGGTATGATCAAGGTTACAACATTCAAGGCCTCAGTAAAGCTTTCAAAAGGTTTTATGGTAGATATTTGGAGGACATTTCCAAATTTGACGTATCAGTGGCAAAAATGATGCCAGATGCAATTTCCTATAACTTGTACCATATGTTCCCATGTTTTTTCAGGTGAACAATTGGTTGTTGGTTGGTTTGTTGTTTAACGCCACACTCAGCAATATTCCAGCTATGACGGCGGTCTGTTAATAATCGAGTCTGGACCAGACAATCCAGTGATTAATATCATGAGCATCGATCCACGCAATTGGGATCGATGACATGCATCAACCAAGTCAGCGAGCCTGACCACCCGATCCCGTTAGTCGCCTCTTACGACAAGCATAGTCGCCTTTTACGGCAAGCATGTGTTGCTGAAGACCTAATCGGCCCCGGATCTTCACGGGCCAGGTGAACAATTGACTTGCCTTTGCTGTGTTTGTGACGTGTGCCACCGGTGGGACAGGATACGCTCACCTTTTCGCGAACGCTTGTTATCATTACTATTTGATAGTGATTCATAAACACATACTCATGATATAGTCGGAATTGTACAATCGATAGATAGCGATTTCTATTGGATATGGAAAAGGTTTTGTCACTTTATTTATCTGGGTTGGTGTATAATTACAATCTCACACTACACGAAAGTCCGACAATGGGCTGAAGCTGACGTCAAAATAGTAAATGAACCTACACCAAACTAAATTAAGGTGCGAATTAGTTATTTGACAAACCTTTCAGTAAGGAACACAACTTTGGTTGGACTGAAGAATTATTCAAAATTGTTTGACGCATTCGTCGACAAAGTATTACTATCTACGGACTGAAAGGGTTTTACAATGAAAGGACTTTCCTACGAACAGATCAAAAACATGAACAGAGACACATATAAAGTGTTTGTACAATAAATTATATTTATGAAAGGAATCAACAAATTCTTTTTTTTAAAAGCTATAAAAGGGTTGGTCACGTTTGTCAGTCCTCTACAGCTGTGACATACGAAGACTGTTTTTATGGTTCCCTGATCAATGAGTTTCAGAGCTCAATTCCACCCTACTGAGAAATTGCATTGAGAGTCAACAACAGTTTCAATCTAAAGAAGCGTGCATAAAATCTTTGCAAGTAGCTCAAGTCCGTGATTCACCAAATAATTTTGATATACTTGTCTCATACATAAACAAAAAGAACAGTATTGAGGATTGAGTAATGATTGTGAAGATTTATCAGTGATTGGATTTTCTACGTTTATGAGGTGAGGCTGTACCAGTGTAGAGAAGCCACTTAATTTTATCTCACTCAACCAGTCCACAGTTTAAGGTTAAGGACATGATGGAGTGGCTCGATCCTTTTATTACCGTCTTCGCAATGCTTGTGGTTTTGACACAGAGGTCCATCACCACGAATACCCTTTTCATTGGGGTCGCACGGGTGGCCCTGTCGTCTAAGGCGCCACAACTTGAATGTGGGTTCGACTTCAAGTTCGCCCCGATTATGTTTCTAGGTTTGGCAGCAACATGATACCTGGGGACATCCGTAATAAATTCATTTCTTCCCTATATTTGAATATTGCTGCATAGAGTCATGGATGAGCGAAGTTGGGAGGGAGATGTGTGTATGTTTCTGCCTGCCTGTCTGTCTAGTGGCAGAGCGTCCGCCCGGAGAGTGGAATGTACGGGGTTCGATCCCCGGCCCCGTCATACCAAAACACGTTAAAATATGGTACTTGTTGTTACCGTGTCTGACAGGTCGGCTTGGAGTCAGAATACTGTGTCTGAGTTGGGTATTCGTGTTAAACTGCGGCATGGCATCTCAGTGAGCACTATAAATCGGCATCAGTCCGGACTGGTACAAGCAGCCACACAAACACACACACGTACATGCACGTCGCTATATAAGTGCAATAATCTTGGACGCGACGTTAAACCCCATTTCACCTCACCTCACCTCATTTGGTTTGTCACGGTTTCAATACACACCCCACGTGTCGTTCATACAATCTCTCATTGTCAGTTATGTTGGCTTTCAGTCGACTCACACTGGTTTAACGTTGTGTTCACGATTATTACACCTAGTAGTGTAAAGCGACGTCCATGCTCGCGTATGGGTGTGAGTGTTTGTACTAGTCCCGACTTAGACCAGTTTCACAGTGCTGGCCTACCGAGATACCGCAGTTTAACATGGATATCCCACTCAGCCACTGTATACTGACTTCGAGGCGACCAGTCTACGTTTTATCCCCTTAACACCGAGTGGTAGGGTGTCTACAAGTACAAATAATGATGTGTTGGTTTAACATAGTAATGTGATTGTTGTCTGTAAATAATCGATTATGGGTTAGACAAACCAGTCAGGCATGACTGTGATCATTTAACCACACGATCCAATAATAGGTTACTCAAGGCGCTCTAACCTGCAAGCCCGGCGGTTATAACAAAATCAAAAGGACCACTAATTTTAGTTCGTAATAACCGTAGTTCGTTATAAACGTATATGCAGAATATATACAACAGCCAGGACTAAACAACAAGTTCGTTATATCAGTCAGTTTGTTATGAGAGTGCTCGTTATAAACGTAGTTTACTGTAGTTTAATTTATCTCATTTAGGTATCACGAGACGTACATGTAGTTGTATTACAGTGTATTGTTAAGAGAAATATATGAGACGGTCATAAATGACTAACCCGCATGCAATAGAAATCTGTAACAAATAAAACGTGACTCTTTAACTATGGTTGATAAATGAAGCGACTGAAGCGAAGTGCACAGTGGGAGACGAAATACAAACTACACCGAACAATTGCAGGTGAACATAACTGCTGAGGGGACTGTATCACTTGATAGCAAGCTGTCATTCGAGTATGGCCCTCAGTTTGAAGTATAAGCACCCCCACCCCTTCCCCCCACCCCCGTTTTGAAAAATGAGGGATAAAGAAATCACCATGCCCGCCGGCCCGTATGTCCGTCCGTCCGTCCGTCCGTCCGTCTGCCGTCCGTTTTCCGTTTCCGGAGTAGAACTCCAAACCCGTTGAATGTTTCTTGATGAAACTTGCTATACAGATCAGTCTAGTGATGAACTGGTGCCTTTTGATGATTTTGGAGTTTAATTTTTTTAATGTTTTCATGACGATAAGTTGGACTTAGAAAATGAGATTAATATTCGTTTCCGGAGTAGAACTCCAAAACCGTTGAATATTTCTAGACGAAACTTGCTGTTCAGATCGGTCTAGTGATGAACTGGAGAATCAACCACGAGATCTTTTGTACGTGACATATACGAGACATAAAAGCCTCACGATCTTTTGCTTTTTTAAGGCAAGATTATTTTTCGATGTTTTCTGAAAATATTAGTACTGTAATGTTATTGTTATACTGTTACTGCTTACACTTTAGACACAGACGTGAACTGATGCACGTGCAATTCAGTACAAAGCTCAACAGATACTTCAAGTTTCTTCATGAATGTTACACCTGTAGTGTTTCAAACCTAAGTGAACATTGAAAAACATAATCGTTTTAATGAAAGAAGTCACCAGTGAGATCCAAGCTAATCAACAAACTACAAGCGAACAGTACAGAAGCGACCAATCAAACTCTTAAACTATCTCCAATAGCAAACATGCACTATATCCATCTATGCCTATTTCTGAGGGAAATGGAACTGAATAACACATGTACTACAGATATACGAGGTGGGAACAAGAACTGGGTGACACATGCACTACAGATATACGAGGTGGGAACTAGTACTGGGTGACACATCTACTACAGATATACGAGGTGGAAACTAGTACTGGGTGACACATGCACTATAGATATACAAGGTATGAACAAGTACTGGGTGACAAATGCACTACAGATATACGAGGTGGGAACTGGTACTGGGTGACACATGTACTACAGATATACGAGGTGGGAACTAGTACTGGGTGACACATGCACTACAGATATACGAGGTGGGAACTAGTACTGGGTGACATATGCACTACAGATATACGTTTTTGGAACTAGTACTGGGTGACACATTTACTACAGATATACGAGGTGGGAACTAGTACTGGATGACACATGTACTACAGATAAACGAGGTGGGAGCTAGTACTGGGTGACACATGTACTACAGATATAGGAGGTGGGAACAAGTACTGGGTGACACATGCACTACAGATATACGAGGTGGGAACTAGTACTGGGTGACACATGCACTACAGATATACGAGGTGGGATATACTGGGTAGAAAAAGATCCACGATGTTGCCTTGGTAGAAGTGTGTAATCAAACCGCACAGCATTGGTCTTTGATTGATTGTGGCGTCAAAACAAACTCATTCATGTACTTGATCTGAATGTTCATCTTAATTGTTTTGGATAGTCACGGAGCCGTGATCCAGAAAACAGGGTGTCATTAGATAATATTGAAGTAATAATAGGATTACCAGAAAAACGGGGTATAACGCCCAAGCCAATAGCCTCCCCTCAGGAACACCAGAGTAAGTCAATACAAGATTGAAAACTGCCCCATAAGTATGTATGACAGGCGAGTCGGGTATTGCTACTTGTATATGTGAAAACAAAGTTATTAAAATTAATAGCAAAACTTATGAAAGTCACCAATAAACGTGTATAAGTGTTACATCGTCACTGCAAAAATAATGAGTGTTGTCTTTAGTATTAACATTCAAATACGTGATATCTATATTAGCGATATTGTCTACGTTCCGCCGGTGAGTAAGCGTTAGGCTTACTATCTCGTAGTATAAATGTTGCAAGAAATTGTATTTCTGACGACATCACGATACAGTTTTTTTACGATGCATCACGTCTGCACCAGCGCTTGATAACAGCCTTGTGTTTGGGTGTTTCGGTAGTTTAAATTGCTGTTCTTGATGTTGTTGAATAAACTTTGATACTATGAACAATATAAGGTTATATGAGAGTATGACTTTAGAATGGTAACATGCGTTAATGTATATCTAATATAAAAATATATAAAATAGGATTACATAAATAGAACAATGAGTAGTACGTCCAGATTAGTGTATAAGCAACTTTTAAAAGTAGATGAAAGAACTCAATCGTCCGGAATACAATGTATAATTCTAGTGCACTTCCATGTGACTATATAGCATACAATAAGCTATTCGGTCCCGTTTGGGTCGGTTTGGGTGGCAGCTTAGATATCCATAGAGTAGGTTCATCTCGGAATCTCCGATATAACTGGGGCTCCTCTTCAATTTAAGTGGAGTTACTTGTTTCTTTCAAAACTATACAGTTTTAGAGACTAAGCATTAGTCTGAATAGATATCACCGGTTTGGAATTTGAAACTAATCTGTTTACAGTTACAGAACACTGTTTAAGTGTCATGTACAAATGAGAAAGTGGAATCCCGTCAAATAGGCAGACAAACCTTAAAACTATTAATAAACATTAAAATAATCAATATCGGGAAAATGTATATGCATATACTATCTGGCAATAAACACCAATATCACCTTCTACAAAAATAAGTTTTAAAAGCCGGTTGATATTCTTTTGCGTATTTGACGATTATATAACTTTCGTTCCTGAGCCTCGCGCTTTCCTAATTATTTTTACTCAAATTATTACCGTTATCATTGTATTTGTTATTGGGAAATACGCGCCGATCAAGTACGTGCCAATAATTAAAGCGACATTGTACGATTCCGAACTCATCACGAGACTGTGTTTATGAATCACTGTCAAATAGTGGTGACATATAGTGGAAACAATACGCGAAATCGCGCATGCACAGAACGGAAAATTTGGACAAGGCATTAAGCAATCCGCATGCGTAGAACGATTGATTTCAGTACTTCCTCTAAGCGCTTCGAGTACAGCGTCAAACTCGGGCCTGTAATATAACACGCGAGAAATGACCAATGAAATCTGAGAAGTAGGAATACCGGTAGACGCTGGTGCTTGATTGACAATGCCAATCAAGAAAGGGAGGAGCTTGATCATATTGTTCTCTCCCAGTAAATTCCGATGTCAAATAACGACGTTATTTGGACGGAAAAACAATGGTTTGAAAGCCACCAAATAACGTCGTTTTTCCGTCTAATGACCATATACGAGAAAAAACGACGTTTTCGTGTTTGCAGTGTAAGTTTCTCAAGCAAACAAAGGGTAATTGGGGCCCTGCTATCATCCATGGAAGACATGTTCCTCATACCTTTCAGCATTTTTCTCATTTTCTCTTTTTCATCAGTTGGGTCAGGAAAGCCAAGTAATTTATGTTGTCTGCCCAATCCTGACAAATGTTTTGCAGCTGTAGCTGGCGATGCCTGTTTTAGTGACAAGTAACCTAAATATCTTACTAAATGCTGTAAGGGGGCTGGCCATGTGACTGGAAGACCTACTTGTGATCTGAACATCTTAAATTGATTTACTGCAGATTTAAATGCTTTCCTAGTATTCTCTGCGATCGAATGGTCTAGTAGCCTTTCAGCTTCAGTATCAGATTCCAAATTGAAGTTGGTATCTGTGTTGACTCTGAGTCCGCACCTGGTGCCAACTGACGAAACCTCTGAAATTCAGATCGAGACAACGCGTCTGCTATTGTGTTGAGCTTACCTTGGATGTATTTGCCTCTTACCATAAGATTAATTTCCAAACAGCTGAGAACTAATGCTCTTACAAGTACCATAACACGCGGTGACTTTGCAGATAATTTGTTCAAAATGGTCACAACCGCTTGATTGTCAGAGTTGAAAACAACCTTCTTGTGTTGGAGGTGATGACCTCACAGGTTTACTGCAATGATTTTTGGAAATAGTTCTAAAAATGTGATTTTGGTTGCTGACGATCTCTAGCCCGTTTTTTATTATGTATTGTTGAATACTAGGTTATTCTTTTAATTGTTCTAAACTAGTTTTACTTATAAACTGTGCTATGCTAGTTGTTCTACTGTCCGTCGATGACAGGTGTTTTATTTTAATGTCAGTCTTATAAATGTTCTCGTCACGATATGGCTGAAATATTGCCGATGTGACGTAAAGCTTTAACTCACTCACTCTAAAAATGTGATGTCAGAAAGGAAACCAGCTTCAATCCATTCCTTTGGCCACTTTTCTGAAACCCATCTTCCGTTGAAATATATAACAAATCCCATGTCTTCTGCACCTGCACTATCTGTGTACAACTGAATCTGATCATTATCCATCCATAACCTATTATGAAATACAGATATGCCTTTGTTGTTTCTGAAGAAGAAGAACCATGTTGATAAATCCAATTTGATCTCCTTAGTAATGTGAATCCTGTGATGTGAGTTTGTGAACAGACTTCGTGGAGTCAATCATTCTTCTAAAGAAAGGACATCCCATAGGCATAGCTCTGCATAGAAAATTTAAGGCTCCAAGGAGAGACTGCACCCTTTCAAAGTGACTTTGCGTTTTCCCACTAATTCCGAGAGTAGATCCAGGCACTTGGCAATTTTATCTGCAGGAATCCTGACCAACATCTCCTCTAAGTCAATTCCTAGGCCCAAAAAGGTGATCTTTGTACAAGGTTGTACTGTTTTTTCATGTGCTACAGGGACCCCCAAGTCTTCACAAAGATTCATAAAAGTATCTAGTGCTATGCTGCATTCATTTGTATTCATCTCACCTCCAAACAGAAAGTCATCCAGGTAATGTTAAACATCTCCAGCTTGAATTGATTGTTGGACAGCCCATTGAAGAAAAGATGCAAACTTTTCAAAGAGAGCACAACTTACCTTGCATCCCATGGGTAGGCACATATACACATAATACTGTTGCTTGAATTTTATTCCTAAGTCTGAATGATTAATAGGACAAAGTCTAAAAGCGCTCTTTATGTCAGACTTTGCTAACTGGCAGCTTTTACCTAAAGTTTGAACTATTTCAACTGCACTGTCAAAACTAGTATATTTTACTCATGCTGACTTCTCCTCAAAGTGATCATTAACTGATGAGCCTATCTGACAGGATAAATGGTGTATTATTCGAAACTGACCTGGTTCTTTTTAGGTACAATACCTATCGGTGATATCCTGAGATTATGAGAAGGTATTGCTCGATACTGGAACGGACCTAACATTCTCCCTGCTTTTATTTCTTTATTAAGTTTATCATGAGTGACCGAAGTGTTTCCTTCTGCAGATTTTAGGTAAGGAGATCCTGTTTCCTTACGAGGACCACTATAGTTCAAAACAAAACCCTGTGTAGAACCTTCTATTAATTCTGCTGCCGCTGCCTGATCCTCATCCGGATACCTTTCGAGCAAAATTCTCAATACACTAGTCTTAATGGGTGAGAAACCTTCAATGGAAAGCTGAAACCTTTGGCTTATTTTGGTTTGTTCGAAATCTGCAGGATTTCATGGGATAAAGTTTGGTACACTGAATACAAGAATGGGAATACTTGCAATTTTGTCTGCTACAGCTCCGGTAGTTGTAATCATAACATGGCCATGGGCGACGGCCCTGCATGATGGACTGGGGTGATCTAGTCCGCATACTCTGTTTGGAGTGGTTGTTCTTGAACATCAGCCAATAATCTGGATAAATTCTTGCCCATGAATTGCTGGGATCGCGTGCCTGTCTAATTTTAAAATGTTGATCATATGATCTCCAACCTATACCACCATATTTTTGTCCTGCCTACCTGGTATGAATTTACTTAATCTACTGTTGGTGCTTTTCTGGGAATCTTTTTAGGGAAACGATCATGTAAATAAGGAAGCATGTAGACAATGCTGGCTGAAGATTTTTTCATAACCTCAATACCACCCCTACTATTCATTGTTACCATCAGATCCGGGATAGAATAGGTCTTCAGTAACCCATGCTTGCCGTAAAAGGCGACTATGTTTGTCGTAAGAGGAGACTAACGAGATCGGGTGGTCAGGCTCGCTGACTTGGTTGATGCATGTCATCGATCCCAATTGCGTGGATGGATGCTCATGATATTAATTACTGGATTGTCTGGTCCAGACTCGATTATTAACAGACCGCCGTCATATAGCAGCTGGAATATTGCTGAGTGCCGCGTTAAACAACAAAAGAACCAACCAATGTTACCATCCCAATATTAGTCCAGGCAAAATAAGGTTTCACTTGGAACAAATTGCAACAGAATTTATTTTACCACAATGCATTTCTACAAGGTCCCGAAAACAACATACTAAAAGTCCCAAGCAATCCCAGTTTGGGAAATATGTCTAATTTGCATAATCCAATATGGCCACCAATTATCAATATATCTTCCATATGTCAGATGAGGGTCAATGCTTTGATGAAAAAAAACATGTGTTGCATTGCGAAATAACCATGTTATGTTTCTAAAAAGATATTCACAACAACTGAACGTTTTCGACAATTGACAAATCTGCAAAAATTCAAGATGGCCGCCAATTTCAAGATGGCCGCCAAGTTTCCTAAATGTGTGTTTACACTGTTAAATCGTTTATCTCTAAAACAGTGTGCTAGGACTTATATGCATATAACTTGGCACACTAACTCACTGAAGTATAGTTAACACTTTGAGATAAGAAATTCCGTCACCAGATCCCCCTGGTGGCCCAAAATTCCAAGATGGCCGCCAAGAGTTTGATGGCTAGACATAGAATATCAAGACACTGTTGATATGCTGTGATTCAACAAATCCTGATTGGGTTGTCTTCAGAATAATAATGATCACTCCAGATTTTTTCTTTCAGTGATTGTGGCAATGGGTCGCTAATCTTGTCTTCAACACACCAAATAATGGAGGTATGGTTCATATCTTCAGCAATTTCTGAACTAGTTAGGCCACTCGACTGACCACCCTTTTCATGGTTTAAGATGATTGATGGAAAGGTGGAAACAGAAACCGCCTCACCTGATTTTGGCTCCTTTTTGGTCTTGTCAGCTGCCATTTTCAATCTCTTGTAGCCACCTGTGGTCCCTGTCCCGTCAGTGTTCTGCGTCATCCGTCATCCGTGTTGCGTTGTCTGTCCCCTCTGTCTCATCTCGTCTTCCTTCGCCTTTCTTTTCTGTAGCTTCTTGCCTCGTGGCATACTGTTGATTGGCGAGCCGTTGGTTACATTTAACTGCACATAGCGTTCTGACAACATCGGCAAGAAGAGACAAAACGCGACTTGAATCTGTAAATATAGTCAATGTTACCAAAGGGAGGTAACTCTTAGGGCCCATCAATATTTCATGCCGCTAATAAATGAATTTATCCTCGTATTATATCTTTTACTTAGCGGATAAACTTAATTAACTTGTTGTTTTAGCTTGGAAGATGACAGGTAACATGCATTAAATATAACTTTTGAAATGGTATACATGAATATGTTTATGTTACTGCGTTAATTTTGGATTATTATTGATAGTATTTAACACTTCAGTGGTTGCATTGTTGTGATAGCATTTTTTTTTTTTTCCAAAGTGCTCTTATACCACATACTTCATTAGACCACTTACCAAGCTGGAATTATCTGTGAAGAATTATATTTGAGAATACAACCTTCATTTGGAATGAAATATCTGACATATATCGTTCTTCCTTCTAGGTATAGGAGCTATCGTTGACATTCTAAAGCCAAATCCAGGGTTGAGAGACTGTACTCTCCCCAGGGAGTTCACAGTGCGTGTAAGGACACACAATGACTCCGTCACTCTTCAGTTGGAGACCAGCACGTCAGTGAAGAAAACAACCCCCGTATATGTATCTAGACAGGATGAGAAGGGGAACCCAATCATCGTCAGAGATACAGTGTTGGAGCTGGAGGTAATAATGCTGTCATAACTCAGTATTTGTTGCAAGAGTTGTTATAATGTAGATTAGATGAGAACGTATGTAGTATGGTAAATATTCATGATATCAATTTTTACAGAGATCGTTTACGCATATTAGCAAAAGGGCATGTACGGGTGTAGAAAATACAAGAAACTAACCCAGAACTGTTTGTGAGACTTTTATCGATGCAATAATCAATCTTGACATTTAACGAAGTCAAAATGTATTTTTACATTATCTATAGGGTGGGGTGTGTATTCAATTGTCAAAATATCATTTGCATATTTCATTTTCAAATTGATAAAATCATTTTTCACTTTTATCTTAGAAATATTTACAAACCGCCGTCATATATCTGGAATAATGCTGGGTGGGGCGTTGAGCAACAAGCAAACAAACAAAGCAATTGCGTATCTCGATGTTCTTAATGTCTTTCATTGGATTGTCTTGTCCAGACGAGAATGTTTAAAAAACACTGAAATATGGCTGAAATATTGAGTCCGGCGTAAAACAACAAACAAAATAAAACAAAAAATGTTTTACAATCTTAACCATGTTTATTTCTGTCTTGTTTATTAGCACAAGAATATTTAATCTTCAAGGAAACAACCGTCCGTGATACATACCGGCGTTTCAAAAAGCAAAGAAAGAAGTGTCGCACCTATATCTGCAAATACGTCACTTGCTAACTTTGGAAAATATATGTCATTAAGCTCATATTAACCTGATATGCATAAGGGTTAGATAGGCATTAGCACAATTCAAAAACGACACTCTCCTATTGATAAAGAATGTCATTTCCTGTTGTAATTATTACCACATACCTTTTAATTTTCTTTCAGGGAACAGCCGAATACCAGGATGTGATTCACATGGCTAACATCGAGGTTACCTGCGTTATTAAGGAGGAGAACCAACCGTATTATGCATTTGTATGTGTCACCACTTTTCAAACTAATATGAAAATGTTGAATGGCAATTGATATAATCTGTATGATGCGCCCATAATCAATTAAGATCAACAGAACAACGCCTGTGTCGATTGTACAGATAGTTCTATACATCAAGTTCCTTTTAGATGGAAACCAGAAGGAAATGTCTCCAGAAGGAGTTCGCTATCAATTTAAATAATACCTTTTAAGTAGAACAGGTTTATGTCTTCATGAACGTGACGCCTCATATAAAATGATGTTGTCATGATCTTATTATCATTTTTCCTGTTAAGTAACCTTAACATACTATTTCCCTTTCCATAACAGGTAGATCTCCGTTTTAAGAAGGCGTCCCCTCTGTACAACATAAACCTGGTAGGATATATTATTGAGGTAAGATGTTTGCCTCCAGGGGTGTTAAGTAAACAAACACTGACGTGTTATATTATAAGTAACAACTTTTTAATTTTACGCTGTATTGATGGTGATATCTGATAGCGTCACTGTATAGGTGACACTAAGTTTACCTTGTGTGAAGGTATTATGTTGACATCACCTATCATCACAGTTCATATGTACCAAACACAATTCAGCTTAGCTATGACGGTAGATTTACCCCAAAGAAAGTAGCTAGATAAACCATTTTCAAAAGCACAATAACAACAAACACAGGATTACTAAATTTCCAAAAACATGGTTATGATAAGACAATATTGATATTATCGTTAATAATTAAACAATCTGATTCACTCCAATATGTGAGCCTAGGATTTCTGTTGGATATAAACAACTTCAATCACTAATTTAAGACATGTAACCTTCCACTATGTATCGTTTTGTTATACATGTATGTCTCTAGGTACTCCATGTATCATCAGTATGTATGTGTCATGGTACTCTGTGTATCATTATTATGTATGTATCATGGTACTCCGTGTATCATTATTATGTATGTATCATGGTACTCCATGTATCATTATTATGTATGTATCATGGTGCTCCATGTATCATTATTATGTATGTATCATGGTACTCCATGTATCATTATTATGTGTGTATCATGGTACTCCATGTATCATCATTGTGTATGTATCATGGAACTCCATGTATCATTATTATGTATGTATCATGGTACTCCATGTATCATTATTATGTATGTATCATGGTGCTCCATGTATCATTATTATGTATGTATCATGGTACTCCATGTATCATTATTATGTGTGTATCATGGTACTCCATGTATCATTATTATGTATGTATCATGGTACTCCATGTATCATTATTATGTATGTATCATGGTGCTCCATGTATCATTATTATGTATGTATCATGGTGCTCCATGTATCATTATTATGTATGTATCATGGTACTCCATGTATCATTATTATGTGTGTATCATGGTACTCCATGTATCATTATTATGTATGTATCATGGTACTCCGTGTATCATTATTATGTATGCATCATGGTACTCCATGTATCATTATTATGTGTGTATCATGGTACTCCATGTATCATTATTTTGTATGTATCATGGTACTCCATGTATCATTATTTTGTATGTATCATGGTACTCCATGTATCATTATTATGTATGTATCATGGTGCTCCATGTATCATTATTTTGTATGTATCATGGTACTCCATGTATCATTATTTTGTATGTATCATGGTACTCCATGTATCATTATTATGTGTGTATCATGATGCTCCGTGCATCATTATTTTGTATATATCATGGTACTCCATATATCATTATTTTGTATGTATCATGGTATTCCGTGTATTATTAATATGTATGTATCATGATACTTCATGTATCATTATTTTGTATGTATCGTTGTACTTCATGTATCATTATTATGTATGTATCATGGTTCTCCATGCATCATTATTTTGTATGTATCATTTTACTCCATATACCATTTTAGGATGTGCAGTTACCACGACCGTTCCAAAGTGCTGTAGTTAATGAAACGAAGATAGATGGTGATAAACTTCTCAGTGGCACAAGGCAATGGAAGGCTGACACACCAGGATTCCCTGACAATGACCACATTATTGTGTTCACAGCGTGAGTTGTCACAATCAGCTTAAAGTATATTTAAAGAATATTAAATTCACACATTTCCCTGACCATCTTATTCCCTGTTGTGTTCTCTCTGTATTAGTTGCCCGTGTTGTACTTGTGTTTGTTTTCATTCATTAGTTCTCTTTGCTTTTTGTCTGAAGCACTGGTGATGCAGGGTTGAATTTGAACTCGCTCACTCTGTCCGTTCTAGATCGGCTTTTCTTGATATCTCCAAACAACCCTTTTTCTTTCTATCCCACTACCTTTTTTTCCCCCAATGTTCTGGGTAAACATCTCGTTATTTCTGCATTTACAAATGTTACCACTTACATCAGATTATCGTAGCCTGGAATCCCAAATTCGCCCTGATTATGTTTCCGGTATTGTGGTAATAGGTTCACGTCTGAGACCCTCACATCGGGTCAAGGGTAGAGCCATTTACAGCCATGCAATGAACACTTTATAGGAAGGAACACTCAACATCGGTTCAAAATTCAGCTTTAAAACATTTTAAATACTGACATGGTATCAGGCTCAAGATGTCCAGGAGTCTTCTGGCGGCAGCATATTCATGGTTCACAACAAAACATGAGCTAAAAGTCAGTATCGGAATCGAAATATTTTCAATGAATCGAAGAAAAAAATACACAAGGCAATTTGGCTACTGACGCTTTAGAACATCAAACATAAATCTAACACGTGGATATATGACTGAAATTATGCTTAACCGTAATTAACTCTATCAATTAAAGAATCCAGGGCTATCATTAATATGGTGATACTCTGTCCTGCTAAATCTCTGTCGGTGCTCAAAGATCATGTCATGTTACCTATTCGTTTTAGGAACGATCTGTTCATTGTGGCGAAAACCGGACAAACGAGAAACCTGCTTGGTGAGTCGTAGTATATTTTCTTTTTGATTTTGGATTGAGAATCTAAATATTTTAGCAATGTATACATGCCTTTGGTAACACTTGGTTCGGGGATACCTTGATGTGTACTCAAAAGGAAAACTAATTGTGGTCATATTATATTATAATTATTCGTGTTTAGAAAGACATTACTCATATAGCCTCTGGATTTTCTTCAGGAAAACTAATATACCTCTGTTTAATTGAGATATGAAATGGCTAAGGATCATCTTAAGATATGTGTTGTTCTTTACCCAATGTTAAAGGTATTGTCATTTTCTTGTTCATCGGTTCTTCCCAGAACATCCAGCTACTGTGCGTTTTGTGTATTCAGGTAGAAAACAATACATCCGGATATCCACATATTTCGCATCATCCTAAATGCATATAATCACTGTAACCTTCATAATTGAGTCTACCGTTATACGGTAAGCAATGCAAATGGCAACAGCAGGTATTTCTTGATACATGAGGTGGTTGGGTAACCTGGTGGTTGAAGCGTTCGCTCATCACGCTGAAGACGGGGTTTGAAGCCCATTTCTAGGGACACCCGTTGTGATATTCCTGGAATATTTCTAAAGAAGGTTTAAAAACATACGCTTTCCTGCTATATGTTAATGTGTTTCATGCTCAGTTTCCATCGTCGTTTTGTCACAGGATATGCATATGTAGGAACAATATGTGAAACACCAAATTACAGTGTGTCAGCTGTGGAATACACTGACAACCTGGTTGACGACATGCTCGTCACAACACACGAAGTCGGACATGCGTAAGTGTTTTTAATGTATAGTTTACCATGGTTTTTTTAATAGTTCATATTTATTGGTCGCCGTTGATTTCGAATCTATGCTAGATTACTAATATATACATCGGACGCGACATGCAAAACCCGGAAAAGACACATGTACTGGACATCTGTTGCTATTCATGTTAGCCTATTCTCAAGTTGGTTGGTTAGTTTGTTGTTTTACGTCGCACTCTGTCTGTAAATAATCGAGACAATCCAATGATTGATGTCATGAGCATCGGGACACAATGGGGATCGATGACATGCTTCAACCAAGTCAGCGAGCCTGACCACCCGATCCCGTTAATCGCCTCTTACTACAAGCATTGTCACCTTTTAGGGCAAGTAAGGGTTGCTGAAGACCTATTCTACCCCGGATCTTCACGGACGCTTAACTGTGTGAATAAAGCAATTTCTGAGCATACAAATTTCTTGGGTTAAATCCCTTCATTGGTGCTGTGTGTGAAACGCATGGGATGGTGCTAAAATATTGATAAAAATAGGATGATGAAGAGAGATGAATATATCTTGTAAATCGAACCTGGTATTTCGCAGGCTCAGCGCCTGGCATGACGGGGAATACAACAACGCGTGTAACTCTACATACGAGTACATCATGACCGGCAGCGGGTACAGCACGACCCATGTTCTTGACCACAACAACTACTACGTCTTTTCTACATGCTCGTCACGCTACTTTCAAACCTTCATCCAAGGAATCCTGACAAACGGGTTGGTATGAAAGACGAAACAGTGAAAAAGAAAATAAATGGAATAGAAACCTGACACACATCGACATGGGAGATGGGGGTACCATACATGTATTTCCAAACAGACGGATAGACAGACAGACAGACAGACAGGCAGACAGGTATAATGAAGTGGTGACCACTATATTAACTGTTCCTGATCATGCGATCAATTACCGTATTCGACGTAATAAGCGCCCCGCTCCAATAAGCGCCAACGGCGATATTTGCTGATTTCAGGCTGTCATCTTAAACCACAAAATTTATCTTTCAACCCTGGGTTTTTTTTCACCAAAATAATATTCTAATAAGAGCCCCCTATTTCTAATTTTGAAAGCGCCCTTGGCGCTTATTACGTCGAATACGGTACATGTTTTTATACGTTTTATTTGATGGGAGCCTCAGGTTAACAAGGTTTTACTATAAACAGTTAACCATTTTGTTTAAATGTAGCCAAGCTAGATTTTGGATCAGGATTTAAAAGTGAGATGGTAGTTTCTTTATCTATTAGGTGAATTTTACTTGTAAAGACGATTTGTGTGTGCATTATAAAATATGTATATCGTTTGAACTCGACATATTTAAGAAATAACGACGAGAGGGAGTTATTTATCGTACAATAAAACACTGCAGGGAGAATAAACTGTAAGATAAAACAACGACCACGAGACGTTTAAATCATATATGAGATATGAACATTTTGTACAGCCTTTTGAAGGATGTCAATAAATTGTACAAGCTTTAAAGACAGTAATCCATATTTAAAATAATGATGACTCCCTGAATACAGTCAAACCTCGGCAATGTCGGACAATTCCATTTTGTGTACAAGGGGGGTTAAGTTTGGTATTATCACAACTGTCTCGTAGATTATCTGCACCGTTTCTTCCAATACCGATTGTCATATCTCTTCCACTTTTGGATACGATCGTTTGGCCATTGCGTGTATCTGCTGTGTCCAGCTACATCTATGGGGAACAACTCACTTGACACTTACCTCTCAAAAATAACGTCATCCAATTTACGACGTCATCAGATTACGAGCGCATGTTCGAATCTCCAGAAATGACGTCATGATAGAACAATGTTTTATCGTGAAATAAACCACGCTTCGTTCTTCATCTTCTTTGCGATTTAACGTGTAGCTATCTTATATAAAAATTTGGTGCTATAATAAAAACAACCTTAACACTCAAACCTATATGTGAAATGAACACTTTATAACTGAAGATCTGGAATAATCCGACTCTTTTTGGGGTGTCAGACATTTGCTGTCGACAGCTTTTCACGTGATTCATTTTATACGGTGTATGCCAAAGTGGTTGTGTGCTTGCCCATGATAAGTCATCTAATACTATAAATTTGTTAGGTGTATCTAAGAATTATTTCATTACCTTTGTCCACGGCATTTCTTTCCTGACTATGAATACATTACTATTTCCTTTGATTTAGCCAAAATCAACTTGTCAATTATAAAGTATTATTTACAATAAAAGCTGAGTTTCAGTGAGTTGTTTTCCATTAGCCCTGTTAAAATATGTTTTCCAAACCAATATATTTTCAACTTGGTTAGTGCGAAAGGTGATTGGTAAAGGTGACACATTGTTAGGAGTGAATATGTGTGGTGGTGTGTTCACTGGAATCCGAAACCAAGACCGTCGGTTGCTGGCGCAGCTAAGGCAAAATTAATAACTCTGTGTAACGTATTTACAGCATTATGGACCGCATCCGTGGTCTAGTTGTAGAGCGTCCACCGGAGAGCGGAAGGTCCGGGGTTCGACCCCGGCCGCGTCATGCGAATAGACCTTGAAAGATGGTACTTGTTGTTACCCTGTCTGGCGCTCGGCATTAAGGGGCTAAAACAAGGACTGGTCGGCTCGGAGTCAGTATACTGTGTCTGAGAGGGGTATTCATGTTAAACTGCGGCATGGTATCTTAGTGGGCTAGCACTATCAATCGGCATCAGTCCGGACTATTACAAGGAGCCACAAACGCGCACGCACGCACACACACACGCACGCACGCACGCACGCACGCACACGCACACACACACACACACATACACACCCACGTGCATGCACATCGCTATATAAGTGCAATAATCTTGGACGCGACATAAAAAGAATATTTCTCCTCACCTCACCTACAGTATTGTGACATTTTACAATATGTGCTGGTGCCTATGCCCATTAGTATATCCATATAACATAATACAGCCGTGATATTTCCTATTCAGTATCGTATATTTTACAGTTCAAATGCCCAACAGCAATGCCTACAGACGAGTCTCGAGCCTGCTTCTGTGACAAACATCACGGGGACGATGCCGGGGCAGCTCTACGACGCTCACACGCAGTGTCAAATGATGTTTGGGCCAGGCTTCGTCTTGCGATCAGTACGAAAAATATATTTATTAGCATTAGAAGAAATCCTGCTTGGTCCATCATATACTAGACAGGTGTAAAACTGTCTTTCTGCTATATTTCCATTATCACGATAGACATTTTACTCACTACTGAACATGACATTTACAGGATTTCAACATAAGTAATTCAGAAAACATATGCAAGAGAATGGTCTGTGGCAAGGAACAGCTTAAATCGTCCCGAAACGCTGCAGACGGAACGCCATGTGGCGATAAAAAGGTACACCATCTGAACGTGCATATGTGTCTGTACTTAACCAATGTTAACATTTGCATGCACTTCCAAGGGAACTGTGAATGGAAATTGAATGTAAACATGTTCATGAAATTGGACTGTATAAGTTGATAGGCGTAGCAATTGCTATAAATGTTTCATAAATTGTTGTTATTATTATCATTAGTAGTGTTATATGTGTTGCACTGTGATTTCAGTGGTGTGTTGCTGGACACTGTGTGTTTTCCATAGATGCACCAGAACAAAACAATAGTAAGTTATTGAAGTATACGTTTACACATAAGTCGGAGGAATCGCTTCTCGGGAGCATGGGTATGATGCTGACAAAATACGGATCATAACAAAGGTGATTCTGTGAATTCGAATCCACTAGCAGTGGATCTTGGAAGCACTAAGGGATGCAACTTTGCCAAATGTGTCGTAGCACATCAGACCACCAATCGATACCAAAAAAAATGTACATAATATCATTTAAAGAAGCAAAGGAGCATCTGAGATGGTAGTCATTGTCATATTGTCATGAAACGGTCACAAAACAAATTAATGATCATAAATATTCGATATTCTGTATTTCAATTCGAGTATGTCACACGGTGAACAAAAACAAATGTTTGTCGTCAGAACATTAATACAGGATACAAATTTAAGAAATAGTAAGTGGTACTTGACTTTTTTCTGGGTGTGTATGCTATTCCTCGTTAGAGAGCGCCATAATATCTCGGACGACATCTTTTCCTTGAATGCAATGATCACTTTCGGAAACCTGC
Source organism: Haliotis rufescens (assembly GCF_023055435.1). Taxonomy (NCBI): domain Eukaryota; kingdom Metazoa; phylum Mollusca; class Gastropoda; order Lepetellida; family Haliotidae; genus Haliotis; species Haliotis rufescens. The sequence continues at coordinate 42,478,231 of NW_025964372.1, forward strand.
CCACAATTTCAGCTGACTGTCTCTTTGGGAACCAGCCAATCGTTTACCCGGCCAATAGAACATGTGCTGAGCTGATAAGTGCAACACCACGTTTGTGCTACAATCCTGGTTATTTGACGGCCTGCTGTGAGACCTGTCCTGTCTACAAGAGAAATGACGGTACTTATTTCTTAATGATAGTAGTCTCTCGTTAAGTCATTTCAAGCATATTGTACAGAATGTACACTATTTCTAAGTATAAATCTAATGTGCTTTTCATCTACATGTTTCATGTATTCGATATGTACAGAGAAAATATCATGTTCCAATTGGGAATACTTTGTAATGGTGCTGTCTATGGGATCGTGGGTGGAGTGATGTGGTGGTGGTGGGTTGGGGGTGGGGGTGACTGAGCTGATATTTTTGATGCAGCAAATAATTTGTTTTTGAAAAAGAATTAAGTGTGTATTTCGTCAATATTCATATTATTGAATTGTATGTTTTCCAGCAAATTGCACATATGGTGATCGTTTCTCTGACTGTGACACTGTTATTACTCAGGAACAGAGGGTCTTTGTTACATTGAAAACAATGCCTATGGCTGTTGTGAGACTTGCTCAGCCTACTCATCAGGAGGTGGTAAGTACAGAGACTAGGGGTTTTGGTGAGGTCTGGTTTGGGTTTTGGATGATTTAGTCAATCATTCAAGTTGTAGTTTATAAGGATTTTATAAGTCTGAATCTCATTTTCGAGTTTCTGCAGTTATCATTATTAAAAGTTATTGGACAGGACGTAATCACAGCAAAAAAAATGCAGTTTCCGGTATCCGGATACCTGCCGGATACCACCGGACACTTACCCAAAACGCGTCCGGGTATCCGGTGGCAGATACCTTGCCGGATACCAGATCTGTGGTATTCGGCATGGACACCTCACCGGAAAGTATGTCACCTGGAATCCGGGTATCCGGCACCGGATACCTCACCGGATACCTCAATCTGGGTGTCCAGGGATCCGGCACCGGATACCCCATTCTGAGTTTCCAAAAACATGTCACAATTTGAGGGGTGCATTTTGTTCAATTAAGTGTGAAACACCTAAAAATATATTGGAAACTAACCATGAAAATTGAACATTGCTGAAGGTATCCGGCAGGTATCCGGCAGGTATCCGGATGCAATTTTTCGAGATGTCTTTCTCCTAGTAAATAATGTTAGCCTGGGCATAGCAGATAGCTGTAGTAATATTCTGTGCTATTTTAGTTGTAAATATCCCCTTGAAGTTGAGATCTATGGGCATGTACTTTTGGTGAAAACATTTTTCAAGTTCATATATATTTCAATTTAGATGTTCAGCGTATTAAATGAAAAGCATTCAGTCCTGGTATGATGGTATCCTTACATATCATCTTCATATTCCCAGTTTGTTTTAGCCTAGTGGTTGAAGCATTCGATTCACCACATCGGTACATTGCTTGGTGTCACCCATCATGATATTGTTGGAATTTTGCTCATAAAGTGGCATAACACCATACTCACTCTGACAAAAAAATGAAAGTCATTGGCTATGTGCTCACTTGGGCCTTTGTTCCTGGAGAGATTAAAAGTTTATTTTGGAACTGTATCAATACTTGTTACATCTTGACAGACGAGTTTCATTGAAGTTCGAAACAGAATATCATTAACCCAAATGGGTGCATAAGACTAATGGCATCCACAGAAAACACCTAATAAAGTACTGGTACATAAAAATATCAATGTAACTTTTCTACTGACATGGAACTAAAAACTTCGTTCAGTGAGCTGTATTAATTGTAGGAAAACATTCAGGGCATTAGTATATTTGATATATGTTAGCACCTATGTTATGAATGATCAATATCATATTTCTTTAAAGAAGCAAAACAGAAAAATTGTTAAGATAAAAAATCATATTTATTGATTTTATGACATTTCATTGGTTCAGTAACCAGAGGTGTTTGCAAGAACATTCAAAAACAGAAACAGATGCTTCAATGCCATTTTCTAAATAAACAAATTAGTCAAATCTCAGAAGAATTTCAAGGTAGAAGAATATCTAAAGTCAATTATGTTTGTGCAGTAAACCACAAAAGTCATTCAGATTTGTATAGTCAGCGTCAGTGTACACCACATAAACAGTCTCACTGCTGTGGTATTGATTCCTTTAGACTTGATTTATGTCGTAATAAAACAACCTACAGAATCACACTGATGTGGCATTATTCATTCAGAATCATCACTTTCTGAGGTGAACCTGTTAGTTGTTCTGGGGAGGATTATTCATCATCCGGAGAGTCCTTTGTATGACTTGTCTGATCTGGTGTCATTGTGAAATCCAGGTGCCTGAAACAATTTATAACATCTTTAAAAGCTTGTTATTAAAAATATAAGAAACACACATATATTGACAAAGGGTAAAAATTTGGTTTCTCAATGAGTAAGGTAATGACAATTTATCAAGCAACTGTTAACCAAACCATGTTAACCAATGTAAAAAAGCCATAGCAAACAGTAAATTGTACAGAAAATACAAAATTGTAATTGATCTTCTGAAAACAATTCCTGTAGTGCCATAAGGCAGGCTCACCTGAATTTTTCTCAAATGTTTGCATTACATCAAAACATAAGGAAAGGTAAACAAGGCAATGCAAATTGCATAAAATAGGTTCTTATACATAAAAACAGAACTAAAGTATTTGACGTAATAAGCGCCTCGCTCTAATAAGCGCCCATGGGAATATTTGCTAATATTGATGGTACTTGTTGTTACCCTGTCTGGCGCTCGGCATTAAGGGGCTAAAACAAGGACTGGTCGGCTCGGAGTCAGTATACTGTCTGAGTGGGGTAGTCATGTTAAAAACTGCGGCATGGTATCTCAGTGAGCTAGCACTATGAATCGGCATCAGTCCGGACTAGTACAAGCAGCCACACATACACACACAAATGTGCCTGCACGTCGCTATATAAGTGCAATAATCTTGGACGCGACGTTAAACCCAATTTCACCTGACCTCACCTCCAGTATTATGAACACAAACATGATAAACATTACCCTTGTGATTAAATTAATGTGAACAATATTTGAATTGTTTTAAACTTAGCGAATTTCACTGTCCACACAGACACTAACATGTTGGTAGACGTTGCTAACCAGTTTCGTAAATATTTGCAAATTGGTTAGTAAGTTGCCTATCCAGATTAGTACAATTTACTAATAAGTTGTTAGAGATTACGGCCCATCTTTCACAGAACTACAATTTGCAAAAAACAAGTAAATAACAAATGAATATACAGGGATAAGATAACATATAATGATTTTCAGTGGCATTTTAAGTTTATTTACACAATAGTACCAAAAATTAATGGAAAGGTAAATAAAATATACATATGTTTATTTACACTTGCAAACCTCCCTTCATCATTGAGTACATGCAATAAATTTCTAAATTTTGTAAGTCATGAAGAAAGTACATTAACAAAAGCGATATACACCTAACACTCTGACTCATAGAAACTGGTTTTGTTTATATGTTGTAGTAAATCGGTTTGTTAACTGTGCGATATGAACAGTATAGAGGTCAACGAGAAATTTACCTGACCATATATTGTCAATATAGAACGTCAACGCAAGAGAATAATAAGTCTATGAATGGATCACTGAAAATCAATGATGATACCAGGAATGTAAAAAAGTATATGTAAGTATGACACGATGATTGACCTGCGGTAATATGTAAGCTATAACGATTATGAATGAAAATGGTCAAATATGTCATGTCATTTTGACTGAATAACATACACTTTTAAAAAAATAAACCAACATCTAATCAGATCAACAGACTGATTGATATGGCAGGAACAGTAGTGAAAAATACATATGATTGGTAATATCGCACATTATGTTCTAGAAATTGACAATAAATGTCAGGCGAACAAATAGGACCCGACTACCTTTTATTTCAATATTTGAAGTTCGGTGCTTCAGTATAAGTTAATGATTATTCATTGATCTTGAGTGATTATTTACTGATTGCACAATTCTGCTCCGATACCGATTATGATATTAATCTTTACATTTCAGTTTGGAAATCACACCATAACAATATTAATTGTTGGAATGAACTATTTTGCTGTAGTTTTGTCTGTTGAGTGAGTGAGTGAGTTAATGCTTTACGTCACATCGGCAATATTTGTTTGTTGAGTATTCACAAGTGCCATTGACGTCTAAGGCTTACTAAACTGGTTCAATTGCTTTTTGACGGCAAGCGAAGGAGGTCATGGAGAGGCGATAAAAAGGTAATAAGCACTTCTGTTTATGTTAATTTTGTTGAAAGCAATAATGCTTCACAAACTTCACACAGTGCCATGTGTAGTGTCATCCAATCGTGTCAACTACCGCCTGTCTATTCATGTTGGTGGACAACGCCCAGTCGAAAGAGTTGCCCTTTAAGCGCAACGAGTGTTTTAAGTAGCAGGTTTCAAAATATGAAGATGACTTCTCTTATGAATTTGATAGTCCAAGCTTGATATCGATTTGTGCAAGTGGTTCCTAGCTCTGTACAAGAACACCCAGTCCCCGACACCTACAGGAACTACGGCATATGCCAACACAAGCACGAAGAAGCACATTCCGACAGAGCACAAAGAAACACAATCAAGCACATGATACAAATCGATGGTACTGTAACTATATTCTATAGTTTTACAACTTTCTTTTCTTACGACCAATACATATGTATTTCCAACCTTATAATTCGTTATTCATTATACTGCCATAATATGACCTTCAAGACAAAGGTTCAAATGGTACTCTGGGTGTGCAAATATCTGACATGCACTTTTGATGGAAGTTTCCAGATAACTGACACCAGAACTGATTGCTTGCTGTGCTTGATATGCTGGACAATAGTTTAGGGGTCAGACAGACATGCGGTACACCTAACACTCGTTCAAACTAGTATACAGAAAAATATCCAAATCAAGATCAGACATTGTGATACGAATATTCTTTTTTTGGTATTCTATCTGATTCCAAAACTTAAGAAAATCTTTCCCCTAATTTTAGTTACACTTAGAAAATTGGTGTTGTTATAAGTCCGGAACGTTCGTATGCTTCAACGCGTTGGCTGGAAGTCTTACGCACCATTATAGTACATTTGGGGGGTAAATCGAGATGTGACAGTCAGTTGATAGTACTTTCCTGACATCTTGACTAATCATCAGTGTGGCTGGATTGATCTTCCTTATGTTGACCATTAGACCATTCCTGACGCCTAATTTCAACAATGTTTCCATTCACAGCATCTGTTGCATCTATTTTTTGGTTCAGGGCCCTTTTAAAATCCTTTCACAATCTAACTCATTTCACGATTTGACTCCCGAAGCCTATGTAGTTTGTCAAATCTTTGAAACCAAGAAAAGTTTTGATTAATAAAAAAACATGTCTTATATGTCCATGGCATTGGTTGATTGTTTCCTGGCAAAGCATCAACCATCAAACAGAAGTTTATGTTGGTTTGAAAAAAGGTTGATTCAGATATACGAGTCACGTAGAGCTTGTCTCTCTTATTAAGTGGAGAAATGGCGTTACATTCAGCTGGTTACCCACCCACTCACTCCAACACATTTGAGACAGCATTATGCCTTTGAGTCTTGACAATGAAATAGATGTTGCTTGGTTTGTTGTTTTACGCCACACTCAGCAATATTCCAGCTATATGACGGCGGTCTGTAAATAATCGAGTCTGACAATGAAGTGATTGACATCATGAACATTGATCCACGCAATTGGGATCGATGACATGCATCAACCAAGTCAGCGTATTCAGCTTACACATGAATTACTACTTTAACAGTAGCAAAATAAATAACTGAAACAGCAAGGACAGAAATAGTATTACCATCCCACTCTCTGTCTCACAATGACAAATTGTAATATTTCTTCATTTCCTTGAGCTTCGTGATGCAATTTCTTTGTCTCACGAAACATCCCGGAAAGGTTAACATCTTGCTTCTGTCGGGCACACACATGGTCGAGTTTTTAAAAAATAGATTCCGAGAATCAACTAAAGATAATGAAGGAAGTGACAAATCAGTCACGAGAGACCCTTAGTAATACGATGATTATCAGCATAAAGCGTGTAGTCATGGGGTGAGGACCACAAAGATATGTCATCCACGTGGTTCCTTATGCAGGTACTGGACAATCGTTTAAACAGCAAATCCGTGCATCCTTAGTCACCCTTTTTCAATGTTAAGACTCCGACTTTTCTTTTTGTGTCAACCGAAGTCTGCTATTGTATTTTTTCTCAACTCATCAAGAGTGAAATATGCTGTACTCGAACTCTGTCGTCATAGTGTTTTGAGATGACGTTAATTTATGGCCGCTGTTGTAAACATATAAACTCACGTGCTCATCAGCACGATGCCCCCTTTCCTTATGTAAACATCACAAACATATTTACACATCTATTTCTTTTAAAAGGCAAATCCTTATTATTTTAGTCCCATTTTTCATGTTTATTTATGTAAATCCTTCTACATTTTACATAAACAGAAGAACACTATTTCTGTTTTCCTCAACTTTAAATATCCTGAAACCAGGTAAACTCGAACTCTAGTCTGTAGGATATGTTGGTTTAGACGTTAGTTTGTGTTCCCCAAAGAAAGCACGTCAACACTATGGCATTAAAGCGGCACTCCACTTGTCTCCAACTAAGGAAAACACGACATATTACATGTTCTCGAAGACTTTGAATCAACCTGTTTCACTTAATGTCAGTGTAATATTATATTGTAATCAGTATTTAGATGCATTAAATTTTAAAAAATCAATACCGATGGAAAACATTTCCTGACAAAGACGTTTGATATGTTGAAAGCAAGACCATAAAAGATAATGGATGTATTTATTATGAGTTTTATCCCATGTATAAAGTTACCCTTATGACATCATTTATTGTTAAAATAATAGATAGTAAAGGTTTTTGACATCTTTTATAGTTAAAATATAAGAAAGTAAAGGTAAATGCCGAAGTAGAATTTCTATACTTTTAACAAGTAAGAATACATAAAGGAAATCAATTTTGATGTCTGAACAGAAAAAAAATTGAATTTTCCAATGTCGATGTCATCTCCGAATGCCATGTATCAAACAGACGTTCATAAACAAACAGTGTAAAAGATAACAAATCACGTCACACCGACCTCCCGACTCGTTCAGGTTATAAGTACTACCGGAGCTACAAGAGAGGTAATACATATTTACCAGACTATTTAAGAAATACACTTTGCTCCTTCCTCATGTTCATGTGTAATGTGACCCATGAAAATTCCGGGGTAGAATAGGTCTTCAGCAACCCATACTTGCCGTAAAAGGCGACTATACTTGTCGTAAAAGGCAATTAACGGGGTTGGGTGGTCAGGCTCTCTGACTTGGTTGATGCATGTCATCGTATCCTCATTGCGTAGATCGATGCTCATGATGTCAATGACTGGATTGTCTGGTCCAGACTCGATTATTTACAGACCGCCGTGATATAGCTGGTATAGTGCTGAGTGCGGCGTTAAACCAAAAAACATGTGTAATGTAATATAGAATAGGTTTGTACTGAACTATTATAGTTAAAGCACGAGGACGTTGTAATAGTTCAGAGCAAAACTATACTTTATTACACTACATACACGTGTAGGGGTAGAGCAAACTTCATTACTTATATAAGACTAACCTTGTGTATAAGTAGAGAAAGTTCAAAATCAAGTCTGTGATAAGCGGCATCGTAATCTGAAAACTCTCCTATAGGGCTAAATGACGGCTGTTCCACCTAATTGCCTGCATCCTTACGTTAAGAGACAAAGTACGTTTTAAACATAATAAAACACCACTAAAATGGGTAGTTTATGGTTCAAAAATGTATTATCCGTTCAATGTGTGATTACCCATAATCTCATGCAGCAATAAGTAGGATTTAAATAAAAAAATATAAATTTTACTAAGGTTCAATTTATCCACGTGACTGGGAACATTCCGCAATCGCATTGTCGGGCAAGCTCACACGCGAACATTGCCGAAGTTCCGTGTCGCTGGTAATTAGTCAGTTGATGTGTTATCTGCTGTGAAAGTTGCAACTTTGTTTCTACCACTGATGTTAGCAGACTGCAGCACCTGCATGCCATGAAGTGCTTCAAGCTCCTCACAGCGATAGCCCGTTCGCGGAGCTCTTTAGGTTACACACAGCCAAATGTTTTCGCACAGACTTCTATAGTGACGTTATATTTTTTAAAAGAAATAATAAATCATTCAACATACGTGTGTGCACAGTTTGGCCTTAGAGCAGCAATAAAAAAAATAAAAAAATGACTAGCTTTGCCAGCTCCTTTTCCGAGTACAGGAAGCTAAACACACTACCCCCAGTTCCGCACCTACTTGAAAATATCTGTGGTCACATTCAGCATATGTCATCATGTTGAAAAAGACGGTACTAAATACAAAAAAAACATGGTCAGTTTTAATAACTGGATGGATGTACATTTAAAAGACATAAAAATCTTACACACTATCATCCAATCACAGGCTGCAGATATCTCTCGATCTCCACTGAAGGCTGAAAATGGTGAAGTAGAACCTCTAATACTGTAGCTGCCACCAGTCAAAGCTCCGCTCTGTGATAGGTGACCACAACCATACATGGAGTTGAACTCGCAACCGAACGACCTTTATGTTTAAAAAAAGTGATGACTACCGTGACACCGAAAACTCTAACCCCGGCTAAATTATTATCTTTGTTTGTCAATTTGAATTTCTGTTTCATTAGAACTATCATGTAATTGGTGATAGTAAAAATATAAGGGAGAAGTTGGTTGATGCAGTCTCGAACCAATCCAACACACGAAAACGTAAATTCATCTGTGAAACATGCTCAGTCATACACCTTTTCAAAATTAACTGTGACGGCATTCTTAAAGACATAAACAAAAGTATAACGTTTCTACATTTGGAGTTAGAGGGCAAATTTCAAGATTCTTGTAATAGCCGCGCCCAATTTGGTAGCAGCGATGTTACCGAGAGTGCAACGAAGGTGTCAGGCGCTGGGAAGGAAGTGCTTACCAAGGTGGTTGCACGTTGTTTGACCGCAGTACGTTGCTAAACGCTCTGAACATATTTTGGGACTAGCCGGCGGTATGAGAAATTGTCATTTATTGTATAACTTTAAAGAATTTATTTCAGTGATCGATAATTTATGTGGATGAGCCATCTCAATTGACAGTATGAAAACACAATGTTACCAAGGGCACGTTAGATCACGGGGATGGTAATTGCAACAACGTCATACGTCACTCCATTATGGGGTAACTGAAAAAGTGTATTTTATCGGAGGATAAAGTACATTCGGCGCCTTTGATCTTAAAGCGAAACATGTCAGAAAAGACTATTACGTATTTTTTTAAACTGTTATTGGAAGACATTTATGACACTTTAAAGGAAGAAATGAGTAATTGACATTTAAATTTCTTTAAGGTATTAGGATAACTAAGATAAATCTGTAAATGAGGGAGCTCTATATTATAAAATAAAAGTGATTAAGCTGGTTAGTTTACGTCGATTTGATCGACCCCGACCCGATGCAATCACTTTCTGATCACCACCTAAAGTACTTCTCGTGATGCTCGTGACATGCTCGCGACAGTAGCCTTATCGATCACGTTTGCTGTCGCGACGCGGCCGCGACTGAGGCGTCATTAGTTTGAAGTGTAGTGTACCTTTTAATTTAGTGAATATCCTCACAAGACAGTGTCTTTTTAAATGGGTATTACCGATAAATGCGGGCTCCAGACACAATCATAATGTTTCGGTGATGCCTCAACTAACTGCATGGCTGCTTCAGTAAGTCTGAGTAGCCTTTGATCTTTGATGTTTAATCTGTCTGAACGCTTGCCCATCTATGTTCATCACAAGGGGGAGAGTGATTTCTGATGAGGTAGCACTTAATGTCGTGCGTGGGACCAAGGCTGCTAGTCTGTGGCGAGCTTGAACCTTGGTTAAAGTAGGCGTGTTTTATCTGTTAATTGAATGCAAGTCTACAGAGCAAACGTTTTCTGTGTAAACAATAGTATCAATATTGTGCATTCATTCTAATATTTCATTATGTTAAAGCGACAGGTTTGAATGTGAATAAAACCATTTTGAAGGGTTTCCATATTTAATATAAAAAATAGCTGATGTTAAATTTTACAGATGTTAAATGTTGATATCAAAACATGTTTATATACGTGTGTATGTTTACGATGATTGCACCAATTTGAGATTTAAGAGTTAACATCGAATTACATGCATAAACCATGTGTATATTTCGATGCAAGCATCAATCTGATATTTAATCGTTGACGTCATATGGTTTTCACGAGTTTAGATAGATCTGAATTCCCTTGAAGTATTGCATAAAGTAAGGTTGTTTATGATCACTGAGACACTCTATCTTGTCCATGTTGTTTTTTATACATTAGAAAGTTTTTTCACTGCTTGCACGTGATGGAATATCTCTTCTACGTCCGATTGTTCCAAATGAACAAAATAAAGGAATGCAGACCACACACGGACGTCTCCGTGACCTGACCTTGAATAACCTTCTACAGCATTCTGCAGTGTTCTCAGAATTTACTTCGACACATCTTTCCCATCACTTTCATTAGTGTCTGCCAATTCAGTAATGATGGCGTCATGTATGGTTTAAGGCATTATAACTTTCTTGTCAGGGAGATCTCTAACATTATTGGGGCGGTCGGGTAGCCTAGTGGTTAAAGCGTTCGCTCGTCACGCCGAAGACCCGGGTTCGATTCCCGACATGTGTACAATGTGTGAAGCCCATTTCTGGTGTCCCCCGCCGTGATATTGCTTGAATATTGCTAAATGCGGCGTAAAACCATACACACTCACTCACTATAACATTATTGCTTATCTGTATTTTATATAAACTGACGTCCAAAAGAAACTTTACCAACTGAAAATATAAATTTCAGACAAAGTATAATTTTTTTACGATGAAGTCTATCTAAAACACATAACCTAAATACAACAATAGTGTATGCACAAAATGTGAATCGTCTGTTACATGTTTGCGAGATAACACGCGAATCTGTGGGCAGGAGAGGACACCGCTGGTCATCGTTGACGGAAACTTAACAGCTCAGCCTTACATGGATAACATTCTTCTTCCAGTTGTCCTACCATTTCTCCAACAGCAGCCACGTGGTGTCATTTATCAGCATGACAACGCTAGAGCCCATACAGCCAGAATTGTCACTAACTTCCTCACAGCCAACAACGTCAACGTCCTGCCGTGGTCTGCACGATCACCCAACATGTCCCCCATAGAACACCTCTGGGACTTGATGGATCGTCGTGTTCGTCAACGACCACACTCTCCAGCCAACCGGCAAGAACTGACCTTGACCCTCCAACAAGAATGGCGTCAAATCCCACGTGACCTCATCAGACGACTGACTTTTTCTGTGCGTCGAAAAGTTTTTGCGTGTATTGAGGCATTTGGCGGTCACACACGCTACTAACGACTTGTTATTGAACGTGAGCGATTGTTTATGTACTCTGCCTATTGTCCATAATTCTGAAAGCTCGAGTTTTGTACCACACCCAACTTTAGGGGGCTCTGACGTCATTCTCGGTCGCGGTATGATTGTCATGTTCAGTGTTGATTATGGTGATATATTGATCTTCTCAATACACTTTACTTCATGCATGTACGTTTTGTTGTTTTTGAGCAAGAGTGATTTCAAAGTCTGGTAAAGTTTCTTTTGGACGTCAGTTTATATTGATGTATATCTTCTTAAAAAAATAAGATGATGCAGTTAGTAGTTATATACAAGTAGCTGTCTGCGTGCACATGACATGTCAGTTTGTCATGCACATGACATGTCAGTGTGTCATGCACATGACATATCTTTCTCCCAATGAAGACGTCTAGGACGTCATTGGCAGACGTGCTGTCACTGATGAGTGGAACAACATGTGTCAAGCTCATGTGTCGACTCATCAGAAGCATGCCTCGAAGAATTCGTACATGTCTGGACAAAAGAGGTAGTTTTACCCGATATTAGTGACGCTGACTGCAAAATGCAAATTTCGAATTTGGCCCCCAACTTTAATGACCTTGTGCGCAGCCATCTCATCACACCAACCATTGGAATCCATTAGATTTGAATGCCTACTCCCCAACAGATATGATCATATCATTTCCATTTGCCAATACCATATAGATCAGATGTCTTAATGATTCAAACTATCCCCTACATGTTTAGTATATAATGACGTGCATACACGTGTGTGTGGCTGCTATAATTAGGCAGAACTAATGCTGGTTTTATAATGCTAACCCACTGCATTTTATCATTGATACCACACACAGTAAACTGACTTCGAGGGGACCAGTGCTTATTTTATCCCATTAATGCCGATCACCTTGCAGTGTAACAACAAGTACATCTTTTTGCGTTCCTGGTATGACGCGGACGGGGATCGAACCACCGACCTTCTGTTCTCCGGGCAGACTCCACCCACTAGACCACGGAAACGAACCTCCTTCTGAACTATTGCTTTATTGAACCAGATCCACGCCCTCACCTCATCCTATCTGCAAACAGGGAGACAAGACAGCCCTCATTGTGTGAATATAGTATAAATGTGTTAGTCGCAGTCACGGGTGGCCCAGTCGCCTAAGGCGCCGCGATTCGCTGTGCAGAGTTGCGTCCCTTGGGCACGCCAAAAACCTATGAATGTGGGTTCGAATGCCGGTTCGTCCCGATTATGTTTCTAGGCTTGTCAGCACCATACCCGTGCTCGTGGGTTTCACTGAAGTGGTAAACGTCCAAGACCTGCGTCACTTCGGGCTTTCCTCCCACATTAAGCTGACGCCGTGATATAACTGGAATACTGTTAAAAGCGGCGTTAAACCCAACTCACCCACTCACTCAATTGCCCAAAGAGTAGATATTATTTGGAAGTTCTATTCGTGTCAGCTTGGAATAATCCTCATTAAGCATGTTAACATTTTTTAAAGAATTACAGGATGCACTTTGTACATGTAAGAAATAGAGAAACGCGAGGCTCCAACTGAATGTACCCAAAAACATAATTTCAATTGCAACACACTGTATCAACGCTTTTGATCTTTCTGAAAGTAACTTTCGAAACTAATTATAGTTCGTTTCCTTTCTTCTCCATCCTTCAAGTATTTGGTATCAACCGTGAATCAGTGCTTTGGTTAGTTTTTACAAGACAAACGACGTATGTCACTGAATCTTTCAAGCACCGTTGATGGATGCCGTTGAGGAAAGAAGACGCAATTTATACAATGTAAATCAATAGCGTATACATTTTGTATTGATACTAACTTCTAACATCGCCCAGCACAACAATTCATCATGGAGAATAAACTAGATTGAGTTTACAGAATCTCAGATCGTGTTTACATGCCTCGTAACGGCACTTATCGCAAGAGATCTTGGACAGACTTCAGGGAGACGCTAAGCACATGATTCATCCATGTTGTCTGTTACGATCAATATTCTGACGTAGGATCATACAAAAAATACATACGTTAAGAACATCCAAGTTTTTAATATAAGCAATATCAATATTTGCAATGACTCGCAATAAACGATACAATGCCCTTTCCACAACCATAAGAAACTTCTGCTAAAAGCAGAGTCCATTTTTCGATTTTGAATATATGAGTGAATGAGTGAGTATGGTTTTACGACGCTTATATATTCCAGCAAAATCACTGCGGGCAATACCAGAAATGGATTCACACATTGTATCCGGCGTGACGACCGAACGCTCTAACCACAAGGCTCCACCCTGGCACCCCCGACTTTTACTAATTATAAGCATGTGTCAATGAGAAACTTTCAAATGGAACGGAGTCCTGACTCATACGTATACACCAGCACATATGCTACGTTAAAGTGATACACGCCATTTGATGCGGGTCTTGAGTTTATATTCTCACCACACAAAGTCGTCTGGGTTTTACGTCATCTCCAACAGTATTGCGCTTATATAGCTACGAGCATGCACGCGCACGCGTGCGTGCGTGCGTGCGTGCGTGCGTGTGTTACTGCGTGTATTGCTTCGAATATTGCGATTTTATAGTGCTAGGCCAATGAGATACCATGCCACAGTTAAACATGAATACCCCATTCAGACTCAATATAGACCGAGCTGACCAATCCTTGTTTTAGCCCTTTAATGCAGAGCGCCCGGTACAGCCAGTACCATCTTTTAACGTCTTTTGGTATAACGCGGTCAATGATCGAACCTCCGACCTTCCGCTCTCCGGACGGACGCTGAAATACAAAAGACATGTAACCTTCCACTATGTATCGTTTTGTTATGCATGTATGTCTCTAGGTACTCCATGTATCATTAGTATGTATGTATCATGGTACTCTGTGTATCATTATTATGTATGTATCATGGTACTCCGTGTATCATTATTATGTATGTATCATGGTACTCCATGTATCATTATTTTGTATGTATCATGTAACTCCATGTATCATTATTTTGTATGTATCATGGTATTCCGTGTATCATTATTATGTATGTATCATGATACTTCATGTATCATTATTTTTTATGTATCGTTGTACTTCTTGTATCATTATTATGTATGTATCATGGTACTCCATGCATCTTTATTTTGTATGTATCATTTTACTCCATATACCATTTTAGGATGTGCATTTACCACGACCGTTCCAAAGTGCTGTAGTTAATGAAACGAAGATAGATGGTGATAAACTTCTCAGTGGCACAAGGCAATGGAAGGCTGACACACCAGGATTCCCTGACAATGACCACATTATTGTGTTCACAGCGTGAGTTGTCACAATCAGCTTAAAGTATATTTAAAGAATATTAAATTCACACATTTCCCTGACCATCTTATTCCCTGTTGTATTATCTCTGTATTAGTTGCCCGTGTTGTACTTGTGTTTGTTTTCATTCATTAGTTCTCTTTGCTTTTTGTCTGAAGCACTGGTGATGCAGGGTTGAATTTGAACTCGCTCACTCTGTCCGTTCTAGATCGGCTTTTCTTGATATCTCTAAACATTACCCCTTTTCTTTCTATCCCACTACCTTTTTTCCCCCAATGTTCTCGGTACACATCTCGTTTTTTCTGCATTTACAAATGTTACCACGTACATCAGATAATCGTAGCCTGGAATCCCAAATTCGCCCTGATTATGTTTCCGGTATTGTGGTAATATGTTCACGTCTGAGACCCTCACATCGGGTCAAGGGTAGAGCCATTTCCAGCCATGTAATGAACACTTTATAGGTATGAACACTCGACATCGCTTCAAAATTCAGCTTTAAAACACTTTAAATACTGATATGGTATCAGGCTCAAGATGTCCAGGAGTCTTCTGGCGGCAGCATATTCATGGTTCACAACAAAACATGAGCTAAAAGTCAGTATCGGAAACAAAATATTTTCAATGAATCGAAGAAAAAACGACACAAGGCAATTTGGCTAATGACGCTTTAGAACATCAAACATAAATCTAACACGTGGATATATGACTGAAATTATGCTTAAACTTAATTAACTCTATCAATTAAAGAATCCAGGGCTATCATTAATATGGTGATACTCTGTCCTGCTAAATCTCTGTCGGTGCTCAAAGATTATGTCATGTTACCAATTCGTTTTAGGAACGATCTGTTCATTGTGGCGAAAACCGGACAAACGAGAAACCTGCTTGGTGAGTCGTAGTATATTTTCTTTTTGATTTTGGATTGAGAATCTTAGCAATCTATACATGCCTTTGGTAACACTTGGTTCGGGGATACCTTGATGTGTACTCAAAAGGAAAACAAATTGTGGTCATATTATATTATAATTATTCGTGTTAGGAAAGACATTACTCATATCGCCTCTGGATTTTCTTCAGGAAAACTAATATACTTCTGTTTAATTGAGATATGAAATGGCTAAGGATTTGCTTTACACATATTACAAACAAATCATAGTGAGATATGTGTTGTTCTTTACCCAGTGTTAAAGTTATTGTCATGTTCATGTTCATCTGTTCTTCCCAGAACATTCCTGAAAACGGCATCCAGCTACTGTGCGTTTTGTGTATTCAGGTAGAAAACAATACATCCGGATATCCACATATTTCGCATCATCCTAAATGCATATAATCACTGTAACCTTCATAATTGAGTCTACCTTTATAAGGTAAGCAATGCAAACGGCAACAGCAGGTATTTCTTGATACATGAGGTGGTTGGGTAACCTGGTGGTTGAAGCGTTCGCTCATCACGCTGAAGAAGGTTTGAAGCCCATTTCTAGGAACACCCGTTGTCATATTCCTCGAATATTTCTAAAGAAGGTTTAAAAACATACGCTTTCCTGCTATATGTTAATGTGTTTCATGCTCAGTTTCCATCGTCGTTTTGTCACAGGATATGCATATGTAGGAACAATATGTGAAACACCAAATTACAGTGTGTCAGCTGTGGAATACACTGACAACCTGGTTGACGACATGCTCGTCACAACACACGAAGTCGGACATCCGTAAGTGTTTTTAATGTATAGTTTACCATTTTTTTTTTAATAGTTCATATTTATTGGTCGCCGTTGATTTCGAATCTATGCTAGATTACTAATATATACATCGGACGCGACATGCAAAACCCGGAAAAGACACATGTACTGGACATCTGTTGCTATTCATGTTAGCCTATTCTCAAGTTGGTTGGTTAGTTTGTTGTTTTACGTCGCACTCTGTCTGTAAATAATCGAGACAATCCAAAGATTGATGTCATGAGCATCGGGACACAATGGGGATCGATGACATGCTTCAACCAAGTCAGCGAGCCTGACCACCCGATCCCGTTAATCGCCTCTTACTACAAGCATTGTCACCTTTTAGGGCAAGTAAGGGTTGCTGAAGACCTATTCTACCCCGGATCTTCACGGACGCTTAACTGTGTGAATAAAGCAATTTCTGAGCATACAAATTTCTTGGGTTAAATCCCTTCATTGGTGCTGTGTGTGAAACGCATGGGATGGTGCTCAAATATTGATAAAAATAGGATGATGAAGAGAGATGAATATATCTTGTAAATCGAACCTGGTATTTCGCAGGCTCAGCGCCTGGCATGACGGGAATACAACAACGCGTGTAACTCTACATACGAGTACATCATGACCGGCAGCGGGTACAGCAGGACCCATGTTCTTGACCACAACAACTACTACGTCTTTTCTACATGCTCGTCACGCTACTTTCAAACCTTCATCCAAGGAATCCTAACAAACGGGTTGGTATTAAAGACGAAACAGTGAAAAAGTAAATAAATGAAATAGAAACCTGACACACACGACATGGGAGATGGGGGTACCATACATGTATTTCCAAACAGACGGATAGACAGACAGACAGGCAGACGGGGATAATGAAGTGGTGACCACTATATTAACTGTTCCTGATCATGCGATCAATTACCGTATTCGACGTAATAAGCGCCCCGCTCCAATAAGCGCCAACGGCGATATTTGCTGATATATTGGCTGGTGAACAATCCCAATTAGCACCCCTTCCGATTGATCAATGTACACAACACTTATTTATTTGCGTATAATACGCACTCGTGTGTTATATGCACCCTTAATTATGAGCAATTAAGTTCTGGAAAAATGTATCTCTCGTATATAAACATTTCAGGCTGTCAGCTTAAACCACAAAATTTATCTTTCAACCCTGTTTTTTTTTCACCAAAATAATATTCTAATAAGAGCCCCCTATTTCTAATTTTGAAAGCGCCCTGGGCGCTTATTACGTCGAATACGGTACATGTTTTTATACGTTTTATTTGATGGGAGCCTCAGGTTAACAAGGTTTTACTATAAACAGTTAACCATTTTGTTTAAATGTAGCCAAGCTAGATTTTGGATCAGGATTCAAAAGTGAGATGGTAGTTTCTTTATCTATTAAGTGAATTTTACTTGTAAAGACGATTTGTGTGTGCATTATAAAATATGTATATCGTTTGAACTCGACATATTTAAGAAATAAACGACGAGAGGGAGTTATTTATCGTACAATAAAACACTGCAGGGAGAATAAACTGTACGATAAAACAACGACCACGAGACGTTTAAATCATATATGAGATATGAACATTTTGTACAGCCTTTTGAAGGATGTCAATAAATTGTACAAGCTTTAAAGACAGTAATCCATATTTAAAATAATGATGACTCCCTGAATACAGTCAAACCTCGGCAATGTCGGACAATTCCATTTTGTGTACAAGGGGGGTTAAGTTTGGTAATATCACAACTGTCACGTAGATTATCTGCACCGTTTCTTCCAATACCGATTGTCATATCTCTTCCACTTTTGATACGATCGTTTGGCCATTGCGTGTATCTGCTGTGTCCAGCTACATCTATGGGGAACAACTCACTTGACACTTACCTCTCAAAAATAACGTCATCCAATTTACGACGTCATCAGATTACGAGCGCATGTTCGAATCTCCAGAAATGACGTCATGATAGAACAATGTTTTATCGTGAAATAAACCACGCTTCGTTCTTCATCTTCTTTGCGATTTAACGTGTAGCTATCTTATATAAAAATTTGGTGCTATTAGAAAAACAACCTTAACACTCAAACCTATATGTGAAATGAACACTTTATTACTGAAGATCTGGAATAATCCGACTCGTTTTGGGGTGTCAGACATTTGCTGTCGACAGCTTTTTCACGTGATTCATTTTATACGGTGTATGCCAAAGTGGTTGTGTGCTTGCCCATGATAAGTCATCTAATACTATAAATTTGTTAGGTGTATCTACGAATTATTTCATTACCTTTGTCCACGGCATTTCTTTACTGACTATGAATACATTACTATTTCCTTTGATTTAGCGATAATCAACTTGCCAATTATAAAGTATTATTTACAATAAAAGCTGAGTTTCAGTGAGTTGTTTTTCATTAGCCCTGTTAAAATATGTTTTCCAAACCAATATATTTTCAACTTGGTTAGTGCGAAAGGTGATTGGTAGAGGTGACACATTGTTAGGAGTGAATATGTGTGGTGGTGTGTTCACTGGAATCCGAAACCAAGACCGTCGGTTGCTGGCGCAGCTAAGGCAAAATTAATAACTCTGCGTAACGTATTTACAGCATCATGGACCGCATCCGTGGTCTAGTTGTAGAGCGTCCGCCGGAGAGCGGAAGGTCCGGGGTTCGACCCCGGCCGCGTCATGCGAATAGACCTTGAAAGATGGTACTTGTTGTTACCCTGTCTGGCGCTCGGCATTAAGGGGCTAAAACAAGGACTGGTCGGCTCGGAGTCAGTATACTGTGTCTGAGAGGGGTATTCATGTTAAACTGCGGCATGGTATCTTAGTGGGCTAGCACTATCAATCGGCATCAGTCCGGACTATTACAAGGAGCCACAAACGCGCACGCACGCACACACACACGCACGGACGCACGCACGCACGCACACGCACTCACACACACACACACACACACACATACACACCCACGTGCATGCACATCGCTATATAAGTGCAATAATCTTGGACGCGACATAAAAAGAATATTTCTCCTCACCTCACCTACAGTATTGTGACATTTTACAATATGTGCTGGTGCCTATGCCCATGAGTATATCCATATAACATAATACAGCCGTGATATTTCCTATTCAGTATCGTATATTTTACAGTTCAAATGCCCAACAGCAATGCCTACAGACGAGTCTCGAGCCGGCTTCTGTGACAAACATCACGGGGACGATGCCGGGGCAGCTCTACGACGCTCACACGCAGTGTCAAATGATGTTTGGGCCAGGCTTCGTCTTGCGATCAGTACGAAAAATATATTTATTAGCATTAGAAGAAATCCTGCTTGGTCCATCATATACTAGACAGGTGTAAAACTGTCTTTCTGCTATATTTCCATTATCACGATAGACATTTTACTCACTACTGAACATGACATTTACAGGATTTCAACATAAGTAATTCAGAAAACATATGCAAGAGAATGGTCTGTGGCAAGGAACAGCTTAAATCGTCCCGAAACGCTGCAGACGGAACGCCATGTGGCGATAAAAAGGTACACCATCTGAACGTGCATATGTGTCTGTACTTAACCCATGTTAACATTTGCATGCACTTCCAAGGGAACTGTGAATGGAAATTGAATGTAAACATGTTCATGAAATTGGACTGTATAAGTTGATAGGCGTAGCAATTGCTATAAATGTTTCATAAATTGTTGTTATTATTATCATTAGTAGTGTTATATGTGTTGCACTGTGATTTCAGTGGTGTGTTGCTGGACACTGTGTGTTTTCCATAGATGCACCAGAACAAAACAATAGTAAGTTATTGAAGTATACGTTTACACATAAGTCAGAGGAATCGCTTCTCGGAAGCACGGGTATCATGCTGACAAACTACGGATCATAACAAAGGTGAATCTGTGAATTCGAATCCACTAGCAGTGTATCTTGGAAGCACTAAGGGATGCAACTTTGCCAAATGTGTCGTAGCACATCAGACCACCAATCGATACAAAAAAAAAATGTACATAATATCATTTAAAGAAGCAAAGGAGCATCTGAGATGGTAGTCATGGTCATATTGTCATGAAACGGTCACAAAACAAATTAATGATCATAAATATTCGATATTCTGTATTTCAATTCGAGTATGTCACACGGTGAACAAAAACAAATGTTTGTCGTCAGAACATTAATACAGTATACAAATTTAAGAAATAGTAAGTGGTACTTGACTTTTTTCTGGGTGTGTATGCTATACCTCGTTAGAGAGCGCCATAATATCTCGGACGACATCTTTTCCTTGAATGCAATGATCACTTTCGGAAACCTGCCCACAATTTCAGCTGACTGTCTCTTTGGGAACCAGCCAATCGTTTACCCGGCCAATAGAACATGTGCTGAGCTGATAAGTGCAACACCACGTTTGTGCTACAATCCTGGTTATTTGACGGCCTGCTGTGAGACCTGTCCTATCTACAAGAGAAATGACGGTACTTATTTCTTAATGATAGTAGTCTCTCGTTAAGTCATTTCAAGCATATTGTACAGAATGTACACTATTTCTAAGTATAAATCTAATATGCTTTACATCTACATGTTTCATGTATTCGATATGTACAGAGAAAATATCATGTTCCAATTGGGAATACTTTGTAATGGTGCTGTCTATGGGATCGTGGGTGGAGTGATGTGGTGGTGGTGGGTTGGGGGTGGGGGTGACTGAGCTGATATTTTTGATGCAGCAAATAATTTCTTTTCGAAAAAGAATTAACCAACGGCAATATCAGTTCTTTTTTACATGCTGGTTTTCCGGGGAAAATGGGTTGTGAGCAAAGGGTTTTCGCTGCTTTTCTGTACTAGAAAAAATTCTAACAAAACATCTACCCCGGGTACATATATAAATCATAAATCCTGTATTTTGGCTTCAATCACACTTACTAAAATGTTCAGATTTTCAACAGACGTCCTTCTCACTGTCACTCACACAATTAGTTGTCGCAGAGTAGTCTTGTAACTACCCAAGCCATGACGCCATGATGGCGGCAACATCACTTTTTTCCTGTGTGTGCTTGAGTTAACTCCCACAGTAATATTAGTAACAATCTAGCACTTGGTAGTAAGGCACATTAAGCTAAGATAATTCTCATAAGTTTTCTATAATAACAGACATCAAAGCCTGTGTTTGGGGATTTTGTGAGGTCGTCATGTTGTCTCCCTCTACCCCTGGGTGCAAGAAGTGTGGCCGATTCATGGTCAGGGGAGATCCTCATGAAAACTGCACGAAGTGCAGAGGTATGACCTGCACTTAGGAGAAGAGATGTCAACAATGCAGTAGGCGCGAGGCTGCCAAGAAGAAAGTGGAAAACATCGTAACTGGAAAATCAGTTTCCACTCCAGTGCCTCCCTCTCCAGTCCACCCACCATCTCCTGCACCCACCATGAGTCTGATCAACCAACTGTTCAACAGCAGGAGATGGTGAAGGGCATGCTCGAGACGAAGCTCTCAGCAATGGATACAGAGATAGGAAAGATCAAAGAGATAGCTCTGGCATAGACTATCCGATCTTCTTCCACGGCCGTAGGCCCATCTACAATAGACCAGTAAACTGGGCCGTACGGTCAGCCAGCAGGCGTTACCCAACCAAGGGAGAATACCGTACGGGAACGGCACGGTATCCATGTACAGGCCGTCCACGGCAACCAAGCCAGCCAGCCACACCAGCCAGACGCTGAACAGTTGCACGGACTCCATGGACCAGCCACCCACAGCTACCCAGCCGACCGACTACGGCTTACCGTATGACCTTCATCAGCCAACGGTTCCCAAGCCAGCCGCACGGCACACACGGGATTACCCAGGCAGCCGACTGGCCAGCCGGCCGAAAGTGCAGCCACCGCATGGCTTCCGCTACCCATGGACCACAAGCCACACAGAGACAGATTATACCGGAATCATGGTGACCGGAGGGTGACGAAACCTACGGTATATACGCAGAGTGCGACGATTATCCATTATATCCATTATCCTAGTTATGTCTATGGACTGTGATTTACGCCTATCGTCTTTCAACATAATGCCGAATCCGGGCCCAGTGGGAAGGCGTCTACTGTCATACGCCAAAAATTGGAAGCGAGTTATGCCCGCCCACTGGATTCCACACGTCGTGGATCATGGATACAAGCTACACTTCAGGGAACACCCGATCCTGAACACACACGCCCTGGGCTGAAGATTTCCCCTGGTCGGAGCCAAGGGTTTTTACTCTCTTGTCTTCTGGAAAAAAATACAACCGAGATGAGGATGATTATAAATTAAAAAACCCTCATCAAGAGATCTGGTACCTCCACCAAAATTCCAGATGGAGTCCATACGGAAATTATGGTCTAGGTTGAAGAAAGGGGACTGGCTTATCAGCCTAGACTAACAGATGCATATCTTCACGCCCCGAGAAACCCATCCTCCAGTAACTATCTACGCTTCAATGGTCGACGCTACGAATTCCAAGTCCTACCATTCGGGATAGCAATAGAGCTTTGGCTATTCACCAGGATTACAGCACCAGTCATCAAGTTCGCTCACCTCCAGCTAGTCCGAATTCAAAGCTATCTGGGCGACTTCCTAGCGGCAGACCAAGGAAAAGATCAGCTACATCAGAACTTGATATTCATGGTCCAACTTATGACCTTCTAGTCAATCCATCCAAGTCAGAGACTACTCCGGTTCAAGACATTATATACATCAGAGTAAGATTCCAGCTAGACAGGGGATATCTATGCCCATCGGAGGATCGATTCGATAAGACTATATAGATGATTCAATCACTTTCAAGTCAACCCAGCAAGTCGCCGAGGTGGTGGATGTCTCTTCAGGGCAACTTTACGTCTCTACAGGTTATGATCTTCAGAGGAAGGCTGATGCTACGTCCTCTACAGATATGTGTCAACCATATACGATCTCACGGCCAAGAGTACCCGACTCAGTTAACTCCCAGATTACTATGAGACCTCCATTGGTGGAATCACTGAGAACATGTGATGAGTGGCATCCCTCTGATGTATCCGACGCAAGAGCACCATCTATTCACAGACGCGTCAGATTCGGGATGGGGAGCCCATATGGACGATCTCATCGTACAGGGATCGTGGAACACAGAGGAGAAAAATCTTCATATCAACTGCAGGGAAATCAAGGCCATATATAACGCCATCCTGGAATGGTGGATACATCTTCATCTATCATCTGTTCTCATAGCCACGGACAACACCACAGTAGTGGCCTATATTCAGAAGCAGGGAGGAACCAGAACAATCACCCTGATGATGAAGACTACACGATTGTTTGCCTTGGCAGACTCCTTCAATTGCCGGATCGAGACATATACCCGGGAAACTGAACAGTCTTTCGGGTGAGAATAGTGGCAACAGAATGGACATTACATCCCCAGATCTTCACCTGGATAACCAAGCTATGGGGCATACCACATATAGATCTATTCGCCACCTGCCAGAACAACCAACTTCCGGTCTATGTCAGCCCAGTTAACGTCCAAAGAGCTCACCAGATCGACGCTCTTTCGATGGATTGGACCAATCTATTCGCCTACGCATTCCCATCATGGTCTCTCCTTGACAAAGTCCTCCACGAGGTGGAGGAGACGGATGGTGTAATAATACTGATAGCTTCAATATGGCCCTGCTAGTCATGGTTCCCAAGACTACTTAAGCTACTCATGGAGGAACCTATACAGTTACCACTTCGTCGAGATCTGCTATGACAACCCAAGTCCAGCATATTTCACGAAAATCTGCAGTCTACATCTAACCGCCTGGATGTATTCATGCAGAAGATGCAGACATCCGTATACTCTGAACTTGCCTCAGAAGCTGTGGCAAGATCGGGGAGACCTTCATCCTCCGACACCAGCAGCATCAGAGGGTGTGTACACCTTTGATTATCATTCTGCATATTAGGTGTAGGGAGGATAAGAAGCACCTTAAATATCAACTATCATCATTAGACCGGAAGTGACGTCATTACCGGAAGTAAGAGAATAACCGAAAGTGACGTCAGCACCGGAAACAAGTTGCTAAATGACGCCTTTGGGGTAGAAATAGAGCTAGAAAGACGTCATTACCAAAAGGGGAAGTGACATACCGGAAGTGACGTCATAACCGGAAGTGGTGTCATAAACGGAAGTGACGTAATCGTCGGTATTAAAAGTCACAAATCCAGGTTTATTTACGCTTAAGATCAGCAAATATGACGGAAAATCTAGTGTAAATAGCACATATTGGGACTGATTCTTGACACAGTATCTGATTTTCAAGTCCTCAAGGGGAATTTCAGAGGAAATTATCTCAAGTAGGATTAGAATCAGTACATAATGGTTTCCAGAAGAGGTTTGCAGTCAATTACACAGGGGTCCCTCTGGTATATTCTGGCAGATATGTAACAGAGGTAGAAGCTCTGTAAGAATTATTGAACAATAGTTTATCATTGTTAATAATTCTAAAAATACTGCCTCTTTTACATATGAATTACTCCCTCCCACGTCTCGAATTCGTCTAACTCTAGTAGTAGATGAAAGTGGTGTTGCCGCCATTATGACGTGATGGCTTGGGTAGTTACGAGACTACTTGGCGACAACTTATTGTTTCATTGACAGTGAAAAGAGGACGTCTGTTGAAAATCTGAAAAGTTTAGTTAGTGTGATTGAAGCCAAAATGCAGGATTTATGGCAGATATGTAATAGAGGGAGAAGCTTCGTTAGAATTACAGAACAATAGTTTATCATTGTTAATAATTCTAAAAATACTACCTCTTTTACATACGAATTACTCCCTCCCACGTCTCGAATTTTGCTACCTCTAGTAGTAGATGAAAGTGGTGTTTCCGCCATTATGACGTCATGGCCTGGGTAGTTACTACATTCCGACAACTAATTGTGTGATTGACAGTGAAGAGGACGTCTGTTGACAATCTGAAAATTTTAGTTAGTGTGATTGAAGCCAAAATGCAGGATCTATGGCAGATATGTAATAGAGGTAGTTTTCTTAGAATTATTAACAATGATAAACTATTGTTCAATAGTTTAGTGTTTAGAAACAAGAACCAAACAAAACACGTACACTCTCAAACACAAATCACCCCCATTTCCATATTATTACTTGATTTTTGCGATTCTCACATGACAAAACCATACAATAATGTTATAGCCATACACATCCAGTAAACATATTCAATAAAAGCATAAAGCAGTAATGTTCAAGACTATACTTACTGTTGTGTGTATGTTAGATAACAAATCCTCTTCCAAAATGTGAATTGAGGATACAAGTACCACGTGATAATCCAGTATGACATCCACTCCTCTGTGGTACTCAGCACGTGGTTTACGTACCTCCCCTACGGTTTGTGTCATTTGGAATGTTGCCATCAGTGTCTGTTGAACATGGGAATATTGACTGATGTGTTAACCAACGGGTCATCTTCACGATTAAGATACGTTTGTATCTATTTGCCTCATATTTCTTATGTGTACTTGTATATTTCGATTGCTCTAGAAAACTGCCCATATGGAGATCGATATAGAAACTGTGACACAATTACTCAGGACAAGAAAGATCTATGCTACAACGAAGCAAATGCCAGGGGTTGTTGTGAAACATGTTCAGTTTACAAGTCGGCAGTAGGTAAGTAATGATAGAGACCTTTAGACGGTTTGAGTTTCGGAGAACCTTATAAATACAGACATTGGTAAGTCGAAAGTTTGCATACTGAAATGTGAGGTTGAAATTATTTAAATGTTTATTTGTTAACGTTAATGAGTGGCAGTAAGTTATTCTATGGAATAAAATACTTTTCAAATGATTAGATGTCTTTCACCAAATTCCAAACTGGGATTATCTCCCCTTAACATACAATCAAAATACTTGATTTAATACCGGATCTGTGACCAAATTCATCAGTCCACTGTATCAGATCAATGTATCAGTTCAATGCATCAGTCCAATGTATCACTTCAACCTAATCTATTAGTCCAGTGTATAGGTCTAATGAATCAATTCAATGTAGAAGTCCCCTATATCAGTCCGATGTATTAATTGATTGCATCAGACCAATGTATCAATCCAATGTACCAGTTCAATGTACCAATCCAATGTATCAGACCAGTATATCAATCCAATGTATCAGTCCAGTGCATCACTCAAATAAATGTGTCCACTATATATGTCGAGTGTATCAGTCAAATGTTTACGTTCAAGGTATCAGTCCAATGTATCAATGCAATGTATCAATACAATATGTGAGTCCAGTGTATCAGATCATCCCAATAAACCAGTAGACGTTATCAATCTATGTGTCAATACAAAATTTCAATCCAGCGTATCAATATCATCTATCAACCCAATGTATCAATACGATGTGTCAAAACAATGTATAAATCTAATGCTTCAGTCCAGTGTATCGGGGGCGGTCGGGTAGCCTAGTGGTTAAAGCGTTCGCTCCTCACCCCGAGGACCCGGGTTCGATTCCCGACATGGGTACAATGTGTGAAGGCCATTTCTGGTGTCCCCTGCCGTGATATTTCTTGAATATTGCTAAAAGCGGCGTAAAACCATACTCACTCACTCCAATTTATCAATCCAGGGTATCAATATGTACCATCTACTTCTCTAATTATTAAAGCAGTAATATATTATTCATATTATTGGTGTACAAGCCGTTATTTTCGATATACAAAAATTGTGTTAATGGCAGGTGTAATTACACAATGCTAACCATTGTCAATATTAACATGAATCCTAACACAATTCTGCTAATCTTATGAACTATTCAGAATGGATCAGATATTATCAATCACAATATTACAACTGGTTTATTAACAGTTTGACATGCAAAGCTTCATGCCTTTAACACAATGTGTGTATTTCGTCAATATTCATATTATTGAATTGTATGATTTCCAGCAAATTGCACATATGGTGATCGTTACTCTAACTGTGACACTGGTATTACTCAGGAACGGAAAAGTCTTTGTTACAATGAAAACAATGCCTATGGCTGTTGTGAGACTTGCTCAGCCTACTCATCAGGAGGTGGTAAGTACAGACACTAGGGGTTTTGGTGAGGTCTGGTTTGGGTTTTGGATTATTTAATCAATCATTCAAGTTGTAGTTTATAAGGATTTTATAAGTCTAAATCTCATTTTCGAGTTTCTGCAGTTATCATTATTAAAAGTTATTGGACAGGACGTAAGTTTTTTTTATTTGAGCACCAAGTATATATTGGCTTTATACATAACATAATCCTGATCATCGAAATTAAGGGATTTGCTCAACTTCTAATCTGCAACATTTAAGTTATTGACGGGTATATATATGATAGTCGCTAGGGTGTTTCACATAGGTGTTGCAGACCGCCTCCGTTGTCTAGTGGTAGAGCGTCCGCCCGGAGAGCGGAAGGTCCGGGGTTCGATCCCCGGCCGCATCATACCAAAAAGACGTTAAAAGATGGTACTTGTTGTTACCCTGCCTGGCGCTCGGCATTAAGGGGCTAAAACAAGGAATGGTCGGCTCGGAGTCAGTATACTGTGTCTGCGTGGGATATTTGTGTTAAACTGCGGCATGGTATCTCAGTGTTCTAGCACTATAAATCGGCGTCAGTCCGAAATAGTACAAGCGGCCACACACACACGTGAATGCACGTCGCTATATAAGTGCAATAATCTTGGACGCGACGTTAAACCAAATTTCACCTCACCTCACATAGATGTTGCCTTTCGCGCCCAGTAGCCACCTGTGGGTAGAAACGTTTATTAATTGTTTTTGTATATTCATGTTAACAGTTGTATTATGATCTAATGTTTGAGAGAATTTGGGAAGTTATGGGTAACCTACAGATCATTATGGCTCATTAGTTCATAGTAATATATATACTAATAACTGCTTCGTAGAAACATAAATGTTAGATATTTCTGCACACTGTTGACCATTGTCAGTGTTATCATAAGTTAGCATTTAGACGCTATTCTATATGTACCTCCCCTCTATGTTTCCTCTACAGGAAACTTAAATCATGTCTACTTATATAAGGAACTATTCAGAAAGGACCACGTGTAATCAGTCACAATATTACAACATATCTATAACAGTTTTATTTTGTTTCAAATGGTCATGGCAGTCATGTTGGATTTAGTTGGTGGTTATACATGTTATGGTACAATACTTTGAATACTTTAACCCAAAGTGTGTATTTCTTCCGTATTCTGATTTTGTTTCGGTTGATTTCGTCAATTAACACCAACTGATTTTTTTAACTCTAAATCTAAGCTTCGACATTAAAGTGTCTGATATATGCCAGTTTATAATTTCTACAATAACCATACACAGGAATGGCAATGGTCATACAATATATTTATCATTAAGGCAGTTAATTGTAATAATTACAGTATGCTGTATTAATCTTATGATAGTTACTTTTCTTCTTCGGTTACAAAATGCTGCATATCCGGCGCTGATTGAATACATACAAAAATAATCCCTACTGAAGTCCAGTTTAATGCGCCAGTCACCTTTCCGACTAACACTCTAACGCGTTTAATAAGGCATCCAGTTCACATAATGTAGAATATTTGATGATAAGAGTAAGATAGAAAGAGAGATAAGTGCATGGTTTTCCTTGCTTCCTGAACAGCGAGTTTCATTTATGCAATTTATTAGACTGTATAGCATGTCCTAACGCCTTTTGTTTTGACTCTAAAACCTGAAGACATGTCAATTCCTCTTTTGTACTGGATTCCAAAGCTCCATAATTGTTGTCAGCAGCGCATAGCCGCCCTTCATCGCAGTGTCTGGTATCTATAATTTATGTGAGGACATTACGTTTGAGAACTGGTCTAAATGATGAAATATGTCTTATAGTTGACAAGAATAGTTACGCAGAGTTGCATAAATTTACTGCGAATCTATCCGCGAATGGAATTCATGCCTCTTACCATCATGTGCTACCATTGATCATCGGATTTACCAAAGGGTTAAACATGTTCCATCTGCATTACCTTGGGATTTACTTCCACATTAACCATGGTCTAGTGAAAGGTTTACACGATGGTTATGATAATCGAAAGACGAACATGCTCGACAATATTGTCATTAATATAGCAATTAGCAAATATCTGAATGTTTAAACGCTGCTTGATTATGTTGCAGACTGTCCATATGGCGATAACACGTTTACTGGCCCATGTGCCTATAGCAACTGTATCACTTCCGGTCCCGACTACATTGGAAGGTGTTGTGACACTTGTCGCAATTTTACGTCACAATCTTCCACAACTACAACAGCTACTACTGTACCCACAACTACAACAACAACAACAACTACTACTGTACCAACAACTACCACAACTTCACTAACATCTACCACAAATGCACCAATAACTACCACAACTACTCAAACAACTACCACAATTACACCAATTACTATCACAACAACTAACACTACACTAACATCTACCACAACGGCACCAAGAACTACTGGACCTACAACAACGTCCACAAGTACGCCATCAACTACCACAACTACATCAACAACTACTACAATTACCACAACGACTGCCACAGCTACACAAACAACTGTCACAACTACTACTGTACCAACAAATACCACGATTACACCTACAACTACCACAACTGCACCAATAACTACCGCTTTACCAACTACCACAATTACACCAACTACCACTACTACACTAACATCTACCACAATTACACCAACAACTTACACAACTGCACCAACAACTACACCAACTGCACCAACAGCTACAACATCAACTACCACGACTGCCCCAACAACCTCAACTACTACACCAACAACTACCACAACGGCACCAACAACTACTAGACCTACAACAACTTCCACTAGTACGCCATCAACTACCACAACTTCATCAACAACTACTACAATGACTGCCACAGCTACACCAACAACTACTATAACTTCACTAACATCTCCCACAACTGGACCAATAACTACAACTTTACCAACTACCACTACTACACTAATAACTACCACAATTACACCAACAACTACCACAACTACACAAACAACTACCACATCTACACCAAAACCTATCACAACTACACTAACATCTACCACAACTGCACCAATAACTACCACAACTACACCAACAACTACCACAACTGCACAAATAACTACCACTTTACCAACTGCCACTACTACACCAATAACTACCACAATTACACCAACAACTACCACAACTGCAACAACAACTACACCAACAACTACCCCTACTCCCCCAACAACTACCACTACTCCCGCAACAGCTACCACAACTACACAAACAACTACCACTTTACCAACTACCACTACTACCCCAAAAACTACCACAATTACACCAACAACTACCACAACTGCAACAACAACTACACCAACAACTACCACTACTCCCCCAACAACTACCACAACTACACAAACAACTACCACATCTACGCCAAAAACTATCACAACTACACTAACAACTACCACAACTGCAACAACAACTACACAAACAACTACCACATCTACGCCAACAACTATCACAACTACACTAACATCTACCACAACTGAACCAATAACTACCACAACTACACCAACAACTACCACATCTACGCCAAAAACTATCACAACTACACTAACATCTACCACAACTGCAACAATAACTACCACAACTACACCAACAACTACCACAATTACACCAATTACTATCACAACAACTAACACTACTCTAACATCTACCACAACGGCACCAACAACTACAACTTTACCAACTACCACTACTACACTAATAACTACCACAATTACAC
The DNA here is from genome assembly GCF_023055435.1 of Haliotis rufescens. NCBI lineage: Eukaryota > Metazoa > Mollusca > Gastropoda > Lepetellida > Haliotidae > Haliotis > Haliotis rufescens. The sequence continues at coordinate 42,509,725 of NW_025964372.1, forward strand.
CAACAACTACCACAACTACACAAACAACTACCACATCTACACCAACACCTATCACAACTACACTAACATCTACCACAACTGAACCAATAACTACCACAACTACACCAACAACTACCACAACTACACCAACAACTACCACAACTGCACAAATAACTACCACTTTACCAACTACCACTACTACACCAATAACTACCACAATTACACCAACAACTACCACAACTGCAACAACAACTACACCAACAACTACCACCTCTCCCCCAACAACTACCACTACTCCCGCAACAACTACCACAACTACACAAACAACTACCACTTTACCAACTACCACTACTACCCCAAAAACTACCACAATTACACCAACAACTACAACAACTGCAACAACAACTACACCAACAACTACCACTACTCCCGCAACAACTACCACAACTACACAAACAACTACCACATCTACGCCAAAAACTATCACAACTACACTAACAACTACCACAACTGCAACAACAACTACACCAACAACTACCACTACTCCCGCAACAACTACCACAACTACACAAACAACTACCACATCTACGCCAACAACTATCACAACTACACTAACATCTACCACAACTGCAACAATAACTACCACAACTACACCAACAACTACCACAATTACACCAATTACTATCACAACAACTAACACTACTCTAACATCTACCACAACGGCACCAACAACTACAACTTTACCAACTACCACTACTACACTAATAACTACCACAATTACACCAACAACTACCACAACTACACAAACAACTACCACATCTACACCAACACCTATCACAACTACACTAACATCTACCACAACTGAACCAATAACTACCACAACTACACCAACAACTACCACAACTGCACCAACAACTACCACAACTACACTAACATCTACCACAACTACACCAACAACTACCACAACTACACCAACAACTACCACAACTGCACGAATAACTACCACTTTACCAACTACCACTACTACACCAATAACTACCACAATTACACCAACAACTACCACAACTGCAACAACAACTACACCAACAACTACCCCTACTCCCCCAACAACTACCACTACTCCCGCAACAGCTACCACAACTACACAAACAACTACCACTTTACCAACTACCACTACTACCCCAAAAACTACCACAATTACACCAACAACTACCACAACTGCAACAACAACTACACCAACAACTACCACTACTCCCCCAACAACTACCACATCTACGCCAAAAACTATCACAACTACACTAACATCTACCACAACTGCAACAATAACTACCACAACTACACCAACAACTACCACTACTCCCGCAACAACTACCACAACTACACAAACAACTACCACATCTACACCAACACCTATCACAACTACACTAACATCTACCACAACTGCACCAATAACTACCACCTCTCCCCCAACAACTACCACTACTCCCGCAACAACTACCACAACTACACAAACAACTACCACTTTACCAACTACCACTACTACCCCAAAAACTACCACAATTACACCAACAACTACCACAACTGCAACAACAACTACACCAACAACTACCACTACTCCCCCAACAACTACCACAACTACCACTACTCCCCCAACAACTACCACAACTACACCAACAACTACCACAACTGCAACAACAACTACACCAACAACTACCACTACTCCCCCAACAACTACCACAACTACACAAACAACTACCACAACTACACCAACAACTACCACAACTACACCAACAACTACAACAACTGCACAAATAACTACCACTTTACCAACTACCACTACTACACCAATAACTACCACAATTACACCAACAACTACCACAACTGCAACAACAACTACACCAACAACTACCACCTCTCCCCCAACAACTACCACTACTCCCGCAACAGCTACCACAACTACACAAACAACTACCACTTTACCAACTACCACTACTACCCCAAAAACTACCACAATTACACCAACAACTACCACAACTGCAACAACAACTACACCAACAACTACCACTACTCCCGCAACAACTACCACAACTACACAAACAACTACCACATCTACACCAACAACTATCACAACCACACTAACATCTACCACAACTGCACCAATAACTACCACAACTACACCAACAACTACCACAATTACACCAATTACTATCACAACAACTAACACTACTCTAACATCTACCACAACGGCACCAACAACTACAACTTTACCAACTACCACTACTACACTAATAACTACCACAATTACACCAACAACTACCACAATTACACCAATTACTATCACAACAACTAACACTACTCTAACATCTACCACAACGGCACCAAGAACTACTGGACCTACAACGTCCACTAGTACGCAATCAACTACCACAACTCCATCAACAACTACTACAACTACCACAACGACTGCCACAGCTACACAAACAACTGTCACAACTACAACTGTACCAACAACTACCACTACTCCCCCAACAACTACCACAACTGGACCAATAACTACCACTTTACCAACTACCACTACTACACCAATAACTACCACAATTACACCAACAACTACCACAACTGCAACAACCACTACACCAACAACTACCACAAATACACAAACTACCACTTTACCAACTACCACTACTACCTCAATAACTACCACAATTACACCAACAACTACCACAACTGCACCAACAGCTACACCATCAACAACAACTACTCCCCCAACAACCTCAGCTACTACACCAACAACTACAACAACTATACCAGCTTCTACTACAACTTCACCAACTACCACAACTACACCAATAACTACTAGACCTACAACAACTTCCACTAGTTCACCAACAACTACCACAACTACACCAACGACTTCTACAAATACGCAATTAACTACAACTACGCCAACTACAACGCCAACTACCACAACTACATCAACAATTCCTACAACTGCCAGCTCAACACAAAGTTCTTCACCTCCATCAAAACAAGCTAACAGGACAAGAGTAGTGTCCAGCACAGCTACAGTCATAGCAGCACCTACATCCACAACTTTAGGCTCATCTCCTCCTACCATGACAGTTAATGCTCTCAGTGGTGAGTACACAAATTACAAAGAGTTACAAATTACCATTAATATTGCTGACTTCAGCATAAAACGGAAACAAACACATGTTAAGAATAAAGAATATGGAGACAGAAAAGTCTTGGAAACAGTGATTACCGCTGTCTTTCTGACTTTCACGGAAACTTGTACTACCACCGGTTTCTCCTTTGTCAATTCCTTCCTTCAAGGAAATCATTCATTTTTGCATTTATATTAATTAAAAATAAAAACAATCAGTATTATCAGGTCATGAATTGTATGAAATATTTGTTTGTTTCCAGAGCAAAAAATAATCATAGGGGCGATCTCCGCTCTCGGTCTCGGGATAATTGTCATCCTCATTGCTCTCATCGTCTTTGTCAAAAGGTGCGTACAGTTATTTTCCTTAAAGAGTTAATCTACATAAATGTGTTGGAAATGTGCTTCTTCGTGCTTGTGTTGGCATATGCAGTAGTTCCTGTAGATGTCGGGGACTGGGTGTTCTTGCACAGAACTAGGAACCACTTGCACAAATCGATGTCAGGCTTCGACTATCAAATTCATAAGAGAAGTCATCTTAATATTTAATCCAGCTAGTTTAACCACTCGTTGTGCTAAAAATGTAACTCTTTGTACTGGACGTTGTCCACCAACACGAATAGACAGACGGTAGTTGACTGCGATCGGATGACACTACACATGGCACTGTGTGAAGTTTGTTTGTGAAGTATTATTGCTTTCAACAAAATTAACATAAACAGAAGTGTTTATTACCTTTTTATTTCTCCAAACAAACTTTGGAAGTACATGTCTCCATGACCTCCTCCGCTTGCTGTCAAAAAGCAATTGAACCAGCCTTAGACGTCAGAGGCACTTGTGAATACTCCACAAACAAAACTACAGCAAAATAGTTCATTCCAACAATTAATATTGTTCTGGTGTGATTTCCAAACTGATTAATATCATAATCGGTATCGGAGCTGAATTGTGCAATCAGTAAATAATCACTTAAGATCAATGAATAATCAATAACTTATACTGAAGCACAAGGCAAAACAATGGGTTACATACGTGGGAGCGGCCCTTTAATGAATGTGTGTGCACACACGAATGTTCAGGATCTTGTCACTGTCGATTGTCATGAAACAGTCCAGTGTTCAGATAGGTATACAATTCCCACTTGACAAGAAGATTAAAATTCGTTAAAGATATCGAATAGTCCTCTGTCGCTTGTAACAGATAGCCTTCTAGAAACTGTAATAATGTCAAAGAGTACACAATCAGACAAATTTCCGCTATCTTAAGTCTGTGATAATTTGGATTAATGTGTGTGTCCCTTATTTCAGAGGCATTTGCAGAATGGGGACAAAACGAAAACCTCCGCCAACACGAACCGGAGACTTGGATTACATGGCTCCGCCTCTAGGAGTGTCTTCAAGGGGGTTCTCCTCATACTCAACACGTTTTAATGTTGGTCGATTAGCCTAGGCAATAATACCAAGTACAGTTCATTCCACTCATGCCCAATCATAGTTTTAAGCAACGACATTGACTAGACTTTTGAAACTGGTCTCCAGACTTACCCACCTTCAAATATTGAAATAAAAAGTAGTCGGGTCCTATTTGTTCGCCTGACATTTATTGTAAATTTCTAGAACATGATGTGCGATATTACCAATCATATGTATTTTTCACCACTGTTCCTCCCATATCAATTAGTCTGTTGATCTGATTAGATGTTGGTTTATTTATTTAAAAGTGTATGTTATTTAGTCAAAATGACATGAAATATTTGACCATTTTCATTCATAATCGTTACAGCTCACATATTACCGCAGGCCAATCAGCGTGTCATACTTACATATACCTTTTTACATTCCTGGTATCATCATTGATTTTCAGAGATCCATTCATAGACTAATTATTCTCTTGCATTGACGTTCTATATTGACAATATATGGTCAGATATATTTCTCGTTGACCTCTTTACTGTTCATATCACACAGTTCACAAACCGATTTACTACAACATATAAACGAAACCAGTTTCTATGAGTCAGAGTGTTAGGTGTATATCGCTTTTGTAACGTTGTTGATGTACTTTCTTCATGACTTACAAAATTTGAGAACTTTATGGCATGTACTCAATGATGAAGGGAGGTTTGCAAGTTTAAATAAACATCTGTATATTTTATTTACCTTTCCATTAATTTTTTGTACTATTGTGTAAATAAACTTAAAATGCGACTGAAAATCGTTATATGTTATCTTATACCTGTATATTCATTGTCTTTTACTTGTTTTTTGCAAATTGTAAAAGAGTAGTTGTTGCGTGGTTCATGGGTACGTTTAATAACAGTTAAAACAAGTCGGGTCTGGTACACAAAGGCAATTCACAAGGCTCAAAAATCTGGTTCACTCGGGTCAGGATCAACACATGTGCTCCACATGGTGGCTGACACCTTGGATCTAACAAAAGTGGAATTTCAGAAAAAATGGTTATAGACTGGGTTAATACTAAAACAATGAATAGTATCAATTAATTGAAGCCCAGGTAAAATATCTCCAAACACATAAACAGCTATCACTGTATAACAGCCGCCCCAAATGTAGGAACTAAATTTTAAACTAAATAAAGATCATGTCAATGTTTCACAATAAATACAAGTTCATGATTTCTTCAACCTGAAAGAAACACATTTGGAACAAAACATGGAATCAATGGCTATCAAAATGTCATTAATTGTCAACTGGTTCAGGCACATTGTCTTATTCAGTCATATTTTGGCAATTTGATCAATTTTGACACTGGTCGGAGAATCTCATTGTCACTGGTCTTCACTTTTGCTGATCGTACTCTACCGTCGGTCCCTGCATAGGTCTCTATCACTTGTCCAATCTTCCACTCACTGCGAGTGTGAAGAGGGTCAATGATTAGCACAACATCGACAGTTTGTACATTGCGCCGTTCGTCCGTCCATTTCACATGTGGCTGGAGATTTGGCAAGTACTCCTTGATGAATTTCTTCCAGAAGTGATCAGCTAGTACTTGACTTTGACGAAATCGTTTCTTTGTTAGTCTGTCTTCATTCAGGTAGACAACCTGAGGAAGTGCTGGGTCTGATCTCCCGATCAGCAAGGTGTATGGAGTTACAGGATCGGTATCGGAGATGTCAGATGAGGTGTAACCCAAAGGTTTGGAGTTCAGAATAGATTCTACCTCTGTCATGACAGTTCTCAGGACAGATTCACTGACGGATTCAGTTCCTAGTATACTGCGTAGGCCATACTTGATTGATCTAATTTCACGTTCCCACAATCCACCAAAGTGAGGGGCAAATGGCGGATTGAATTGGAATCGGATATGGTTCTTGGCGAGTTTTTCTTTCAGTTCAGAGTTCATAGCTTCAAAAGCTTTGCACAATTCATTTTCACCACCTTTGAAGTTTGTGCCACAGTCTGACAACAGTTCAAAGGGACAACCCCTCCTGGAGATGAATCTGCGAAGGGCGATTAGGAATGCGTCCGTGTCCAGACTGTCAAGTATATCAATGTGGACGGCTCGGGTTGTCATGCATTTAAAGATGATTCCATACCTTTTCTCTCTGCGTCTGCCAATCTTTATATACATAGGCCCAAAGCAATCTATTCCTGTCGAATAGAAGGGTGGTTTGAACAGTCTTAGCCGAGCCTCTGGTAGGTCGGCCATCAAAGGAATCTCTGGATTTGCTCTCCATTTCTGACAATCATGGCATTGTCTCTGATGTTTTTTAACAGATTCACGGCCTCGAAGAATCCAGAATTTTCTTCTGATTTCACTGTGTAGTCTTTCAGCACCATAGTGGTGGAGGTCAGAGTCATATTTCTTTATGAGGAGCTTCGTAACATTATGATTTGGATCTAGAACAATGGGATGTTTTACATCGATTGACAGTTCATCACATCTTCTCAGTCTACCACCAACACGTATGACGTAATGGTCTTTATCATACTCTGGACTGAGTTGCGAGAGCCTGCTGTTAGATGCTATTCTCAGACCTTTGGATAATGATTTCATTTCATCTGGAAAGCATTCTTCCTGAGCTTGGCGATACAATTGTAGTTCAGCTTTCTCAACATCAGTAACATTGATGGAGGCCGCCCCATCGGGATCCTCGATAGTATTGATTGTGGCATCAAGGAGTTTTTCCCATGTTCGATGTAGAGATGTATCAGCTTTGGGTTGAACTGTGATGTGACTGCAGAAGGCTTTCTTTAGTTCAACACTACAGGGATCAGTTTCAGGTTTTGGTTTTGCATCACTGAGAGGCCATTCAGTATCTGAAAGGTTTAGAAATGCTGGGCCATTTCTCCATCTTGTCTCTGCACACAAGTCCTGCAGTGTCTTTCCTCTGGTGATATCATCAGCCGGGTTTTCCTCCGACGGGATATATTTCCAGTCATGATATTCAGTAAATGTTTGAATTTCTGCTACTTGAGTTCCCACAAACACTTTGTAGCGACATGACTGGGATGTCAACCATGCTAGGACAGTTGTTGAGTCACTCCACATGATCACTTTGTGAATGTCAATGGTCATTTCACTGGTGAGTGTGCTGGCAAGGTGGGCTCCTGTTAGAGCAGCTAACAGTTCAAGGCGGGGCATTGAGAGGGCTTTCTTAGGAGCTACTCTGCTTCGTGTTGCAACAAAGGAGACATGAGATGATCCATCATTGGTCTCTGACTTGAGGTATGCGACAGAACCATATACTTTTTCTGATGCATCACAGAAAATATGTAACTGTCTCTGATTGACTGGTTCAGGTGGATCAATGCATCTTGGAAGTGAGACTTGGTTCATAAGTTTCAGTTCAGATTCCCACAGATGCCATTCTGTGAGAAGTTCACATTCTGGAAGTGGTTCTCCCCACTGAGGTTTGTGTTGCCACAGTTGCTGAACGATGACTTTGGCTCTTGCTAGATAAGGTGTGAGGAATCCAAGAGGATCGTACTGACTTGCTAGTATCCTATATACTACATTCAGTGTCAGAGTAGAATATGCAATGGGTCTGTACTTGTAAGTGATACGATCCTTTTCACATTGCCATTGAAGGCCAAGAGTTCCTTCGTGTGGTTCAGTGTTGCCTTGCATGAGCCACAATTCACAAGTTTCAGATCTGGCTTCACTGGGCAAGTCCTTAACAACGTCAGGATCATTGCTTATCCACTGTCGGATATTGAATCCACCAGACTTCATAACATGACGTACTCTACTGATGAACTCCCTGGCCTTATGAACTGTAGGGAATCCAGACAAGCAGTTGTCAACATAGAAGGAATCTTGAACTGCTTGGTGCACATCAGGATATTCCTCTTTGTTTTCTGTGCCCAGTCTCTGAATTGCATATGTGGCACAACATGGTGAACAAGTTGTACCGAATGGTAATACTTGCCATTCATATATTGAGACATCCCTCTCTGTATCCATTTTCCTCCAAATGAAACGAAGCAGGTTTCTGTCTTCAGGCAACAGTCGGATCTGATGAAACATAGCTTTGATGTCTCCTGACACAGCTATGACATGTTGGCGAAATCTCAAAAACACCCCGAGTAAGGAGGCACCTAGTGTCGGTCCTGGAAGTAACTGCTTATTCAGTGAAAGTTTCTGATATTCGTATGAGCAATTTAATACCAGTCTGTGTTTACCATGTTGTGCGATAACGTGATGTGGGATAAACCAGGACTCTGGTGTTGAAGATGCTTCTTCTTCACTTATCACTTTGACATATCCCTTGACAACAAGTTCTTGGATTTTCTCATTGTGTATCGATGCTATGTCTGGATGCTTGCTGAGTCTTCTCTCAGTTCTTCTCATGTTCTCTAACACAGACTCTTTACCTGTTTTGAGTACAGTCTTGTCAGGTATTCTGAGAAGAGGAGTGGCGAAGTGGATTTCACTACTTTGACGGTTTTGTCCTCAAGGGTTTTGAAGGCAAAATGATACATTTCCTGAATGACTTTGACAGGATATGTATAGTTGGACAGGTTCATTTGTTCAGAGGTGAACACATTTTTGATTTCATGCTTTGTATCTGGATCAAAGGGGGATGAAATAGAGAGGTTCACTCTATGACCATCACAAGGAAAAGGTTCAGATTGGATCGTTGTCAACAATATGGAGTCAGGTTTTATTGACAGTTCAAGGTCATTCACCGCAGATGACAAGATCATGCTTCGCATTGACCTATCATCCAGCAAGGCAAAAGTTTCAATGTCACATTTGCCATGTAATGTTACAGGAACATTTTTCAACATCACATTGTTGGGATTGTCTAGATAGAATGAAGTTGTCTTCTTCACAGTAATATTGTTCAGTTCATGGATAGCATGAAGTATGGTTAGATGTTGACTTTTGCACTCTCGGCATGGTTTCTTAAGGTTGCAGTCTTGCTCTTTATGATTTCTGCCACAACGGATGCACCTGTTTTTGTCCTTTATCCATTGAAGTACATCCCTTGTTTCCAACTTGTGGAAACTTTCACATGCATTTACGTGATGGTTCTTGCTGTTACAATAGGCACAGTAAGATTGGTAAGACGTACTCGGAGTTTTGGACCCGGTAGGTGTGTTGAGCATAGCTGTAGCTTGTTTTGTTTTTGAATCTGACTTAGTGGTGTTTGTCTTGTCGGCAATTGCATGAGCTGCAATCCTTCTTGCCCTTGACTTGACATTCAACCACTGTGAAAAGGATACAAGGTCATAGTTTTTGGTATTACTGATCACCCCTTTATTCAAACAGTACTCGACAAAGTTGTCACGTAAGGAGCCTGGCAACTTCGTAAGAAGTGTGTCAACATGTGAGGCAGTTTTCAGCTCATAGCAGTCATTACCATCTACAGATGTCAACAATCCGACAAGGGACTGAATTGATAAGGTGAAGTTGTCAAAAGCTTCGTAATCACCAGGTTTGATAGTGGGGAGAGTCAATATGCGATTGATCTCGCCTCTAGCTAGGTTATGATCTTGCCCATAATTCTCCTTCAATGCTTCAACAGCCTTGGTGTAAGGTGTGGGATGACGGAGAAAACGTGTAGCGAGGGTGAGTGGTTTACCTCCTAAACGTTCTAGGAGTACTCAATATTTATACCTTTCACTGAGCTGTGGGTGAATATCAAGGAGACTTTCAAGTGCCATCTGCAAAACAGCAAAGTCTTTCTCTTTACCACTGATAACCATGGGTAATCTTGGTTTTGGCACCCCATATGCTGATAGAAGAAGTTCATAATTTGGTGCATTAGCAATTGGCTGTTGTTGTTGGGGATAGTAACTACAGGCTTGTGGCATGACATTTGGTTGAGGTATTATTTGTGGAATGCTTGGCATTGGATTAATACCACTGGTGTGTGTTGGATATGTATGAAATGTAGACATCCCTGTCTGATATGGAGGCACAACTGGGTCATATTGTGAAAACACTGGCTAGTACGGTGAGACATTTGGAAAGTCTAGACTAGACATGTGACCAGGATATGTGACATTTGACACATGTTGGGGTTTCACAGGTTTATGTTCATATTTCTGTTTCATGATAACCTGAGGTTTCTTTGGAATGGCACCACTTGAATTGTGAGTTGATATTACCTCCGACTTTACAGAGATTGGCTCTGCAAATGTGAACACAGATGTGGTTGGCTCAGTTGTCTTGGTACTAGGACAGGAGGCTGTCCCTGAGGTTTCAGATGTTGAGACTCTTGTCATGGTAACAGGCGTAGTTGACACTTTGGAAGCTGTAACATTTGAGTTCAAGTTCAATGAAGTAATGTCAGGTAATGAAATTTCAACATTCTGAGAAGAAATTGGCACACCAAATTGTAAGTTGAATTCCTTTGCATTGGCATCGAGACTTGATACCACACCAGCTGGAACACTGGCACGGATACTGTCAGTGATATTTGTAGCACCAGTGACCTTTGACAATTCAGATACAAATGCATCAACATTTAATTTATCATCAATGTCAGTTTCAGTCTTAATTGGTAAAACAATGTCTTTATCATTTTCAGAAACCATACCATGAATAACGGATGCCATTTCTAATTCAGCTTCTACTTGCCTCATTTGACGATGTCTCTGCAGTGATGATTGAATTCTCTGCTTTTCTCTCAAGCATTCATCAAGCTTATCTTTCATTTTATCATGAAGAATTTCTTCTTCGTGTTGTTTTTTCAGTTCACGTAATTTCTGTGCTGCTTTAATTTTCTGTAACTCAGCTTGTTTTTTTTTCTGACAAATTTGAGGAAGCGGTAGATGAAAAATCAGAAAAACATGAGCGGGAAGGAATTACAGAAGTCACTGACCTGACATCATCCTGAATATGTTCACTTGGATCAGGTACACTATGCAGATAGTCCTGCAAATGTTGAGGAATTCGACGCTGTCTCTTACTCCGTTGTGTGTCACTCATTTTCAACTATTATCCGGCTCGCGGGACCATTTGTTGCGTGGTTCATGGGTACGTTTAATAACAGTTGAAACAAGTCGGGTCTGGTACACAAAGGCAATTCACAAGGCTCAAAAATCTGGTTCACTCGGATCAGGATCATCACATGTGCTCCACACGGTGGCTGACACCTTGGATCTAACAAAAGTGGAATTTCAGAAAAATTGGATATAGACTGGGTTAATACTACAACAATGAATAGTATTAATTAATTGAAGCCCAGGTAAAATATCTCCAAACACATAAAAAAGCTATCACTGTATAACAGTAGTTCTGTGAAAGATGGGCCGTAATCTCTACCAACTTATTAGTAAACTACTTATCTGGATAGGCAACTTACTAACCAATTTGCAAATATTTACGAACTGGTTAGTAACGTCTACTAACATGTTAGTGTCTCTGTGGACAGTGAAATTCGCTAAGTTTAAAAAAATCAAATATTGTTCACGTTAATTTAATCACAAGGGTAATGTTTATTATGTTTGTGTTCAAAATACTGGAGGTGAGGTGAGGTGAATTTGGGTTTAATAAGATTATTGCACTTATATAGCGACGCGTGTGTGTGTGTGTGTGTGTGTGTGTGTGTGTGTGTGTGTGTGTGTGTGTGTGTGTGTGTGTGTGTGTGTGTGTGTGGCTGCATGTACTAGTCCGGACTGATGCTGATTTATAGTGCTAGCTCACTGAGATACCATGCCGCAGTTTTAACATGACTACCCCACTCAGTATACTCTGTATACTGTCTCTGAGCCGACCGGTCCTTGTTTTAATCCCTTAATGCCGAGCGCCAGACAGGGAAAATAACAAGTACCATCTTTTAACATCTTTTGGTATGACGCGGCCGGGGATCGAATCCTGGACCTTCCGCTCTCCGGGCGGACACTCTACCACTAGACCACGGAGGCGGTAATACTATAGGCCTAAATTGGCACATGCACCTGGGTTATATACTTTGGGGTTTTCTCAACGTCTCTGTTATAAAACTGAAATGATGTTCAAAGCAGCGAAAAACTGCTCACTCAGTCACTTGAAGTGCAGAGCGGACGTGGAGGGAAAAAGATTAAGTAATTGTATGCAATAAGATTTGGCTTGACAATGAGTAAATATGTAATCAACGGCTACCGAATGTGGAAAGAGAAGTGCAATATGGCGGTTCTTAAACAAAAGTGACAAAACCCTTTCCATATTCAAGAAATCACTGCAAAAAAACATAGTCCTTTGCTCGATTTCGAATATATCATGAACATGTGTTTACAATATGTGAAGCGGCGATAAACCAAGCTGGCTCGCATAAGGAAAATCTGCTCTTCAGCAATATCCTGTCTAGCTCAGAGTACAGTGGCGGATCCTGGAGTTGAAACAAGGAGGTTTGCAGCAGGAACCGACAACATTCATTATCAGCTCCTGAAACACTTGCCCGATTCAAATTTGGAAACACTACTTAACATATTTGTTGAAATATGGACAACTGGAAATTTTCCGCCTTTGGGGCATAATGCCATTATCATTCCAATACCCAAGCATGCCTGGGATCATACTGATCCACCCAATTACCGTTACATATTATTAACTAGCAGTGATTGTAAAACCATGGAGCACATGGTCAACAATCGATTAGTCTGGTACTTGGAGACCAATAATCTCCTGAGTAACATCCAGTGTGGGTTAAAAAAACAGAAGTACCATTTATTATTTGGTGCGTTTAGAATCATTTATAAAAAAATCCATTATCAACAAACAAACCATTTCAGATACGAGTGGGCTCTGCCCTGTGTGATCATTTCGATCAAGATGAGTGCGTCGCTCAAGGCAGCATCCGATCTGTCAAACTTTTTAGCATCAAACTTCATAGTCTCACTAAAGTATTGAACGCTTGTGTTGATGGGTCACCTTTTGTGGATGATTTCAGCATTTCATGCCGTGGTAAGGATATGCAGAGAAAGACAACTACAACTATGTGTTTGCAAATTTCAAATATGGGCCAACGAAAACGGTTTGACGTTTTCTCAATCCATACCAAACTGCATTTTTTTTGGTCGTAAATACAAACCGCACAAGGATCTAGAATTACTTAAGATGGTACTACTATTAAGGCAGTAGATGAGGCCAAATTCCTAGGCCTAATATTTGATCGTTACGATTGGAAAGAGGGTCAGACAACTCTCCTCTAATCATACAGGTCATTGATACGCTCCAAACTAGATTATGGTTATATTGTCTATGGTGGAGCCTTCAAACGCAACTTGGAAAATTAGACTCTATACACCACCACGGCCTAAGACACTGTCTTGGAGCTCCTGTGGAAGTTTGTATGTGGAGGCTGATGAACCTCCCCACGAACAACGCCACATTAAACTGTCACTGCAATTCATCACTAAATTGCATTCAAATAAATCACATCCAGCATTCAATTGTGTTTTCGACCCTCAATATGAAAATCTGCTCCTATATTTGTCAAATCTGGTCCCACACTTGGAATCAGAATTCAACCACACATTACTGCACAAAATTATTTCTCCTTACCGTCTACTGTCTTCTCCTCCCTGGCAGATGGTGAAGCCAGAGGTAGAACTTACTCTCAAAAAAGAAAAGAAAAATAAACATAAAAAAATATTAAACAAATCCGTTGGTTATCAACACGTATATAACCAAATGCGGACAACATACAATTCTCACATTTTTACAGACGAGTCTAAGGATGGTGGCAAAGTTGAAAGTGCAACCATCATTGGATCCAGAACTGTCTCCTCAAGTATCCCAGATAATAGTTCATGCTTCACTGCTGAGGCCAAAGCAATCTCAACAAATTTCATCATCTTCTCAGATTCCCTGTCTTGCCTTCAGGCCCTCCCCGCAAACCACCCTTTTATTCAAGACAGTTTACAACTTTATAATGATATTTCTACTGGCCAACGTGACATCGTCTTTTGCTGGTTACCAAGTAATGAAGGCATAGCAGGTACCTCGACACCCGATGCCGAAGCTAAAGCAGCTCTTGACAAACCACTATCTCCACTACTTATACCGAACAGTGATTTCGAACCAACTATCAAGAGTTATACACGGGATCTCATGCAAATGAGGTGGGACACCCAGGTAGGAGGCAATAAACGTCACTAATTTAAACCAATAATCGGCGATACCTACATGGGTTGTCAATCAAGAAGATGTCGTATTGGCCACAGTCGATTTACCCATGAGTATCTACCACAAATAACAGATGAGGGCGAACCTCCTAAGTGTATCTCCTGTGATGAAAGGTTCACATTCAAGCACATATTGATTGTGTGGACTTTGCAATCCCAAGGGATTCACATTATCAAACAGAAAATCTAAAAGATCTCTTCTCACGTGTAAGCGGGCATCTCATTCTCTCTCAGCTACTTGAAAGAAAGTGGTCGGTATCATAAATTTGAAATATGTGAATAAATAACTAATACCTTGTTTTTAAATTTGAGGTGATGGTTTTACCAAGTGACATTATTGAAGGCTCTGTCTAGGAGGTTAAAGTACCGTAAAATTATTGTCCCCCCTGTAATCCTATCACAGTCGATGTAACTATCATCAACTAGTGCTTTAAGCCAACTTATTGCTGAGTATATTCTAATATTGGCTAGTATTGTGCACACATCAATAAAGTGATGATTAAATCCTGCTGGGATATCGTGCATTAAGCTGAGGTACCGCTGAAGTCCCCAGCGAGGTGGCCTAGCCCAGGTTATCGGTGGCCTAAGGCCCGTGTTTTAGTGTTAGCAGGCATCTCATCCCAAGGTACTCCAAAAAAATGTCTTGTATCCTAAAGCTTGTGTATGTGAATAACTAATGGATTGATCTTCTTAATTTGGTGTTTTACTTTTATCAACAATTGCCCTCTTTGTAATGTGACAGGTAATTCCTGTCATAATCAATGTAACTATCATCAACCAGTGTTTCAAGCATGTATTTTATATTGGCTGGTATTGTTCCCAGCCACCAGTGGCTAAAGTGATGACGTTAATCCTGCTGGGTTGTCGTGCAGGAAGCTGTGCCACCGTAAGTCCCGATGATCCCCAGGGGGCTGGCCTAGCTTCGGTTGCTGGTGGCTTATAGCCCGTGATTTCAACAGTTGTACATAATATTGGTATGCCAAAATAAGTTTTTCAAATTTGCTTTTAAATATAACTTTATATTCATGACTCATGATTTTGTAAATGATACCTCGTGCGACTGATAAATGTCTACGGCGTCCCAGTGTGATGAGTAGGAGTAGCATATGGCATTCATGGTCAGTAACTGGAATGGTATCAAAAAGTAAAGCAGAGCCGATGGCACATACATATTGCAGGATAAAGAAACCGATTGGCTTGAAATACAGAATGCATTGCAAAGTATATCCGTAGTTAACTTGGATGTAGCATGTTTGGACTAAATACACAAAATATTAACAAATCTAAGAACTTCCCCTTATGCATGGTAAATGTATACGCCCACTATAAGAGTGGGTGACCGAGTGGCCGCTTTTAGCAATATTCCAGTAATATTACGGCGGGGGACACCAGAAATGGGCATCACACATTGTACCCATGTCAGGAATCTAACCCGGGTCTTCGGTGTGACGAGCGAACGCTTTAACCACTAGGCTACCCGACCGCCCTTCACATGTTGCATGGCCTTAAAAATGCAAAAAATGGGTTTTGTCGCTTCTATTTACACAATCACACCAGGAGACATGCGTGAAAAGTCTCATCATATTACTAAATAGAAGCATGGATGAGCTAGCTTCGTTACGAGTTACAGGATGACGGTTACCTTTTGTGTGACCTACATGCACCACCGCCCACCCAAAAAGGAGAACGCGTTTCCTGAGAGAGTGAGACCTTTTCCTTATGCAGAAAAGAGGAAGTGTTTTCTTAGTGAGTTCAGTGAGGAAAGTAACAAGTGAGCGGTTCGTAAAGAATCAACCACGTGACGCTACAAAACAAACATTAAGTACAATACTCCATAGTCGCAATGGCAATGTTAACAAATGCTCTCTTTGTATTCATTTCAATCTAAACCAGGATAAAAAATTTACATCCGTGTCCCTTCTGTGCATATCACTTTAGGAGCCAGTATTGGGCGACACAAGCACGTGACATATTCATATTGTGACGCTATCAAACAAACATAGTCGCAAGGGCAATATCAAAAGACTTTCTCTATGGATACATTTGAATCTCAGCAAGGATATAAATTTCAAGTCATGACTGATCATGAGAAGAGTACAAAGTAAACGCTACGCTGTCGCTTAGTGGAGGAAATTTGCTAACCGATTTCAAGAATACATCCTGGTTGAATGTTGAAATGCAGTCTGACCCGAAAAAGGATTTTGAGAAAATGAAGATTCTTATTCTGCTAACGTTAAGCCAGTTTGGATTGTGCCAAGACAGTGAGTACAAACATATATTATGAAACATGTCGTTTACGTTTAGTAACCTATGGCATGCCAATATATTGGGATATAGTTTTTGCGTTTAAGCTAATGTGTAAAGAAGGGTTTACTGATGCCCATTAAGATATACTTTTTTTTAATTATCTCCATTTGATGGCAAATAAACGCCGCACAAAACGTTCCATAAAACATAAGAAATTTCAACGGCAGGCAAATTGCATTGTACGATATCAGACTTTATCAGAAACATGTGTTTAAAGTCAGCGTATCCTGTCCCACTTGTGGCACCCGTCACTCGTAAGTTATCCCAGATGTCATTTATATGGTCTTTCACTGTCAGATATGTCTATTGCATCCATTTGGTATTTCGCGGTTTTAATACACACCCCAAATATCATTCATACAATCTCTCATGGTCAGTAAGTAAGGATAAGATATATGGATGAACGACTTCTTTAATACAATTAGGAGCGACGTTTTGGTGTAGGTTCTAACACCGTTATCAAGCATTTAGTCAGGTGAAACACTTGCTTGATAACAAGCTCTCATAGAATCTCACGGTCAGGTATTTTGGTTTTATCTGATTCATTTATTATGTCAGTGTTTCAGTGATATGAGGTAGAATGGGTTTAACGTCGATTTCAAGATTATTACACTCAGAGTGTATAGCAACGCACATGCACGCGTATGCATGTGGTGGTTTGTTCCAGTGCTAGCCTACGGAAATACCATGCCACAGTTTAACATGGATAACTCACTCAAACTCCGAGCCAACCAGTCCATGTTTTATCCCCTTAATGCCGAGTGCCAGCCAGGGTGTCAACAAGTATAGATATGGATTTGTTAACACCACAGATGGCAAAATGACGGTTGCCTGTAATCAAGGCTGGATTAGACAAAACCAGTGTGATAAGGTGTGTTTTGCCTTGAACTAATATTACGTCAAAGAACTCGTATGTAAGCTTCTACGTACTTTAACTTTTAAATATGAGGGCAAAACTATACCTCATTACACTTCACATGGGGTTTGAGCAAACTTTAATGTTTAATCATATTTGTATGTACGTGCATGAAATTGACATATTAGCTTCTACATACCAGCAGACATCATGGTTATCAGCTACCTACACTTTGTCCTTGTTGAATACAATGTCATGATGAAGTGTCTCGTTTGTTTACAGGCCACCGTCGCATGGTTGGTTGGTTTGTTGTTTAATGCCGCACTCAGCAATATTCCAGCTGTATGATGGCGGTCTGTAAATAATCGAGTCTGGACCAGACAATCCAGTGATTAATAGCATAGGCATCGATCCACGTAATTGGGATCGATGAAATGCATCAACCAAGTCAGCGGGCCTGACCACCCGATCCCATTAGTTGCCTCTTACGACAAGCATAGTCGCTTTTTACAACAAGCATGGGCTGCTCAAGACCTATTCTATCCCGGATCTTCATAGTTAGCCGTCGCATGGCAAGAGAACGGTTTTGCGGCGTCAGGCAATAAATACTTACTATTTTTATGAAAATTGTGTGATTGACGGGTGCTACCAATCGAGCAGGTCATGCTCACCCGTTTTTCGAATTCCAGGGATCATCACTTATTTCTAGTGGTCCATTATTATAATTTTCACATCTATGTTGTCCTTTACGCCCAATGGATTCTTCTTCGGCGGATAATCAACATTTACATTTTATAAGTTACAGAATTTACATGTTATTTCATGACTTCATTGTATTACATTTCACATAAGTGTTCCTGTTGATGTGAATGTTTTATCAACAGCAAACTGCGTTTATTATATGTTGGATTTTGCAAAGTGTGATTAATATTCGCATCGGTTGACTACATTTAATATTATGAGTAGACTGACTCCACGATTATACATCAGGGCAAAAGTAAAGTACTCCTCATACCTCTCAACTTCAGATGTCATTCAGCGTTAAGTACACGTGACGTATTTACAAAGAACATAACTTCATCTATTGTAAATATTGTTAATGTCCATATGTGATGGGCGTAAAGTAAAGTTAATGTTTCTGTGAATCATTTTACATTTGCCAAATATTAATGACATACAGCCACACGCTTTTAGTCTTGTGACTTCACATATGGTCAGATTATACATTTTCTCGACGCGAATAGATGAAAGATTGCTGATGCGGCGTTACTCTTGTGGCCTGGAACTTGCACCAGGTTGATTCTGTATGGTCCAAGAACATGCCCGGGTCACTGTGTATAGTTATTGATAAATCTACTCCAGTTCGTTTTAAAAATACTTTTAGATTTTCGCCTGAGCCTACATGTAGATATTGTCGTAAGTCAGGGTATATTAATTCCGAAGGTAAAGAGCTGGCTTCTTCTCGTAATGCTTTTGTAAATAACAGATCACAGCCTTGCGAGGTTCGGATAAAGAGGAGTTAGCTTTTTGTATACCAGTAGTGAGAGGGGTAGTTACCTTTTGTTGGTAATTGGTTTGTGTCAGCTAGCTATCATTCAAAAAATGAGTTTTCTATGAGGAAATGAAATCCGCCAGATGTTCCTGCTAATAATAAATGGAAACCTTTTCCTCAAATTGTTCTTCCAAATTCATATAAAAAACATGTTTTGTGTTAGACACATAAAAACTCGTTTGACAGGTCATTTGGATGTGAACAAAATTTTATCCCATTTGTTTTGACCTAATTTGCGGCATGATGTGGTTGAACATGCCATTTATGTAAAAAAAAGTTGGCAAACCTAATCCGAAAATCCCAACCGCACCTTTGAAACTCAAACTTTGAAGAACCTTTCAGAATTGTCATTATTGATTGTGTTGGTTCGTTGCCTAAACCTAGGTCAGATGAGAATAATTACATGCTTACTATCATGTGTGCTTCCACAAGGTTTCCAGAGGCTATTCCTTTACGGAGAGTTATGGCTAAGGTTATCGTTCAAGGCTTTGGTAAAGGTCTTCACTGAGGTTTGTTTGTCCAGGATTATTCAGTCAAATCATGGCTCTAATTTTCATGTCATGTATTTTCCAGCAGCAGTTAGGCAAATCCAGGTTAAGTCTAGATCATATAATCCTGAATTTCACAGAGCTTCTGAGAGACTCTTAAGAATATGACAAGGACTTACTGTCTTGAAACTGAGAAGGATTTTGAAAAAGATTTCAGACTGACAGTAAATCGCCTGATGCACTGGAGCCGTGTCTTTGCAGGGTCTTCATTAGACAGTAAGGATTTTAAAGGCAAAGACAACATTATTGCTGGTGCAGTTGGCAGAATGTGATCAGTTTTGACTGCAAACATGATTTTGCATTTTTGTAAAATATCATAATTATCATGTCCAATGTTTTTGCACTTTATTTAGCAAAGAAAGTTATCGCTATGTTCAAACCTTCTTTCCCTGAAAGGGGAGAGTGTTATGGGGCAGTGTCATTAAGTGTTGAATCTGTTGTAATTGTTTTTCATTGTTTCTGTGGAGATTCAGTGGAAGTTGATAGCATAGTGTTTTGACAACAAGTAGTTGTTAGGAATGCAGTACTTTCTAGCGATATCAGTGGTGTAGAAGTTACTCTATTTGGATGTCCTTTGGAGTCAAGTGTAATATAGAATCTTCTGGAACAGCTAGACTAGTCCAGCACTGTACAGAACCTTCTAGAACATATTTAGACTATATACAAAGCGGCAAGCCGGTGCCTCACGCATTTCCCATTACATCACGCCCAGCGGTTGTGTAACGATGACGTTTTGACCCTGGACATAGAGCCTAGGCCTCATTGACCATTGTTATTGCTAGGTGAATATTATTGTCACTATTATGTGTCATGCTTCCATTGTAATTGAACTGCCATTGAATGTTGTACTGCCACTATATTGTAAACTGCCATTGCAATACTTTGCAATAATTTCCATTGATTAGACACCTAGTTAATTTATACCATTTCTTGGTTTCACACTGAATTCTTTTACGATTAGATTTCAGGGTTATTATGCTAACTCTCAGAAAGTAAAACAAAAACAACAGTTTGGTGGGAATAAATGGGCGCAGTATATTTCAAATTGGACAGTAGCTGGGAGCCTAGGGACCTAAAAGCTATAGTGGGTGCCTACCCGAAGGTACCTGGGCAACCCAAGCAAAGCAAAGGAAGCACACACCTACGAGGATATCAACATTCACATCGATAGCGCCTCCTGAAGCACCGCAGCAAAAACCTAGTACACAAGCAGTGTACGCACATACAAATCAAAGCATTACCAGTTGGAGTATCACACTGACTGGTGATACTGAGAGTAGTTAACAGGTAGGGTATGCATTACTCAATGCAATAACAACAAGCTAAAAGCATTTTGCCCCCAGATTCCCCGCCACCACTTCTTGTCTATGCAAGAATGCCCCACCAAATGTACCATTGCCAGCAAGCCACCAGATGTTTGGGATTAATAAGCTAGAGAGCGAACATATGAATGGTATTCAAAGCATTTTCAATGCTGTCTTGCAAAATTGTTAAATAAATGTCATTACCCAAATCAGAGAGGTGGATCCTATCATACACCGGGTCACGGTACATGCCAGATATTTGACTTGTTATGTCATGTTTAACCATAATACCCGCTCGGCTACAAACAGCCACAGCCGCAAACCAATTGACCCTTTTGCTCTTATGCTCAATAGCAGCATTATTCTTGGCCCCACGCCAGTGTTGTCTAGGAAGCATCTCTGACCACATTAACTTGGTTTGGGGCATAAGCTTAGTGATAGCTTGAATATCCGCCTCTATAACAGAGCATAACTGTTTACCACTTCTATCGACAAGGTCATTGGACCCCAACTGTATAACAAGTATTTTGGGGGTGGCGACCTCTGGATCTTTCATCTGAGATATGGGATTAGTTGTTGCCACTTCATCCCCCTTTACCCAAGCCAAGTTATCCCTCCGCCAGGTTTTTCCAAAGACAGATGTAAACATATTGGTCGTCCAACTGCCCTTCTGTGAGCCCAGTACACAATCGATGAGCCGACTATCCAAATTTCTGTAAACATATGAAGAATTTGATGACGAGATACTGAATTAAGCCAAGTTGATTCTAATATATGATTTAAAGGCATTTGACCGGCCCCACTCCAGGATTGTTTGCTCTGGGATGCCTTGAATGGCAGCAGTTGTGGCTGCACCAATGCGAAATGACTGTGATTTGTATTATGATGTACAACAGCCAATAAATCTAAGAGCCTTAGCATGTACAGCCCTGAATTGAAACTGAGTCACTGGACTAGTACTGTAGTGAAGAAACAGTTGAGTAATATCGTCATCTAGGGCTGTGGCATCACCAAACAGTTATCTGCTCTCATGTTTTGATCCAGATGGTGTGACCTCACTTACCCAGAGAAATCCATAAAATGTAAGCGAGAACATGGCCTTGAACAAGCATGCTTCATAGCGTGATGAGCAGACATGCTGCAAACCGTGCATAAGTTTCTCAAGCAAACAAAGGGTAATTGGGGCCCTGCTATCATCCATGGAAGACATGTTCCTCATACCTTTCAGCATTTTTCTCATTTTCTCTTTTTCATCAGGTCAGGAAAGCCAAGTAATTTATGTTGTCTGCCCAATCCTGACAAATGTTGTGCAGCTGTAGCTGGCGATGCCTGTTTTAGTGACAAGTAACCTAAATATCTTACTAAATGCTGTAAGGGGGCTGGCCATGTGGCTGGAAGACCTACTTGTGATCTGAACATCTCAAATTGATTTACTGCAGATTTAAATGCTTTCCTAGTATTCTCTGCGATTGAATGGTCTAGTAGACTTTCAGCTTCAGTATCAGATTCCAAATTGAAGTTGGTATCTGTGTTGACTCTGAGTCCGCACCTGGTGCCAACTGACGAAACCTCTGAAATTCAGATCGAGACAACGCGTCTGCTATTGTGTTGAGCTTACCTGGGATGTATTTGCCTCTTACCATAAGATTAACTTCCAAACAGCTGAGAACTAATGCTCTTACGAGTACCATAACCCGCGGTGACTTTGCAGATAATTTTTTCAAAATGGTCACAACCGCTTGATTGTCAGTGTTGAAAACAACCTTCTTGTGTTGGAGGTGATGACCTTGCAGGTTTACTGCAATGATTATTGGAAATAGTTCTAAAAATGTAATGTCAGAAAGGAAACCAGCTTCAATCCATTCCTTTGGCCACTTTTCTGATACCCATCTTCCGTTGAAATATATCCCAAATACCATGTCTTCTGCACCTGCACTATCGGTGTACAATTGAATCTGATCATTATCCATCCATAACCTATTTTGAAATACAGATATGCCTTTGTTGTTTCTGAAGAAGAAGAACCATGTTGATAAATCCAGTTTGATCTCCTTAGTAATGCGAATCCTGTCATGTGGTTGTGAACATACTTCGTGGAGTCAATCATTCTTCTAGAGAAAGGACATCCCATAGGGATAGCTCTGCATAGACAATTTAAGGTTCCAATGAGAGACTGCATCCTTTCCAAAGTGATTTTTGCGTTTTCCCATTAATTACGAGAGTAGATCCAGACACTTGGCAATTTTATCTGGAGGAATCCTGACCAACATCTCCTCTAAGTCAATTTCTAGGCCCAAAAAGGTGATCTTTGTACAAGGTTGTACTGTTTTTTCATGTGCTACAGGGACCCCCAAGTCTTCACAAAGATTCATAAAAGTATCTAGTGCTATGCTGCATTCATTTGTATTCATCTCACCTCCAAACAGAAAGTCATCCAGGTAATGTAAAACATCTCCAGCTTGAATTGATTGTTGGACAGCCCATTGAAGAAAAGATGCAAACTTTTCAAAGAGAGCACAACTTACCTTGCATCCCATGGGTAGGCACATATACACATAATACTGTTGCTTGAATTTTATTCCTAAGTCTGAATGATTAATAGGACAAAGTCTAAAAGCGCTCTTTATGTCAGACTTTGCTAACTGGCAGCTTTTACCTAAAGTTTGAACTATTTCAACTGCACTGTCAAAACTAGTATATTTTACTCATGCTGACTTCTCTTCAATGTGATCATTAACTGATGAGCCTATCTGACAGGATAAATGGTGTATTATTCGAAACTGACCTGGTTCTTTTTTAGGTACAATACCTATCGGTGATATCCTGAGATTACGAGTAGGTATTGGTCGATACTGGAACGGACCTAACATTCTCCCTGCTTTTATTTCTTTATTAAGTTTATCATGAGTGACCGCAGTGTTTCCTTCTGCAGAATTTAGGTAAGGAGATTCTGTTTCCTTACGAGGACCACTATAGTTCAAAACAAAACCCTGTGTGAGCCTTCTATTAATTCTGCTGCCGCTGCCTGATCCTGATCCGGATACCTTTCGAGCAAAATTCTCAATACACTAGTCTTAATGGGTGAGAAACCTTCAATGGAAAGCTGAAACTTTTGGCTTATTTTGGTTTGTTCGAAATCTGCAGGATTTCATGGGATAAAGTTTGGTACACTGAATACAAGAATGGGAATACTTGCAATTTTGTCTGCTACAGCTCCAGTAGTTGTAATCATAACATGGCCATGGGCGACGGCCCTGCATGTTGGACTGGGGTGATATGGTCCGCATACTCTGTTTGGAGTGGTTGTTCTTGAACATCAGCCAATAATCTGGATAGATTCTTGCCCATGAATTGCTGGGATCGCGTGCCTGTCTAATTCTAAAATGTTGATCATATGATCTCCAACCTATACCATCATATTTTTTGTCCTGCCTACCTGGTATTCATATACTTAATCTACTGTTGGTGCTTTTCTGGGAATCTTTTTAGGGAAACGATCATGTAAATAAGGAAGCATGTAGACAATGCTGGCTGAAGATTTTTTCATAACCTCAATACCACCCCTACCATTCATTGTTACCATCAGATCCGGGATAGAATAGGTCTTCAGTAACCCATGCTTGCCGTAAAAGGCGACTATGTTTGTCGTAAGAGGAGACTAACGGGATCGGGTGGTCAGGCTCGCTGACTTTGTTGATGCATGTCATCGATCCCAATTGCGTGGATGGATGCTCATGATATTAATTACTGGATTGTCTCGCCAGACTCGATTATTAACAGACCGCCGTCATATAGCTGGAATATTGCTGAGTGCCGCATTAAACAACAAAAGAACCAACCAATGTTACCATCCCAATATGCTGTGATTAAACAAATCCTGGTTGGGTTGTCTTCAGAATAATAATGATAATTCCAGATTTTTTCTTTCAGTGATTGTGGCAATGGGTCGCTTATCTTGTCTTCAACACACCAAATAATGGGGGTATCGTTCATATCTTCAGCAATTTCTGAACTAGTTAGGCCACTCGACTGACCACCCTGTTCATGGTTTATGTTGATTGATGGAAAGGTTGAAACAGAAACCGCCTCACCTGATTTTAGCTCCTTTTTGGTCTTGTCAGCTGCCATTTTCAATCTCTTGTAGCCACCTGTGGTCCCTGTCCCGTCAGTGTTCTGCGTCATCCGTGTTGCGTTGTCTGTCCCCTCTGTCTCATCTCGTTGACGCTTTCGGCCGTCTTCCTTCGCCTTTCTTTTCTGTAGCTTCTTGCCTCGTGGCATACTGTTGATTGGCGAGCCGTTGGTTACATTTAACTGCACATAGCGTTCTGAAAACATCGGCAAGAAGAGACAACACGCGACTTGAATCTGTATATATATAGTCAATGTTACCAAAGGGAGGTAACTCTTAGGGCCCATCAATATTTCATGCCGCTAATAAATTAATTTATCCTCGTATTATATCTTTTACTTAGCGGATAAACTTAATTAACTTCTTGTTTTAGCTTGGAAGATGACAGGTAACATGCATTAAATATAACTTTTGAAATGGTATACATGAATATGTTTATTTTACTGCGTTAATTTTGGATTATTATTGATAGTATTTAACACTTCAGTGGTTGCATTGTTGTTATAGCATTTTTTTCTATTTCCAAAGTGCTCTTATACCACATACTTCATTAGACCACTTACCAAGCTGGAATTATCTGTGAAGAATTATATTTGAGAATACAACCTTCATTTGGAATGAAATATCTGACATATATCGTTCTTCCTTCTAGGTATAGGAGCTATCGTTGACATTCTAAAGCCAAATCAAGGGTTGAGAGACTGTACTCTCCCCAGGGAGTTCACAGTGCGTGTAAGGACACACAATGACTCCGTCACTCTTCAGTTGGAGACCAGCACGTCAGTGAAGAAAACAACCCCCATATATGTATCTAGACAGGATGAGAAGGGGAACCCAATCATCGTCAGAGATACAGTGTTGGAGATGGAGGTAATAATGCTGTCATAACTCAGTATTTGTTGCAAGAGTTGTTATAATGTAGATTAGATGAGAACGTATGTAGTATGGTAAATATTCATGATATCAATTTTTACAGAGATCGTTTACGCATATTAGCAAAAGGGCATGTACGGGTGTAGAAAATACAAGAAACTAACCCAGAACTGTTTGTGAGACTTTTATCGATGCAATAATCATTCTTGACATTTAACGAAGTCAAAATGTATTTTTACATTATCTATAGGGTGGGGTGTGTATTCAATTGTCAAAATATCATTTGCATATTTCATTTTCAAAATTGATAAAATCATTTTTCACTTTTATCTTAGAAAGATAGAAATTTACTTTACCCTTCTCAAAAACATTTGACGCGTGAAGATCCGTGGTAGAATGGGTCTTCGGGAATCATTCTTGCTGTAAAAGGCGACCTTGCTTGTTGTAAGAGGCGACTAACGGGATCTGGTGGTCAGGCTTGCTGACTTGGTTGATGGTATTCCAATTGCGTGGATCGATCCTCGTGATGACAAACACTGGATTGTCTGGTCCAGACTCGATTATTTACAAACCGCCGTCATATATCTGGAATAGTTCTGGGTGGGGCGTTGAACAACAAGCAAACAAACAAAGCAATTGCGTATCACGATGTTCTTAATGTCTATCATTGGATTGTCTTGTCCAGACGAGAATATTTAAAAAACACTGAAATATGGCTGAAATATTGAGTCCGGCGTAAAACAACAAACAAAATAAAACAAAAAATGTTTTACAATCTTAACCATGTTTATTTCTGTCTTGTTTATTAGCACAAGAATATTTAATCTTCAAGGAAACAACCGTCCGTGATACATACCGGCGTTTCAAAAAGCAAAGAAAGAAGTGTCGCACCTATATCTGCAAATACGTCACTTGTTAACTTTGGAAAATATATGTCATAAAGCTCATATTAACCTGATATGCATAAGGGTTAGATAGGCATTAGCACAATTCAAAAACGACACTCTCCTATTCATAAAGAATGTCATTTCCTGTTGTAATTATTACAACATACCTTTTAATTTTCTTTCAGGGAACAGCCGAATACCAGGATGTGATTCACATGGCTAACATCGAGGTTACCTGCGTTATTAAGGAGGAGAACCAACCGTATTATGCATTTGTATGTGTCACCACTTTTCAAACTAATATGATAATGTTGAATGGCAATTGATATAATCTGTATGATGTACCCATAATCAATTAAGATCAACAGAACAACGCCTGTGTCGATTGTACAGATTGTTCTATACATCAAGTTCCTTTTAGATGGAAACCAGAAGGAAATGTCTCCAGAAGGAGTTCGCTATCAATTTAAATAATACCTTTTAAGTAGAACAGGTTTATGTCTTCATGAACGTGACGCCTCATATAAAATGCATTTCGTTTACATGTGCTACAATTCGTTCATATATATCATTCGCGATTGAGGCGGACATTTCGAACACAAGGATTAGAATTATTGTGCGAGCCACAGATTGTTCCATCCTTTGAAAGTTCACCAAAGTAGCTGTATTGTAAGGTCATAAAAATAGTCTTAACAGATATATATTTTGAGTCTATGAAATGTAATTCAACACGGAAATAATGAAACAGATGCAAATTACAATTGTTGTTTATACACCAGGAAGGATTTCTCTTGCTCAATGGACCAAGTATGTATGAGCTGAAGCCGACAGGAACAGAATCAGCTTCCAGTGATATCAAATACACACTTACTTCTTCCCCAGTACACATTCGACCAATAGATAATGATGGTAAGGTGTTCGTCGGTTTAACGGAAACAAAGAAATCCTCCGTTGGATGTTCTAAAAATAATTTCTTTCGCTCTTCCTTTCAGAATATTGTATGTTTTGTCACAGAAAAATCCCGGCTGCACCCAAATATATAATGGTCGGTCCGTTGTGACAGTAAAGTTATCTGACATTATCAAATGGTTGTGTCGACTATGACACGAGCAAGTAAAGAAAATGGAGAGGGACGTTTTTTCAAGGTTAAATCTGTAGAGATGCAGGTTTTTTCAAGGTTATATTTGTAGAGATACGCGAATGCAAGACTGGTTCGAAACAATCAATAATATTTTGGCATGATAACCGATAGTAAGTTGTTTTGCACATTATCAAGAAACAGAAATAAGAAATGGTTAACGTAGAGGTTACAAATAACATGAGTAAATGTCACATGGACATGTGTGTATTTTATTCAGATGATGGCGAGAAGGGTCAGTCAGGAAGTGACATTGAGATGATGGCATCAGAATCCTTGAGGAAGAAGCGCCAGATTCAGGAGCCAATCTACGTGGACGTTATTACGGTGATAGCGTTCTCTGTTTATGAAAGGTACTTGTCTTTTACCTCACAACACAGTTAAACCAATCAATAATCTCATACTGCAATGTGTCTTACCTAGCAAGATATTAATATCTCTGACATAATAAATACATTTGCCATTCAATCCCTGCAAATAAATCCTTTGTATTGTGTACCATGGGAGATTTTATCTTGTCAACGCATTTTCTGGTAGTTGATTCCGTTGTATGTGACAGATGGTATTCCAGAGCAACCCAGCTGTCCGAAGCCTTGAAGCACCAGGAGACAAAACAAGGCATCAAAAGACACTTTGCACATCTTGTAAACGGGGTGAGGTTTCTACTAGTAACAACTTCTTGAATACTGTAAAGGCGACGTTTCGGTATAGATCCTGGCGAGCAAATGGTTGTTGTCAGTCTTGCTTCACAACGGTAAAAGGATCTATACCGAACATAGCCTTTACAGTATTAAAGAAGCTGTTATCCATAAATTGTGTCTACTTTATATTTTGTCAATTAAAAAAATCATTAAGTAAATTTAACAGTTTAGCATAGATCGCTACGTGATAATATGGGTTAGTTTGGATACAAATTGACGAGTTTAGATGTTGTCATGATCTTATTATCATTTTTCCTGTTAAGTAACCTTAACATACTATTTCCCTTTCCATAACAGGTAGATCTCCGTTATAAGAAGGCGTCCCCTCTGTACAACATAAACCTGGTAGGATATATCATTGAGGTAAGATGTTTGCCTCCAGGGGTGTTAAGTAAACAAACACTGACGTGTTATATTATAAGTAACAACTTTTTAATTTTACGCTGTATTGATGGTGATATCTGATAGCGTCACTGTATAGGTGACACTAAGTTTACCTTGTGTGAAGGTATTATGTTGACATCACCTATCATCACAGTTCATATGTACCAAACACAATTCAGCTTAGCTATGACGGTAGATTTACCCCAAAGAAAGTAGCTAGATAAACCATTTTCAAAAGCACAATAACAACAAACACAGGATTACTAAATTTCCAAAAACATGGTTATGATAAGACAATATTGATATTATCGTTAATAATTAAACAATCTGATTCACTCCAATATGTGAGCCTAGGATTTCTGTTTGATATAAACAACTTCAATCACTAATTTAAGACATGTAACCTTCCACTATGTATCGTTTTGTTATACATGTATGTCTCTAGGTACTCCATGTATCATTAGTATGTATGTATCATGGTACTCTGTGTATCATTATTGTGTATGTATCATGGAACTCCATGTATCATTATTATGTATGTATCATGGTACTCCATTTATCATTATTATGTATGTATCATGGTGCTCCCTGTATCATTATTTTGTATGTATCATGGTACTCCATGTATCATTATTATGTATGTATCATGGTGCTCCATGTATCATTATTCTGTATGTATCATGGTACTCCATGTATCATTATTATGTATGTATCATGGTACTCCGTGTATCATTATTATGTATGTATCATGGTGCTCCATGTATCATTATTATGTGTGTATCATGGTACTCCATGTATCATTATTTTGTATGTATCTTGGTACTCCATGTATCATTATTTTTTATGTATCATGGTGCTCCATATATCATTATTATGTATGTATCATGGTGCTCCATGTATCATTATTATGTATGTATCATGGTACTCCATGTATCATTATTATGTGTGTATCATGGTACTCCATGTATCATTATTATGTATGTATCATGGTATTCCTCGTATCATTATTATGTATGTATCATGGTACTCCATGTATCATTATTTTGTATGTATCATGGTATTCCGTGTATCATTATTATGTATGTCACATGGTACTCAGTGTATCCTTATTATGTATGTATCATGGTACTCCATGTATCATTATTTTGTATGTATCATGGTATTCCGTGTATCAATATTATGTATGTATCATGATACTTCATGTATCATTATTTTGTATGTATCGTTGTACTCCATGCATCATTATTTTGTATGTATCATTTTACTCCATATACCATTTTAGGATGTGCAGTTACCACGACCGTTCCAAAGTGCTGTAGTTAATGAAACGAAGATAGATGGTGATAAACTTCTCAGTGGCACAAGGCAATGGAAGGCTGACACACCAGGATTCCCTGACAATGACCACATTATTGTGTTCACAGCGTGAGTTGTCACAATCAGCTTAAAGTATATTTAAAGAATATTAAATTCACACATTTCCCTGACCATCTTATTCCCTGTTGTGTTATCTCTATATTAGTTGCCCGTGTTGTACTTGTGTTTGTTTTCATTCATTAGTTCTCTTTGCTTTTTGTCTGAAGCACTGGTGATGCAGGGTTGAATTTGAACTCGCTCACTCTGTCCGTTCTAGATCGGCTTTTCTTGATATCTCTAAACATTACCCTTTTTCTTTCTATCCCACTACCTTTTTTCCCCAAATGTTCTGGGTACACATCTCGTTATTTCTGCATTTACAAATGTTACCACTTACATCAGATTATCGTAGCCTGGAATCCCAAATTCGCCCTGATTATGTTTCCGGTATTGTGGTAATATGTTCACGTCTGAGACCCTCACATCGGGTCAAGGGTAGAGCCATTTCCAGCCATGTAATGAACACTTTATAGGAAGGAACACTCGACATCGGTTCAAAATTCAGCTTTAAAACATTTTAAATACTGACATGGTATCAGGCTCAAGATGTCCAGGAGTCTTCTGGCGGCGGCATATTCATGGTTCACAACAAAACATGAGCTAAAAGTCAGTATCGGAATCGAAATATTTTCAATGAATCGAAGAAAAAACGACACAAGGCAATTTGGCTAATGACGCTTTAGAACATCAAACAAATCTAACACGTGGATATATGACTGAAATTATGCTTAAACGTAATTAACTCTATAAATTAAAGAATCCAGGGCTATCATTAATATGGTGATACTCTGTCCTGCTAAATCTCTGTCGGTGCTCAAAGATCATGTCATGTTACCAATTCGTTTTAGGAACGATCTGTTCATTGTGGCGAAAACCGGACAGACGAGAAACCTGCTTGGTGAGTCGTAGTATATTTTCTTTTTGATTTTGGATTGAGTATCTAAATATTTTAGCAATCTATACATGCCTTTGGTAACACTTGGTTCGGGGATACCTTGATGTGTACTCAAAAGGAAAACAAATTGTGGTCATATTATATTATAATTATTCGTGTTAGGAAAGACATTACTCATATCGCCTCTGGATTTTCTTCAGGAAAACTAATATACTTCTGTTTAATTGAGATATGAAATGGCTAAGGATTTGCTTTACACATATTACAAACAAATCATAGTGAGATATGTGTTGTTCTTTACCCAGTGTTAAAGTTATTGTCATGTTCATGTTCATCTGTTCTTCCCAGAACATTCCTGAAAACGGCATCCAGCTACTGTGCGTTTTGTGTATTCAGGTAGAAAACAATACATCCGGATATCCACATATTTCGCATCAACATAAATGCATATAATCACTGTAACCTTCACAATTGAGTCTACCTTTATACGGTAAGCAATGCAAATGGCAACAGAAGGTATTTCTTGATACATAAGGTGGTTGGGTAACCTGGTGGTTGAAGCGTTCGCTCATCACGCTGAAGACGGGGTTTGAAGCCCATTTCTAGGGACACCCGTTGTGATATTCCTGGAATATTTCTAAAGAAGGTTTAAAAACATACGCTTTCCTGCTATATGTTAATGTGTTTCATGTTTAGTTTCCATCGTCGTTTTGTCACAGGATATGCATATGTAGGAACAATATGTGAAACACCAAATTACAGTGTGTCAGCTGTGGAATACACTGACAACCTGGTTGACGACATGCTCGTCACAACACATGAAGTCGGACATGCGTAAGTGTTTTTAATGTATAGTTTACCATGGTTTTTTTAATAGTTCATATTTATTGGTCGCCGGTGATTTCGAATCTATGCTAGATTACTAATATATACATCGGACGCGACATGCAAAACCCGGAAAAGACACATGTACTGGACATCTGTTGCTATTCATGTTAGCCTATTCTCAAGTTGGTTGGTTAGTTTGTTGTTTTACGTCGCACTCTGTCTGTAAATAATCGAGACAATCCAATGATTGATGTCATGAGCATCGGGACACAATGGGGATCGATGACATGCTTCAACCAAGTCAGCGAGCCTGACCACCCGATCCCGTTAATCGCCTCTTACGACAAGCATTGTCACCTTTTAGGGCAAGTAAGGGTTGCTGAAGACCTATTCTACCCCGGATCTTCACGGACGCTTAACTGTGTGAATAAAGCAATTTCTCAGCATACAAATTTCTTGGGTTAAATCCCTTCATTGGTGCTGTGTGTGAAACGCATGGGATGGTGCTAAAATATTGATAAAAATAGGATGATGAAGAGAGATGAATATATCTTGTAAATCGAACCTGGTATTTCGCAGGCTCAGCGCCTGGCATGACGGGGAATACAACAACGCGTGTAACTCTACACACGAGTACATCATGACCGGCAGCGGGTACAGCACGACCCATGTTCTTGACCACAACAACTACTACGTCTTTTCTACATGCTCGTCACGCTACTTTCAAACCTTCATCCAAGGAATCCTGACAAACGGGTTGGTATGAAAGACGAAACAGTGAAAAAGAAAATAAATGGAATAGAAACCTGACACACATCGACATGGGAGATGGGGGTACCATACATGTATTTCCAAACAGACGGATAGACAGACAGACAGACAGGCACACAGGTATAATGAAGTGGTGACCACTATATTAACTGTTCCTGATCATGCGATCAATTACCGTATTCGACGTAATAAGCGCCCCGCTCCAATAAGCGCCAACGGCGATATTTGCTGATTTCAGGCTGTCAGCTTAAACCACAAAATTTATCTTTCAACCCTGGTTTTTTTTCACCAAAATAATATTCTAATAAGAGCCCCCTATTTCTAATTTTGAAAGCGCCCTTGGCGCTTATTACGTCGAATACGGTACATGTTTTTATACGTTTTATTTGATGGGAGCCTCAGGTTAACAAGGTTTTACTATAAACAGTTAACCATTTTGTTTAAATGTAGCCAAGCTAGATTTTGGATCAGGATTCAAAAGTGAGATGGTAGTTTCTTTATCTATTAGGTGAATTTTACTTGTAAAGACGATTTGTGTGTGCATTATAAAATATGTATATCGTTTGAACTCGACATATTTAAGAAATAAACGACGAGAGGGAGTTATTTATTGTACAATAAAACACTGCAGGGAGAATAAACTGTAAGATAAAACAACGACCACGAGACGTTTAAATCATATATGAGATATGAACATTTTGTACAGCCTTTTGAAGGATGTCAATAAATTGTACAAGCTTTAAAGACAGTAATCCATATTTAAAATAATGATGACTCCCTGAATACAGTCAAACCTCGGCAATGTCGGACAATTCCATTTTGTGTACAAGGTGGGTTAAGTTTGGTATTATCACAACTGTCTCGTAGATTATCTGCACCGTTTCTTCCAATACCGATTGTCATATCTCTTCCACTTTTGGATACGATCGTTTGGCCATTGCGTGTATCTGCTGTGTCCAGCTACATCTATGGGGAACAACTCACTTGACACTTACCTCTCAAAAATAACGTCATCCAATTTACGACGTCATCAGATTACGAGCGCATGTTCGAATCTCCAGAAATGACGTCATGATAGAACAATGTTTTATCGTGAAATAAACCACGCTTCGTTCTTCATCTTCTTTGCGATTTAACGTGTAGCTATCTTATATAAAAATTTGGTGCTATAATAAAAACAACCTTAACACTCAAACCTATATGTGAAATGAACACTTTATAACTGAAGATCTGGAATAATCCGACTCTTTTTGGGGTGTCAGACATTTGCTGTCGACAGCTTTTTCACGTGATTCATTTTATACGGTGTATGCCAAAGTGGTTGTGTGCTTGCCCATGATAAGTCATCTAATACTATAAATTTGTTAGGTGTATCTAAGAATTATTTCATTACCTTTGTCCACGGCATTTCTTTCCTGACTATGAATACATTACTATTTCCTTTAATTTAGCCATAATCAACTTGTCAATTATAAAGTATTATTTACAATAAAAGCTGAGTTTCAGTGAGTTGTTTTTCATTAGCCCTGTTAAAATATGTTTTCCAAACCAATATATTTTCAACTTGGTTAGTGCGAAAGGTGATTGGTAAAGGTGACACATTTTTAGGAGTGAATATGTGTGGTGGTGTGTTCACTGGAATCCGAAACCAAGACCGTCGGTTGCTGGCGCAGCTAAGGCAAAATTAATAACTCTGCGTAACGTATTTACAGCATTATGGACCGCATCCGTGGTCTAGTTGTAGAGCGTCCGCCGGAGAGCGGAAGGTCCGGGGTTCGACCCCGGCCGCGTCATGCGAATAGACCTTGAAAGATGGTACTTGTTGCTACCCTGTCTGGCGCTCGGCATTAAGGGGCAAAAACAAGGACTGGTCGGCTCGGAGTCAGTATACTGTGTCTGAGAGGGGCATTCATGTTAAACTGCGGCATGGTATCTTAGTGGGCTAGCACTATCAATCGGCATCAATCCGGACTATTACAAGGAGCCACAAACGCGCACGCACGCACACACACGAGCACGCACGCACGCACGCACGCGCACACACATACACACATACACACACACGTGCATGCACATCGCTATATAAGTGCAATAATCTTGGACGCGACATAAAAAGAATATTTCTCCTCACCTCACCTACAGTATTGTGACATTTTACAATATGTGCTGGTGCCTATGCCCATGAGTATATCCATATAACATAATACAGCCGTGATATTTCCTATTCAGTATCGTATATTTTTCAGTACAAATGCCCAACAGCAATGCCTACAGACGAGTCTCGAGCCGGCTTCTGTGACAAACATCACGGGGACGATGCCGGGACAGCTCTACGACGTTCACACGCAGTGTCAAATGATGTTTGGGCCAGGCTTCGTCTTGCGATCAGTACGAAAAATATATTTATTAGCATTAGAAGAAATCCTGCTTGGTCCATCATATACTAGACAGGTGTAAAACTGTCTTTCTGCTATATTTCCATTATCACGATAGACATTTTACTCACTACTGAACATGACATTTACAGGATATCGACATAGGTAATTCAGAAAACATATGCAAGAGAATGGTCTGTGGCAAGGAACAGCTTAAGTCGTCCCGAAACGCTGCAGACGGAACGCCATGTGGCGATAAAAAGGTACACCATCTGAACGTGCATATGTGTCTGTACTTAACCCATGTTAACATTTGCATGCACTTCCCAGGGAACTGTGAATGAAAATTGAATGTCAACATGTTCATGAAATTGGACTGTATAAGTTGATAGGCGTAAAAATTGCTATAAATGTTTCATAAATTGTTGTTATTATTATCATTAGTAGTGTTATATGTGTTGCGCTGTGATTTCAGTGGTGTGTTGCTGGACACTGTGTGTTTTCCATAGATGCACCAGAACAAAACAATAGTAAGTTATTGAAGTATACGTTTACACATAATTCAGAGGAATCGCTTCTCGGGAGCATGGGTATGATGCTGACAAACTACGGATCATAACAAAGGTGAATCTGTGACTTCGAATCCACTAGCAGTGGATCTTGGAAGCACTTAGGGATGCAACTTTGCCAAATGTGTCGTAGCACATCAGACCACCAATCGATACAAAAAAAGTGTACATAATATCATTTAAAGAAGCAAAGGAAGCAATGGTAGTCATGGTCATATTGTCATGAAACGGTCACAAAACAAATTAATGATCATAAATATTCGATATTCTGTATTTCAATTCGAGTATGTCACACGGTGAACCAAAACAAATGTTTGTCGTCAGAACATTAAAACAGGATACAAATTTAAGAAATAGTAAGTGGTACTTGACTTTTTTTTCTGGGTGTGTATGCTATACCTCGTTAGAGAGCGCCATAATATCTCGGACGACATCTTTTCCTTGAATGCAATGATCACTTTCGGAAACCTGCCAACAATTTCAGCTGACTGTCTCTTTGGGAACCAGCCAATCGTGTACCCGGGCAATAGAACATGTGCTGAGCTGATAAGTGCAACACCACGTTTGTGCTACAATCCTGGTTATTTGACGGCCTGCTGTGAGACCTGTCCTATCTACAAGAGAAATGACGGTACTTATTTCTTAATGATAGTAGTCTCTCGTTAAGTCATTTCAAGCATATTGTACAGAATGTACACTATTTCTAAGTATAAATCTAATGTGCTTTACATCTACATGTTTCATGTATTCGATATGTACAGAGAAAATATCATGTTCCAATAGGGAATACTTTGTAATGGTGCTGTCTATGGGATCGTGGGTGGAGTGATGTGGTGGTGGTGGGTTGGGGGTGGGGGTAACTGAGCTGATATTTTTGATGCAGCAAATAATTTGTTTTTGAAAAAGAATTAACCAACGGCAATATCAGTTCTTTTTTTACATGCTGGTTTTCCGGGGAAAATGGGTTGTGAGCAAAGGGTTTTCACTGCTTTTCTGTACTAGAAACAATTCTATCAAAACATCTGCCCCGGGTACATATATAAATCATAAATCCTGTATTTTGGCTTCAATCACACTTACTAAAATGTTCAGATTTTCAACAGACGTCCTTCTCACTGTCAATCACACAATTAGTTGTCGCAGAGTAGTCGTGTAACTACCGAAGCCATGACGCCATGATGGCGGCAACATCACTTTTTTTCCTGTGTGTGCTTGAGTTAACTCCCACAGTAACAATCTAGCACTTGGTAGTAAGGCACATTAACCTAAGATAATTCTCATAAGTTTTCTATAATAACAGACATAAAAGCCTGTGTTTGGGGATTTTGTGAGGTCGTCATGTTGTCTCCCTCTACACCTGGGTGCAAGAAGTGTGGCCGATTCATGGTCAGGGGAGGTCCTCATGAAAACTGCACGAAGTGCAGAGCTATGGCCTGCACTTAGTAGAAGAGATGTGAACAATGCAGTAGGTGCGAGGCTGCCAAGAAGAAAGTGGAAAACATCGTAACTTGAAAATCAGTTTCCACTCCAGTGCCTCCCTCTCCAGTCCACCCACCATCTCCTGCACCCACCATGAGTCTGATCAACCAACTGTTCAACAGCAGGAGATGGTGAAGGGCATGCTCGAGACGAAGCTCTCAGCAATGGATACAGAGATAGGAAAGATCAAAGAGATAGCTCTGGCATAGACTATCCGATCTTCTTCCACGGCCGTAGGCCCATCTACAATAGACCAGTAAACTGGGCCGTACGGTCAGCCAGCAGGCGTTACCCAACCAAGGGAGAATACCGTACGGGAACGGCACGGTATCCATGTACAGGCCGTCCACGGCAACCAAGCCAGCCAGCCACACCAGCCAGACGCTGAACAGTTGCACGGACTCCATGGGCCAGCCACCCACAGCTACCCAGCCGACCGACTACGGCTTACCGTATGACCTTCATCAGCCAACGGTTCCCAAGCCAGCCGCACGGCAGGCAGCCGGCAGCCGACCCAGGCAGCCGACTGGCCAGCCGGCCGAAAGTGCAGCCACTGCATGGCTTCCGCTACCCATGGACCACAAGCCACACAGAGACAGATTATACCGGAATCATGGTGACCGGAGGGTGACGAAACCTACGGTATAAACGCAGAGTGCGACGATTATCCATTATATCCATTATCCTAGTTATGTCTATGGACTGTGATTAACGCCTATCGTCTTTCAACATAATGCCGAATCCGGGCCCAGTGGGAAGGCGTCTACTGTCATACGCCGAAAAATGGAAGCGAGTTATGCCCGCCCACTGGATTCAACACGTCGTGGATCATGGATACAAGCTACACTTCAGGGAACACCCGATCCTGAACAGACACGCCGTGGGCCGAAGATTTCCCCTGGTCGGAGCCAAGGGTTTTTACTCTCTGGTCTTCTGGAAAAAAATACAACCGAGATGAGGATGATTATAAATTAAAAACCCTCATCAAGAGATCTGGTACCTCCACCAAAATTCCAGATGGAGTCCATACGGAAATTATGGTCTAGGTTGAAGAAAGGGGACTGGCTTATCAGCCTAGACTAACAGATGCATATCTTCACGTCCCGAGAAACCCATCCTCCAGTAACTATCTACGCTTCAATGGTCGACGCTACGAATTCCAAGTCCTACCATTCGGGATAGCAATAGAGCTTTGGCTATTCACCAGGATTACAGCACCAGTCATCAAGTTCGCTCACCTCCAGCTAGTTCGAATTCAAAGCTATCTGGGCGACTTCCTAGCGACAGACCAAGGAAAAGATCAGCTACATCAGAACTTGATATTCATGGTCAAACTTATGACCTTCTAGTCAATCCATCCAAGTCAGAGACTACTCCGGTTCAAGACATTATATACATCAGAGTAAGATTCCAGCTAGACAGGGGATATCTATGCCCATCGGAGGATCGATTCGATAAGACTATATAGATGAATCAATCACTTTCAAGTCAACCCAGCAAGTCGCCGAGGTGGTGGATGTCTCTTCAGGGCAACTTTACGTCTCTACAGGTTATGATCTTCAGAGGAAGGCTGATGCTATGTCCTCTACAGATATGTGTCAACTATATACGATCTCACGGCCAAGAGTGCCTGACTCAGTTAACTCCCAGATTACTATGAGACCTCCATTGGTGGAATCACAGAGAACATGTGATGAGTGGCATCCCTCTGATATATCCGACGCACGAGCACCATCTATTCACAGACGCGTCAGATTCGGGATGGGGAGCCCATATGGACGATCTCATCGTACAGGGATCGTGGAACACAGTGGAGAAAAACCTTCATATCAACTGCAGGGAAATCAAGGCCATATATAACGCCATCCTGGAATGGTGGATACATCTTCATCTATCATCTGTTCTCATAGCCACGGACAACACCACAGTAGTGGCCTATATTCAGAAGCAGGCTACAAATGGAGGAACCTATACAGTAACCACTTCGTCGAGATCTGCTATGACAACCCAAGTCCAGCATATTTCACGAAAATCTGCAGTCTACATCTAACCGCCTGGAAGTTTTCATGCAGAAGATGCAGACATCCGTATACTCTGAACTTGCCTCAGAAGCTGTGGCAAGATCGGGGAGACCTTCATCCTCCGACACCAGCAGCATCAGAGGGTGTGTACACCTTTGATTATTATTCTGCATATCAGGTGTAGGGAGGATTAGAAGCACCTTAAATATCAATTATGACCATTAGACCGGAAGTGAGAGAATAAGAGAAAGTGACGTCAGCACCCGAAAAAAAGTTGCTAAATGACGCCTTTGGGGTAGAAATAGACCTAGAAAGACGCCATTACCAAAAGGGGGAAGTGACATACCGGAAGTGACGTAATCGTCGGTATTAAAAATCACAAATCTAGGTTTATTCACGATCAACATCAGCAAATATGTGGTAAATCTAATGTAAATATCACATATGTGACTGATTCTTGACACAGTATCTGATTTTCAAGTCCTCAAGGGGAATTTCAGAGGAAATTATCTCAAGTAGGATTAGAATCAGTACATAATGATTTCCAGAAAGGGGTTTGCTGTGAATTACACAGGGGTCCCTCTGGTATATTCTGGCAGATATGTAACAGGTGTAGAAGCTTCGTAAAAATTATTGAATAATAGTTTATCATTGTTGATAATTCTAAAA
The DNA here is from genome assembly GCF_023055435.1 of Haliotis rufescens. Taxonomy (NCBI): domain Eukaryota; kingdom Metazoa; phylum Mollusca; class Gastropoda; order Lepetellida; family Haliotidae; genus Haliotis; species Haliotis rufescens. Next base: position 42,550,154 of record NW_025964372.1, read on the forward strand.
ATACTGCCTCTTTTACATACGAATTACTCCCTCCCACGTCTCGAATTCGTCTACCTCTAGTAGTAGATGAAAGTGGTGTTGCCGCCATTATGATGCCTTGGCTTGGGTAGTTACGAGACAACTTGGCGACAACTAATTGTGTGATTGACAGTGAAGAGGACGTCTGTTGAAAATCTGAAGATTTTAGTTAGTGTGATTGAAGCCAAAATGCAGGATCTATGGCAGATATGTAATTGAGGTAGTTTTCTTAGAATTATTAACAATGATAAACTATTGTTCAATAGTTTAGTGTTTAGAAACAAGAATCAAACAAAACACGAACTGTCTCAAATACAAATCACCCCCATTTCCATATTATTACTTGATTTTTGCGATTCTCACATGATAAAACCATACAATAATGTAATAGCCAAACACATCCAGCAAACATATTCAATAAAAGCATAAAGCAGTAATGTTCAAGACTGTACTTACTGTTGTGTGAATTGTGGATACAAGTACCACGTGATAATCCAGTATGACATTCACTCCTCTGTGGTACTCAGCACGTGGTTTACGTACCTCCCCTACGGTTTGTGTCATTTGGAATGTTGCCATCAGTGTCTGTTGAACATGGACATATTGACTGATGTGTTAACCAACGGGTCATCTTCAAGATTAAGATACGTTTGTATTTATTTGCCTCATATTTCTTATGTGTATTTGTATATTTCGTTTGCTCTAGAAAACTGTCCATATGGAGATCGATATAGAAACTGTGACACATTAACTCAGGACACGAAAGGTTTATGCTACAGTGAAGGAACTGCCCGGGGTTGTTGTGAAACATGCCCACTTTTCAAGTCGGCAGTAGGTAAGTAATGATAGAGACCTTTAGACGGTTTGAGTTTCGGAGAATCTTATAAATACAGACACTGGTAAGTCGAAAGTTTGCACACTGAAATGTGAGGTTGAAATTATTAAAATGTTAATTTGTTAACGTTAATGAGTGGCAGTAAGTTATTCTATGGAATAAAATACTTTTTAAATGATTAGATGTCTTTCACCAATTCCAAACTGGGATATCTCCCCTTAACATACAATCAAAATACTTGATTTAATACCGGATCTGTGACCAAATTCATCAGTCCACCGTATCAGTTCAATGTATCCGTCCACTGTATCAGTCCAATGTATCAATTCAATGCATCACTCGAATGTATCACTTCAACCTAATCTATAAGTCCAGTGTATAGGCCTAATGAATCAATTCAATGTAGAAGTCCCCTTTATCAGTCCGATGTATTAATTGATTGCATCAGACCAATTTATCAATCCAATGTATAAGTCAATTGTTTCAATCCAATGTACCAGTTCAATGTACCAATCCAATGTATCAGACCAGTATATCAATCCAATGTATCAGTCGAGTGTATCACTCAAATAAATGTGTCCACTATATATGTCGAGTGTATCAGTCAAATGTTTACGTTCAAGGTATCAGTCCAATGTATCAATGCAATGTATCAATACAATATGTCAGTCCAGTGTATCAGATCATCCCAATAAACCAGTACACATTATCAATCTCATGTATCAATACAAAATATCAATCCAGCGTATCAATATCATCTATCAACCCAATGTATCAATACGATGTGTCAAAACAATGTATTAATCTAATTCTTCAGTCCAATATATCAGAGGCGGATATCATATATCGGATAGCCTAGTGGTTAAAGCGTTCGCTCGTCACGCCGAGGACCTGGGTTCGATTCCCGGCATGGGTGCAATGTGTGAAGCCCATTTCTGGTGTCCCCTGCCGTGATATTGCTGGAATATTGCTAAAAGCGGCGTAAAACCATACTCATTCACTCCAATGTATCAGTCTAGTATATCCAATGTATCAAGCCAGCGTATCAATATGTACCATCTACTTCTCTTATTATTAAAGCAGTAATATGTTATTCATAAAATTGGTGTTACAAAGCGTTATATTGGATATACGATAATTGTGTTAATGGCAGGTGTTTTTACACAATGCTAACCATTGTCAATATGAACATGAATCGTAAAACAATTCTTCTTATCTTATGAACTATTCAGAATAGATCAGATATTATCAATCACGATATTACAACTGATTTATTAACAGTTGTGCGTATTTCAGCAATGTTCATGTTATTGAATTGTTTGTTTTCCAGCAAATTGCACATATGGTGATCGTTTCTCTGACTGTGACACTGTTATTACTCAGGAACAGAAACGTCTTTGTTACATTGAAGACAATGCCTATGGCTGTTGTGAAACTTGCTCAGCCTATTCGACAGGTGGTGGTAAGTACAGACAATAGGGGTTTTGGTGAGGTCTGGTTTTGGTTTTGGATGATTTAGTCAATCATTCAAGTTGTAGTTTATAAGGATTATATAAGTCTAAATCTTATTTTCGAGTTTCTGCAGTTATCATTATTAAAAGTTATTGGACAGGCCGTATTTTTTTTTTTATTTGAGCACCAAGTATATATTGGCTTTATACATAACATACTCCTGATCATCGAAATTAAGGGATTTGCTCAAATTCTAATCTGCAACATTTAGGTTATTGACGGGTACATATATCATAGTCGCGAGGGTGTTTCACATAGGTGTTGCAGACCGCCTCCGTGGTCTAGTGGTAGAGCATCCGCCCGAAGAGCGGAAGGTCCGGGGTTCGATCCCCGGCCGCGTTATACCAAAAAGACGTTAAAAGATGGTACTTGTGGTTACCCTGCCTGGCGCTCGGCATTAAGGGGCTAAAACAAGGACTGGTCGTCTCGGAGTCAGTATACTGTGTCTGCGTAGGATATTCGTGTTAAACTGCGTCATGGAATCTCAGTGTGCTCGCACTATAAACCGGTGTCAGTCCGAAATAGTACAAGCGGCCTCACACACACGTGAATGCACGTCGCTATATAAGTGCAATAATCTTGGACGCGACGTTTAACCCAATTTCACCTCACCTCACATAGGTGTTGCCTTTCGCGCCCAGTAGCCACCTGTGGGTAGAAACGTTTGTTAATTATTTTGTATATTCATGTTTACAGTTGTATTATGATCTTATGTTTGAAAGCATTGAGGAAGTTATGGGTAAACTACAGAGCACTATGGATCATTAGTTCATAGTAATATATCTACTCATAACTGCTTCGTAGAAACATAAATAGTAGATATTTCTGCACACTGTTGACCATTGTCAGTATTATCATTTTAATACAGTTAGCATTTAGACGCTACTCTAGATTTACCTCTCCTCTATGTGTCCTCTACAGGAAACTTAAATCATGTCTACTTATATTAGGAACTATTCAGAAAGGACCACGTGTAATCAGTTACAATATTACAACATATCTATTGTGTTAATGGCAGGTGTTTTTACACAATGCTAACCATTGTCAATATTAACATGAATCCTAACACAATTCTTCTTATCTTATGAACTATTCAGAATAGATCAGATATTATCAATCACGATATTACAACTGATTTATTAACAGTTGTGCGTATTTCTGCAATGTTCATGTTATTGAATTATTTGTTTTCCAGCAAATTGCACATATGGTGATCGTTTCTCTGACTGTGACACTGCTATTACTCAGGAACAGAAACGTCTTTGTTACATTGAAGACAATGCCTATGGCTGTTGTGAAACTTGCTCAGCCTACTCGTCAGGTGGTGGTAAGTACAGACAATAGGGGTTTTGGTGAGGTCTGGTTTTGGTTTTGGATGATTTAGTCAATCATTCAAGTTGTAGTTTATAAGGATTATATAAGTCTAAATCTTATTTTCGAGTTTCTGCAGTTATCATTATTAAAAGTTATTGGACAGGCCGTATTTTTTTTTTTATTTGAGCACCAAGTATATATTGGCTTTATACATAACATACTCCTGATCATCGAAATTAAGGGATTTGCTCAAATTCTAATCTGCAACATTTAGGTTATTGACGGGTACATATATCATAGTCGCGAGGGTGTTTCACATAGGTGTTGCAGACCGCCTCCGTGGTCTAGTGGTAGAGCATCCGCCCGAAGAGCGGAAGGTCCGGGGTTCGATCCCCGGCCGCGTTATACCAAAAAGACGTTAAAAGATGGTACTTGTGGTTACCCTGCCTGGCGCTCGGCATTAAGGGGCTAAAACAAGGACTGGTCGTCTCGGAGTCAGTATACTGTGTCTGCGTAGGATATTCGTGTTAAACTGCGTCATGGAATCTCAGTGTGCTCGCACTATAAACCGGTGTCAGTCCGAAATAGTACAAGCGGCCTCACACACACGTGAATGCACGTCGCTATATAAGTGCAATAATCTTGGACGCGACGTTTAACCCAATTTCACCTCACCTCACATAGGTGTTGCCTTTCGCGCCCAGTAGCCACCTGTGGGTAGAAACGTTTGTTAATTATTTTGTATATTCATGTTTACAGTTGTATTATGATCTTATGTTTGAAAGCATTGAGGAAGTTATGGGTAAACTACAGAGCACTATGGATCATTAGTTCATAGTAATATATCTACTCATAACTGCTTCGTAGAAACATAAATAGTAGATATTTCTGCACACTGTTTACCATTGTCAGTATTATCATTTTGATACAGTTAGCATTTAGACGCTACTCTATATTTACCTCTCCTCTATGTGTCCTCTACAGGAAACTTAAATCATGTCTACTTATATTAGGAACTATTCAGAAAGGACCACGTGTAATCAGTTACAATATTACAACATATCTATTGTGTTAATGGCAGGTGTTTTTACACAATGCTAACCATTGTCAATATTAACATGAATCCTAACACAATTCTGCTAATCTTTTGAACTATTCAGAATAGATCAGATATTATCAATCACAATATTACAACTGGTTTATTAACAGTTTGACATGCAAAGTTTCATGCCTTTAACACAAAGTGTGTATTTCGTCAATATTCATATTATTGAATTGTATGTTTTCCAGCCAATTGCACGTATGGGGATCGTTACTCTGACTGTGACACTGTTATTACTCAGGAACAGAAACGTCTTTGTTACATTGAAAACAATGCCTATGGCTGTTGTGAGACTTGCTCAGCCTACTCATCAGGAGGTGGTAAGTACAGACACTAGGGGTTTTGGTGAGGTCTGGTTTGGGTTTTGGATTATGATCTAATGTTTGAAAGAATTGAGGAGCCATGGGTAACCTACGGAGCATTATGGCTCATTAGTTAGAAGTAATATATATACTAATAACTGCTTCGTAGAAACATAAATGCTAGATATTTCTGCACACTGTTGGCCATTGTCAGTATTATCATAAGTTAACATTTTGACATTACTCTATATTTGCCTCTCCTCTATGTGTCCTCTACAGGAAACTTAAATCATGTCTACTTATATTAGGAACTATTCAGAAAGGACACGTGTAATCAGTCACAATACTTCAACATATCTATTAACAGTTTTATTTTGTTTCAAATTGGAGTTGGTGGTTATATATTGTTATGGTACAATACTTTGCACGCATTAACCCAAAGTGTGTATTTCTTCCGTATTCTGATTTTGTTTCGGTTGATTTCGTCACTTAACAGATTTGTTTAACTGTAAATCTAAGCTTCAACACTAAGGTGTCTGATATATGCCATACGATACATTGGGGGGGGGGGGGGGGGGGGGGGGGGGCAGTTAATAAGGAATCCAGTTCACATAATGTAGAATATTTGATGATAAGAGTAAGATAGAAAGAGAGATAAGTGCATGGTATTCCTTGTCTCCTGAAGAACGAGTGTCAATATTGCAATTTATTAGACTGTATAGCATGTCCTAACACCTTTTGTTTTGACTCTAAAACCTGAAGACATGTCAATTCCTCTTTTGTAATGTATTCCAAAGCTCCATAATTGTTGTCTGCAGCGCATAGTCGTCCGTCATCGCAGTGTCTGGTATCTATAATTTATGTGATGACATTACGTGTGAGAGCTGGTCTAAATGACGACATATGTCTTATAGTTGAAAAGAATAGTTATGCGGAGTTGCATAAATTTACTGTGAATCTATCCGCGAATGGAATCTATGCCTCTTACCACCATGTGCTGCCATTGATCATCGGATTCACCAAAGGGTTAAACATGTTTCATCTGCATTACCTTGGGATTTACTTCCACATGGACCATGGTCTAGTGAAAGGTAACACGATGGTTATGATAATTGAAAGACGAACATGCTCGACACTATTGTCATCAATATAGCAATTAGCAAATATTTGAACGTTTAAATGCTGCTTGATTATGTTGCAGACTGTCCCTATGGCGACAACACGTTGACTGGCCCATGTGCCTATAGCAACTGTATCACTTCCGGTCCCGACTACATTGGGAGGTGTTGTGACACTTGTCGCAATTTTACGTCACAATCTTCCACAACTACAACAACTACAACAACTACAACTGTACCAACAACCACCACAACTACACTAACATCTACCACAATTGCACCAATAACTACCACTTTACCAACTACCACAATTACACCAACTACCACTACTACACTAACATCTACCACAACTGCAACAACAACTACACCAACTGCACCAACAGCTACGCCATCAACAACTACAACAACTACAACTGTACCAACAACCACCACAACTACACTAACATCTACCACAACTGAACAAATAACTACCACTTTACCAACTACCACAATTACAATAACTACCACTACTACACTAACATCTACCACAACTACACCAACAACTACCACAATGGCACCAACAACTACTACAACGACTGCCACAGCTACACCAACAACTGTAACAACTACTACTGTACCAACAACTACCATAACTACACTAACATCTACTACAACTGCACCAACAACTACCACTTTACCAACTACCACTACTACACCAATAATTACCACAATTACACCAATAACTACCACAACTGCAACAACAACTACACCAACAACTACATCAACAATTCCTACAACAGCCCGCACAACACAAAATTCTTCACCTCCATCAAAACAAGCTACCAGTACAGAAATAATGTCCAGCACAGCTACAGTCATATCAGTTCCAACACTCTGGTATGTTGCAGCAGAGATCGTCGCAGGTTTACTTGCAGTGATTTTCAGTGGCAGTAAATGATTGAAGCACCAGTAAAATGTCGGCGGCAGCAAGTGAATGGAATTAAGGGTTACCATCCCTGTTTGCAAACATAACATGCTTGATCCTTCGAGACGTGGGACAGTTTCAAGGAGGATTGCGGTTCCATATATAAGATACACAAGAGTGTGAGTTGAGGCCTTTTTCGACATGAGGTCTGTCTCATTTACTTCAAAACAACATGTTCTGTAATCACAGAATCTCCACCATCCAATATTGATATGATTCAAGAAGTTAGTCATGTTTGAAAGACATTATTCTGAACATTCGTGAATGTTTGAACATTAATTACAAGCCCTACTGCTGCCCCTCATTTGACCCATTGTATTGCCATGTTTGATAGCGAACCTAAAACTGTGCGTTTCAATATAATGTATTGATTTTTCTTTGATTTAGTGTGGCTACTGATTTCACAATTTAGCTCTGTTTGTACTGATTTCTGGTTTCCTGCTTAGTGATTGTTTGTGGCATCTGCTTTTTCTTGACAGTAATGACTCCATATATGTTTGATTGCATTTTGTTAATTCACCCAAAGGGGCCATGATTTTGACTTATGAGAGAACGACAAAATAAATTTCAAAGGAAATGTTAGCACTGTTTCTTTTGATCAGAAACTTATTTGGTTGGTTGTTTAACGCCGCACTCAGCAATATCCCTGCTATATGACGACGGTCTGTAAATAATCGAGTCTGAACCAGATAATCCAGTGATTGACCTCATGAGCATCGATCCACGCAATTGGGATACGATTACATGCATCAACCGAGCCTGACCACCCGAACCCGTTAGTCGCCTCTTACAACAAGCATCAGAAGCTTAGTACCTGTTAGACCTCATGACATGCGAATCATGCGAACTATAGATATTCTGACCTGAGAAGGTTCACATTCAGAACCATGTTGCGTTGTTGGGCGATGAGTTCCAGTTGGAGCTGCTAATTAAAAAGCAAAAGGCAAAGACTAGACAATTTATGCAAACTATACATCTGCACATTCATCTTGTACAGACAGGGCGTAGGGGGCGGTGCCAACGGTTTAATACAGTACACAAACTGGTTGACTGAAGGAATAGAAAACCTCATGGCTGTACAGTGGAAAGAAAACGTAATGTACTTACAAACTGGATTTTATTAATCACGTACAGTGTACCAATTTCACAGTTTAATATATATTTAACGTAGTACTATGTTCTTCTTTATCATTTACAGTCATGTCTAGCTTCCCAAAAAAATCCAGGAAGAAATATACTTTGATCCTAAAAAAGTCGCGCCTATAATAGAGCAACACAATTTCAGAAATATATCAGTCTGAAGAAAGTAAAGGAGTTTCTGGAAGACAAGTATGCAAATTCATTGAACAAGCAGGTGAAGAATAGGTTTCCCAGACCACGTGTACGAGTCAATGAGCGAGATGAAATGTTGGACATGGACCTTGCTGACGTCAGTCACCATTCCAGTGTGCGTTATTCATGGTGTGCATTATTTCTTCATAGCGATAGACATTTTATTGCGATTTTTGTGAGTCAAGGCACATAAGAACAAAATGAGTGAGTAACTTGGCATTGACGTCGCTTTTAACAGTATTCAGGCTATATCACGGCGTGTCAGCTTAATGTGGGAGGAAAGCCCAAAGTGACGCAAGTCTCAGACGTTTACCACTTCGGTGAAACCTATGAGCACGGGAATATTGCTGACAAACCTAGAAACATAATTGGGGCGAAACGGGATTCGAACCCACGATCATAGGTTTCTGTCGTGCCAAAGGGACACAACTCTGCACAATCGCGGCGCCTTAGACGACTGAGCCAGCCGTGCCCCCCTTAAGAACAGAAAACCCGAGATGGTGGTAGAAGGATTGAAACTTATCTCCCGTGTAGACAAAGGTATGGACTTTGCTTGTGTTTTCAAAGAAGGTAGGTAAACAAGGTATAAAACTGATAGTTACTTTAAAGCCTAATGTGCGGAAAGGGTATTTCGCCCATTAAGATCACTCATGACTAGGTATTTAACACATAAGAACACACATAAGTACATTGATGTCGAACCAAGTTCCATTCTGACAAGAAATTTCATTTTTCAACTATGTACACCACTATCCCACATGACAAACTTAAGGAATACCTTCATTCCTTGATACATGGGCCTTTTGTTCCAAACGTGGTGAACACAGATACAGTTGCGTATCTATACTCAGACGTTCAGGACAATGTCTGAAAAAATGAAAGCAAATACCATCTGAAGTTTACTGAGAAAACAATATGTGAAATGCTTGACTCCCTCATTGATAACATCTGCGTAAAATTGGAGGGTAAGACATTCAGGCAAGGAGTAGGCATCCCCATAGGCACCGATTGTGCTCCCCTTCTTGCGTATCTGTTTCTTTATGCATATGAATCGGAATTTCTGTTATTTGGCAAAGAAGTTTAACTTAATCTTCTGATATTTAGATGATCTGATATCGTTCAATAACCATCAAATAGCCCATTCCCTTGCACTGATTTACCCACCTGAACCAGACATAAAGGAGACCAGTGAGACCGCCTCATCTGTTTCATAGTTCGATCTATGCATAAAAATTCAGAGTGACAAAGACTCCACAAGACTGTATGACAAGAGGGATGATTTCAACTTTCCAATAATCAACTTTCCCTTCATGTCGAACAATATTCAAGCAGGTCCAGCCTTTGGTGTTTACATTTCGCAACTTTTAGATAGGATCGAGCATGCTCTTTCTAACAAGATTTCAAGGAGTGTCATACGACTCTTGCTAAGAAGTGGTATGATCAAGGTTACAACATTCAAGGCCTCAGTAAAGCTTTCAAAAGGTTTTATGGTAGATATGTGGAGGACATTTCCATATTTGACGTATCAGTGGCAAAAATGATGCCAGATGCAATTTCCTATAACTTGTACCATATGTTCCCATGTTTTTTCAGGTGAACAATTGGTTGTTGGTTGGTTTGTTGTTTAACGCCACACTCAGCAATATTCCAGCTATGACGGCGGTCTGTTAATAATCGAGTCTGGAACAGACAATCCAGTGATTAATATCATGAGCATCGATCCACGCAATTGCGATCGATGAAATGCATTAACCAAGTCAGCGAGCCTGACCACCCGATCCCGTTAGTCGCCTCTTACGACAAGCATAGTCGCCTTTTACGGCAAGCATGTGTTGCTGAAGACCTAATCGGCCCCGGATCTTCACGGGCCAGGTGAACAATTGACTTGCCTTTGCTGTGTTTGTGACGTGTGCCACCGGTGGGACAGGATACGCTCACCTTTTCGCGAACGCCTGTTATCATTACTATTTGATAGTGATTCATAAACACATACTCATGATATAGTCGGATTTGTACTGTCGATAGATAGCGATTTCTATTGGATATGGAAAAGGTTTTGTCGCTTTATTTATCTGGGTTGGTGTATAATTACAATCTCACACTACACGAAAGTCCGACAAAATAGTAAATGAACCTACACCAAACTAAATGAAGGTGCGAACTAGTTATTTGAAAAACCTTCCAGTAAGGAACACAACTTTGGTTGGACTGAAGAATTATTCAAAATTGTTTGACGCATTCGTCGACAAAGTATTACTATCTACGGACTGAAAGAGTTTTACAATGAAAGGACTTTCCTACGGACAGATCAAAAACATGAACAGAGACACATATAAAGTGTTTGTACAATAAATTATATTTATGAAAGGTATCAACAAATTCTTTTTTTTAAATGCTATAAAAGGGTTGGTCACGTTTGTCAGTCCTCTACAGCTGTGACATACGAAGACTGTTTTTATGGTTCCCTGATCAATGAGTTTCAGAGCTCCATTCCACCCTACTGAGAAATTGCTTTGAGAGTCAACAACAGTTTCAATCTAAAGAAGCGTGCATAAAATCTTTGCAAGTAGCTCAAGTCCGTGATTCACCAAATAGTGTTGATATACTTGTCTCATACATAAACAAAAAGAACAGTATTGAGGATTGAGTAATGATTGAGAAGATTTATCAGTGATTGGATTTTCTACGTGTATGAGGTGAGGCTGTACCAGTGTAGAGAAGCCACTTAATTTTATCTCACTCAACCAGTCCACAGTTTAAGGTTAAGGACATGATGGAGTGGCTCGATCCTTTTATTACCGTCTTCGCAATGCTTGTGGTTTTGACACAGAGGTCCATCACCGCGAATACCCTTTTCATTGGGGGCGCACGGGTGGCCCTGTCGTCTAAGGCGCCACAACTTGAATGTGGGTTCGACTTCAAGTTCGCCCCGATTATGTTTCTAGGTTTGGCAGCAATATGATACCTGGGGACATCCGTAATAAATTCATTTCTTCCCTATATTTGAATATTGCTGCATAGAGTCATGGATGAGCTAAGTTGGGAGGGAGATGTGTGTATGTAACTGCCTGCCTGTCTGTCTAGTGGCAGAGCGTCCGCCCGGAGAGCGGAATGTACGGGGTTCGATCCCCGGCCCCGTCATACCAAAACACGTTAAAATATGGTACTTGTTGTTACCATGTCTGGCGCTCGGCATTAAGGAGTTGAAACAAGGACAGGTCGGCTTGGAGTCAGAATACTGTGTCTGAGTTGGGTATTCGTGTTAAACTGCGGCATGGTATCTCAGTGAGCACTATAAATCGGCATCAGTCCGGACTGGTACAAGCAGCCACACAAACACACACACGTACATGCACGTCGCTATATAAGTGCAATAATCTTGGACGCGACGTTAAACCCCATTTCACCTCACCTCACCTCATTTGGTTTGTCACGGTTTCAATACACACCCCACGTGTCGTTCATACAATCTCTCATTGTCAGTTATGTTGGCTTTCAGTGATCATGTCGACTCACACTGGTTTAACGTTGTGTTCACGATTATTACACCTGGTAGTGTAAAGCGACGTCCATGCTCGCGTATGGGTGTGAGTGCTTGTACTAGTCCCGACTTAGACCAGTTTCACGGTGCTGGCCTACCGAGATACCGCAGTTTAACATGGATATCCCACTCAGCCACTGTATACTGACTCCGAGGCGATCAGTCTACGTTTTATCCCCTTAACACCGAGTGGTAGGGTGTCTACAAGTACAAATAATGATTTGTTGGTTTAACATAGTAATGTGATTGTTGCCTGTAAATATTCGATTATGGGTTAGACAAACCAGTCAGGCATGACTGATCATTTAACCACACGATCCAATAATAGGTTACTCAAGGCGCTCTAACCTGCAAGCCCGGCGGTTATAACAAAATCAAAAGGACCACTAATTTTAGTTCGTAATAACCGTAGTTCGTTATAAGCGTATATACAGAATATATACAACAGCCGGGACTAAACAACAAGTTCGTTATATCAGTCAGTTTGTTATGAGAGTGCTCGTTATAAACGTAGTTTACTGTAGTTTAATTTATCTCATTTAGGTATCACGAGACGTACATGTAGTTCTATTACAGTGTATTGTTAAGAGAAATATATGAGACGGTCATAAATGACTAACCCGCATGCAATAGAAATCTGTAACAATCGCCCCGATTATGTTTCTAGGTTGGCAGCAACATGATACCTGGGGACATCCGTAATGAATTCATTTCTTCCTTATATTTGAATATTGCTGCATAGAGTCATGGATGAGCCAAGTTGGGAGGGAGATGTGTGTATGTATCTGCCTGCCTGTCTGTCTGGTGGCAGAGCGTCCGCCCGAAGAGCGGAATGTACGGGGTTCGATCCCCGGCCCCGTCATACCAAAACACGTTAAAATATGGTACTTGTTGTTACCCTGTCTGGCGCTCGGCATTAAGGGGCTAAAACAAGGACAGGTCGGCTTGGAGTCAGAATACTGTGTCTGAGTTGGGTATTCGTGTTAAACAGCGGCATGGCATCTCAGTGAGCACTATAAATCGGCATCAGTCCGGACTGGTACAAGCAGCCACACAAACACACACACGTACATGCACGTCGCTATATAAGTGCAATAATCTTGGACGCGACGTTAAACCCCATTTCACCTCACCTCACCTCATTTGGTTTGTCACGGTTTCAATACACACCCCACGTGTCGTTCATACAATCTCTCATTGTCAGTTATGTTGGCTTTCAGTGATGTCGACTCACACTCATTTAACGTTGTGTTCACGATTATTACACCTGGTAGTGTAAAGCGACGTCCATGCTCGCGTATGGGTGTGAGTGTTTGTACTAGTCCCGACTTAGACCAGTTTCACAGTGCTGGCCTGCCGAGATACCGCAGTTTAACATGGATATCCCACTCAGCCACTGTATACTGACTCCGAGGCGACCAGTCTACGTTTTATCCCCTTAACACCGAGTGGTAGGGTGTCTACAAGTACAAATAATGATTTGTTGGTTTAACATAGTAATGTGATTGTTGCCTGTAAATATTCGATTATGGGTTAGACAAACCAGTCAGGCATGACAGTGATCATTTAACCACACGATCCAATAATAGGTTACTCAAGGCGCTCTAACCTGCAAGCCCGGCGGTTATAACAAAATCAAAAGGACCACTAATTTTAGTTCGTAATAACCGTAGTTCGTTATAAGCGTATATAAAGAATATATACAACAGCCGGTACTAAATACTTTATTACACAGTGGTTCTTGTTTAGTAATATGATCTCTGTTATATGTCTTCAAAATAAGCCATCCCCAGCCCTCTCTGCACAAGGACCAGCACTGAGTCTATTAATGGAATGTCATTTTGTAACTTGAAACTCCACAATCTCTGCTCAGATCCGAACACATTCTGACCACTGGAGGATATAGTATAAACAACAAGTTCGTTATATCAGTCAGTTTGTTATGAGAGTGCTCGTCATAAACGTAGTTTACTGTAGTTAAATTTATCTCATGTAGTTGTGTTACAGTGTATTGTTAAGAGAAATATATGAGACGGTCATAAATGACTAACCCGCATGCAATAGAAATCTGTAACAAATAAAACGTGACTCTTTAACTATGGTGGATAAATGAAGCGACTGAAGCGAAGTGCACAGTGGGAGACGAAATACAAACTACACCGAACAATTGCAGGTGAACATAACTGCTGAGGGGACTGTATCACTTGATAGCAAGCTGTCATTCGAGTATAGTCCTCAGTTTGAAGTATAAGCACCCCCACCCCCACCCCCACCCCCACCCCCCACCCCCACCCCCACCCCCCACCCCCCACCCCCGTTTTGAAAATTAGGGATAAAGAAATCACCATGCCCGCCGGCCCGTATGTCCGTCCGTCCGTCCGTCTGCCGTCCGTTTTCCGTTTCCGGAGTAGAACTCCAAACCCGTTGAATGTTTCTTGATGAAACTTGCTTTACAGATCAGTCTAGTGATGAACTGGTGCCTTTTGATGATTTTGGAGTTTAATCTTCTTAATGTTTTCATGACGATAAGTTGGACTTAGAAACTGAGATTAATGCTCGTTTCCGGAGTAGAACTCCAAAACCGCTGAATATTTCTAGACGATACTTGCTGTACAGATCGGTCTAGTGATGAACTGGAGAATCAATCACGAGATCTTTTGTACGTGACATATACGAGACATAAAAGCCTCACGATCTTTGGGTTTTTAAGGCAAGATTATTTTTCGATGTTTTCTGAAAATATTAGTACTGTAATGTTATTGTTATACTGTTACTGCTTACACTTTAGACACAGACGTGAACTGATGCACGTGCAATTCAGTACAAAGCTCAACAGATACTTCAAGTTTCTTCATGAATGTTACACCTGTAGTGTTTCAAACCTAAGTGAACATTGAAAAACGTAATCGTTTTAATGAAAGAAGTCACCAGTGAGATCCAAGCTAATCAACAAACTACAAGCGAACAGTACAGAAGCCACCAATCAAACTCTTAAACTATCTCCAATAGCAAACATGCACTATATCCATCTATGCCTATTTCTGAGGGAAATGGTACTGAATGACACATGTACTACAGATATACGAGGTGGGAACAAGAACTGGGTGACACATGCACTACAGATATACGAGGTGGGAACTAGTACTGGGTGACACATGCACTACAGCTATACGAGGTGGGAACTAGTACTGGGTGACACATGCACTACAGTTATACGTGGTGGGAACTGGTACTGGGTGATACATTTACTACAGATATACGAGGTGGGAACTGGTACTGGGTGACACTAGACTACAGATATACGAGGTGGGAACTAGTACTGGGTGACACATGCACTACAGATATACGAGGTGGGAACTAGTACTGGGTGACACATGCACTACAGATAAACGAGGTGGGAACTGGTACTTGGTGACACATGCACTACAGATATACGAGGTGGGAACTAGTACTGGGTGACACATGCACTCCAGATATACGAGGTGGGAACTAGTCCTGGGTGACACATGCACTACAGATATACGAGGTGGGAACTAGTACTGGGTGACACATGCACTACAGCTATACGAGGTGGGAACTAGTACTGGGTGACACATTTGCTACAGATATACGAGGTGAGAACTAGTAGTGGGTGACCCTAGACTACTTTTATACGAGGTTGGAACTAGTACTTGGTGACACATGTACTACAGATATACGAGGTGGGAACTAGTACTGGGTGACACATGCACTACAGATATACGAGGTGGGAACTAGTACTTGGTGACACATGCACTACAGATATACGAGGTGGGAACTAGTACTGGGTGGCACTAGACTACAGATATACGAGGTGGGAACTAGTCCTGGGTGACCCATGCATTACAGATATACGAGGTGGGAACTAGTCCTGGGTGACACATGCACTACAGATATCCGAGGTGGGAACTAGTACTGGGTGACACATGCACTACAGATATACGAGGTGGGAACTAGTACTGGGTGACACATGCACTACAGATATACGAGGTGGGAACTAGTCCTGGGTGACACATGCACTACAGATATACGAGGTGGGAACTAGTCCTGGGTGACACATGCACTACAGATATACGAGGTGGGAACTAGTACTGGGTGACACATGCACTACAGCTATACGAGGTGGGAACTAGTACTGGGTGACACATTTGCTACAGATATACGAGGTGAGAACTAGTAGTGGGTGACCCTAGACTACTTTTATACGAGGTTGGAACTAGTACTTGGTGACACATGTACTACAGATATACGAGGTGGGAACTAGTACTGGGTGACACATGCACTACAGATATACGAGGTGGGAACTAGTACTTGGTGACACATGCACTACAGATATACGAGGTGGGAACTAGTACTGGGTGGCACTAGACTACAGATATACGAGGTGGGAACTAGTCCTGGGTGACCCATGCATTACAGATATACGAGGTGGGAACTAGTCCTGGGTGACACATGCACTACAGATATCCGAGGTGGGAACTAGTACTGGGTGACACATGCACTACAGATATACGAGGTGGAAACTAGTACTGGGTGACACATGCACTACATATATACGTGGGTGACACATGCATTACAGATATACGAGGTGGGAACCAGTACTGGGTGACACATGCACTACAGATATACGAGGTGGGAACTAGTACTGGATGACACATGCACTACAGATATACGAGGGCAGGGGAGCGACTCATCTCCAACCCTCAATAGAATCCCCACTGTGACATAAACACTTCGAAACCTCAAACCATAAACCCGATCCAACACAACTCTCAGCCGACACCCATGCCATACAATTTCAATTTGATACCACTAAACATAAAACATTCCCAAAAAATAAACATGTCCAGTGTGTCACCAGAAGGGTAACATTGTCAGATGCTCTCTTTGTATGTATTGTAATCGATCTAGGCCAGGGTGGCGATCGCAAAACGTGATTGAATATGAAAGTCGTTTCTCGTACACAGCGGTTGTTACTCACCATTCACACTATCGGTATTGAAGCGTACAAGCATACAAAGTTGTGTCTAACTGAAGAAAGTTTGCCAACAGATAGCAAGGCTAAACTCTGGTTGAATGTTGAAATGCCTTTGGACGATCTAACCTGACGTACGATTTTGTGAAAATGAAGGTTCTCATTCTGCTCACCTTAAGCCAGTTTGGATTGTGCCAAGACAGTGAGTACAAACATATCTCATTAAACATGTCGTTTACGTTAGGCAATAACAATGTAACTTGTATATGCCAATATATGTTCATATTGTCTTCGCATTTCAGCTTGCTGATATGTAAGGAAGGATTTACCTATATATTTAGATATATTCGTTGTGGATTTTGTACATTTGATGGTAAAATAAAGCTTCAAGATATTTTCCATAATTCATAACAAATCTGGGCTTAAAAGAAGAGCCTATTGTACGAGTCTGACTATAGCATAAACATGTGTATATCAATTACTATAAATAGTGATGACACACGTTGTTTGCGAATCCTACCGGTGAAACCCGTCACTGGTTAGGTGTCTCAGACAAGGTGAGATATGTTGGCTTTATCTGGTCCATTTATTAGGTCAATGTTTCAGTGAGGTGAGGCGTGTGCGTAGACCCGTGAAGATCCGGGTAGAGAATACTTCTTCAGCAACCCGTAATGGGCGACTATGCTTGTCGTAAGAGGCGACTAACGGGATCGGGTGGTCAGGCTCATGATGTCAATCACAGGATGGCTGGTCCAGACTCGATTATTTACAGACCGCCGTTATATTGCTGGAATATTCCTTGTACGGGGTAAACAACAATTAACCTAACGTGTGTGCACGTACTAGTCCGGTTTTATAGTGCTACGCCACGGAGATACCATGTACACTTTATAATATAAATCCCTTCTTCGGACACAGTATACTGACCCCGAGCCAATCTGTTGCATCCCCTTAATGACGAGCGCCAGGCAGTGTAACAACAAGTTCCTTTTTAACGTCTTTTGGTATGATGCGGCCGTGGATCAAACCACCATCCTCCCGCTCTCCGGGCAGACGCTCTATCAACTTCACAATGACAAGAAGCAGTTATGATCCATACATTTATGTTAATTTTATGGTGTTAATATTGGATTATTAATGATAACATTTAAGCTTATTTTGTTGTATTGTTGTGATAAAATTGTCTCTATATCAAACGTGCTCTTATATCACATTTCGACCATTTACCAAACTCGAACTGTCTGTGTAAAATTATATTTGAGAATATACCCTTTGTTAAAATGAAATATTTGACACTAAACGAGTGAATGAATGGTGTTAATCTCAAGCCTTTGTTGAGGGACTCACAGCATTCATTCACAAGGAATAGGCAATCCATAATTTCGAGGTTATTCTATTATATTACTCACTGACATTTTAAGAGACAAAATGAAGAAAAAACGTAAAAAGTCAACCCTACAGAGAAACCCTTCACTGAAGGCAGCCTATTGTTCAGATGACGTAATGTAATTAATGTGTGACGTCATGAACAATGGTTGACGTCATGTGGTATTTTTCTCAACAACAAAACACTGTGACGTCATATGGCTTCAATTGACCCGTCAACATTTAGAATCGCTAAAATGCACATAAGCAAAATGTAGAAAGTTATTATTACGACGTTACTATTATGTGCTCATACACATGATTGTTCTACTCTTAATGGCAATATAAGGTATTCTTCTCTTCTAGGTATAGGCGCTTCCGTTGACATAATAAAACCACATCCAGGGTTGAGAGACTGTACTCTCCCCAGGGAGTTCACAGTGAGTGTAAGGACACACAATGACTCCATCACTCTTCAGTTGGAGACCAGCACGTCGGTGAAGAAAACAACCCCTGTATATGTATCTAGACAGGATGAGAAGGGGAACCCAATCATCGTCAGAGATACAGTGTTGGAGCTGGAGGTAATAATGCTGTCAATACTCAGTATTTGTTGTACAATGAACGTGTACTTATCAATACTAGGTAAACTGTAGATTCGATACATGTGAACGTTTATGTTCTTTTACTTCTTCATGGTATATTTTTCTACAGGGATATTTTACGTTGATGAACAAACATGTACGTGTGTAGAATTTACAAGAAATAAACCCAGTACTGTTTGGGATACTGTTAACAAAGCAATTAATGTTCCTATCATTTAACCAGGTCAGAAAATATTTTAGATAATGCAAAGTGTGTGCGTGCTCACTCTTTGTCAAAAATATCAATTGAATTTCATTCAAAATTGGTAAAATTATTTTTCACTCTTATACACTCTGAAGTTAGTTACTTTATGCTATCTGAAACCCCATAATTGAAAAACCCGTCTTGAGCAATAAAAACGTAATTGGGAGTGTGAAAGGCATTGAAGCGAGAATTGCTGAGGAATAAGTTTGATTTTTTACGCCGCTTTTAGCAATATTCCAAGAATATCAAGGCGCGGGACCCGAGAAATGGGCTCCACATATTGTACCCCATCGCCCCTTTATATGAACAAAGAAGAGGACGGGTATGCTGATAATATTGTGGCAAGGGAGGGTATCTAATAGGCGAGAGACCCTCATTACTCCTATTATGTACACAAACACATACATTTTCATTTCTATCTTGTGCGAGAGTGCACAGGAAGTTATGATCTTTCATGAAACATGTACAGTTTTTCCATGAGACATAACTGCACATCAAGTGTTATGCTTGTCTGCAAATACCACACTCGCTAACTTTGGACAATATATGACATAAAACTCTTGCAGCTTTATTAACGTGGATAAGGGTTAGATAGACGTTAACCCAATTGAAAGCTGACATTCACCGAAAGAATATCCTTTCATGTTGTAATACCTTTTAATTTTCTTTCAGGGAACCGCAGAGTACCAGGATGTGACTCACGTGGCTAACATCGAGGTGTCCTGCGTTATTAAAGAGGAGAACCAACCGTATTATATATTTGTATGGGTTACTGCTTTTCACGATAAAATGTAAATTTTGAATGTCATGTGATCATGTCTGCATAAGGCGCCCCATATAATACACCAAAGCAAACGCCTGTGTCGATTTTTCAGTTCTCTACATGAGGTTCATGCTAGAAGGAAAGATTGAATGGCATTTGTTCAGGGTCTCACCAAAGATTTCAATAAGTCATATGGTCACATTGTTAGTGATTCATAAACACTTGTTCATGATATAGTCGGAACTGTGCATTCGACTCGAATGGGTTTTGTCGCTTTTATTAATGTATGTAGAAGGCTTTCCAATTACACTATCAGTTAGACGCACACCTATGAAATAGAACAAATTTGTATTTCGATGAACCAGATGCCTCATATCAAATGCATTTCGTTAAACAACCGCCAGTCTTTACATGTGCTGACACCTCGTACACCATTGAGGTTTGATATGTCCAGTGCAGGGTGAGAATTATTGCAAGACCGACAAAGATAAGTCAGTCAAATGTTTCTTTTTTTTAAAAGCTCACCTGAATGTCAGAAATTTATCCTTAACAATTATATTAGTGGTCTATGAAATGTATTGTAATATCATAAAATAGCCTCAACAAATATATTATGAGTGCATGAAATTTACTGTAAGTGAATATTACGATTGTTGTTTATTTACCAGGAAGGCCTTCTCTTGCTCTCTGGACCACGTATGTATAAGTTGAAGCCGACAAGAACAGAATCAGCTGCCAGTGATATCAGATACACCCTCACTTCTTCACCAGTGCTCATTTCACCAATAGATAATGATGGTAAGGTGTTCGTAGGTTTAACGGAAAAGAAACTTGTTCTTCGTTTTAACAGAATCAAATATACATTTGCTGGATAAAAATTAAAAATAATTTGTTCCGCTCCTCCTTTCAGAATATTGTTTATTTCGAAGCTTTGACTGCAAGGCATTGTCATACAAAATTCCAGCTTCTCCCAATTACTAAATGGTCTTTTCCTCATGAGGGGGCACGGGCGGCCCAGTCGTCTAAGGCGCCGCGATTCGCTTTGCAGAGTTGCGTCCATTGGACACGCCAGAAACCTATGATTGTGGGTTCGAATCCCGGTTCGCCCCGATTATGTTTCTAGGTTTGTCAGCACCATACCCGTGCTCGTGGGTTTCACCGACGTGGTAAACGTCTAAGACCTGCATCACTTCGGGCTTTCCTCCCACATTTAACTGACACGCTGTGATATAACTGGAATACTGTTAAAAGCGGCGCTAAATCCAACTCACTCACTCACTTTACCTTATGATGGTAAATTCATTGGGTATCATCACTTGGTAATGTAGTACTTGTGACATCACCAAGAAATGAGAATGAAAAACAAGCGGCTTTTCAAGAGTTTAGCTACAGAAATTGTGAGTGGTTCACCATATGTTTGTCCCGTCTTTATCTGCATCTAAGAAAGTCAGCTGCGGCCAGTGGCTTAATAATCTTAGGGAAGTTCTCCCTGAAAACCTAAAATGTGTTGTGATACGTTTTAACACCTTTTAATTTTGTTTTCTTATAATATAAATCCGTCTTATTCTCATTCACATAAACCCATCTGAAAATAGTCATAACAATTTATAAAGGTTTTACTTATTTCTAAAATGTTCAATTTTTAAAGTATATTTTGTTGATGCACAATATACCTGCACACCGTGCATGTCTCTAATCCAGTCAGAATGCAGAAATATTGCCAGATTATGTTCCTTTTTCTTGAACAATTTTTGTCGAAATTAAAAGAAGTGTTTAATCATGATTTAATCGATACAATCATTGACGGAAATATGCATAGACTGTTCGTTTTTTCTTCTATTGTCAATTACAACTTTGAACAAATATGTAACTTAAGATGCGTAAATGATGTATTCTTATCCATTGAAATGAGTTTGCTGGAAGAAACGAGTTTGGGCATTATGTGACTAAATAAGACTTTGATTACATTGAATTTCACCAACTCAAAGTGTATAACCACATGTAGTATTACAAATTCAAGATTGGATCGTGACAATCTAAGAATCTTTTGTTATGATAACAAATGATAACAAGCTGTTTGAACAAGAAACAGAAAAGAAGCATGAGAAATGGTTAACGTACAGGTTAACATGAAGGTTAACACCAATCACAAACGACATGAGTAAATATCACAAAGTCCCGTTGTGTATTGAGATGTTGTGTATTCAGATGGTCGCGAGAAGGGTCAGTCAGGGAGAGATAGGTGGATGATGGCATCAGAATCCTTGAGGAAGAAGCGCCAGATTCAGGAGCCAATCTACGTGGACGTCATTACAGTGATAGGGTTCTCTGTTTATGAAAGGTACTTGCCTTCAGCCTTAATAACGAGTACAATTTGTACAGTTTAAAAAGTGGGCCAAATAATATTGGGTTGTGCAATACATTTACCTCCACACCAATAAACCCAGTGAATAATGCCTCAGCGTGTTTCTTTGAGTAGTTATCTGGCATTACAGCTAAAATGGATAGACTTATCATTAAACCGCCCGCATGTTATCAAAAATGAGCGGGCCACTGTTAACTTGATTATGCCCTCATATTTCTTGACGACGGGCCATTGTTAGGTGACGTCATAGGATACGGATATGTGACGTCACGTTCAATAGTGACGTCATCTGGTTTGTTCTATGACGTTTCCATATTTGTAAAAGTTGGTCAGTGACATTCGTGTTGCTTGCAGTAAATGTTTGAAAACCGATATTTCTGTTTCTTTTTATTTGAAAACAAATTCCATCCATTTTAGCTATAATAACGGTAACGCTATTTTTCAGGGCATTATCATTTGCAGAAGCCCTCGGTCTTTTCAACTGCCCTCCTTCATTTTGCCGTTAATGGAAGACCTCGGGCTTCTGCAAATGATAATGCCCTGAAAAATAGCGTTACCCTTATAATAGTAAACCAAGGTCTTGGGGATGTTCGTGTTTGTATCTCCGTGACAAGAAATACAATTTTATGAAGGTAAAACCATTGTACCATGCCCCATGTGAGTTTTATGTCGTCAAATCATTTTCTGGTAATTGCTTCCCTTGTCCATCACAGATGGTTTTCCAGAGCAACCCAGCTGTCTGAAGCCTTAAAGCATCAGGAGACAAAACAAGGCCTCAAAAGACACTTTGCACATCTTGTAAACGGGGTGAGTTTCTTATGGTATTCCACGTGGGCATTCCTGGTTACAGTAGGTCCTTGGGAAGTATGCTGAACGTCAGAGGTGACCAAATGGGTTGGGTGATCAGACTCAGTGACGTGTTTGATTGCGTGCCATATAGCTGGAATAGTACTTAGTGCGACGTTAAAACAACAAACAAAACAAACCACACATGTTCGATAGGGTTAAAACCGGAATTAAAAGTAGGCAAATGCATAGTCGTTTACGCACATCTTATGAACGGGGTGAGGTTTCTTATAGTATTCCCCGAGGGTAAATTGGGTTTAGTTTGTTGTTTAACGCCGCACTCCAACAATATTCCAGCTATATGATGGCCATTGCGGGTTAGAATAAGTAAGTAACGACCAAATGGTCAGGCTAGTTTGATTGTGTGTCATATAGCTGGAACAGTGTGCGGAGTGCAGTGTTAAACAATAAATTTATAGCATTTCATTCAGTGTTGATTATAGAGGTTGGCATGGATCAGTAAGGTGATAACAGGTGACCCTGTTTCCTAGTTTGGATACACAGTGATGAGTTTAGTTGATCTCATTATCTTATTATAATCATTTGGTGTCTGGTTAAGTAACCCAAATTTACTATTTCTCTTTCAATAACAGGTCGATCTCCGTTATAAGAAGGCGTCCCCTCTGTACAACATAAACCTGGTAGGATATATCATTGAGGTAAGATGTTTGTCTTCAGTTGTTCGGTATTTTGGTAAGC
Organism: Haliotis rufescens; assembly: GCF_023055435.1. Classification (NCBI taxonomy): domain Eukaryota; kingdom Metazoa; phylum Mollusca; class Gastropoda; order Lepetellida; family Haliotidae; genus Haliotis; species Haliotis rufescens. Next base: position 42,574,072 of record NW_025964372.1, read on the forward strand.
AAACTACATTGCCTTCCATACATGGCGTATCAAATGTAACAACTTAATGTTACACTGTATTGTGATGGCACGCCGAAGACCCGGGTTCGAATCTCGACATGGGTACAATGCGTGCCCATTTCTGGTGTCCCCCGCCGTGATATTGCTGGAATATTGTTAAAAGCGGCTTAAAACAATACTCACTCACTCACTGTATTGATGGTGATGTCATTACTGAGCAGGTGACATTAAGAGTACGTTGTATAATGGTGATATCACAAACACATTGACTCCAGCCATGGTGGTAAAGTTTACACAGCTGGATGAACCATTTTCAATAGGCTAATAGGGGCCGTCTAACGGGATCGGGTGGTCAGGCTCGCTGACTTGGTTGCTGCGTCTTATCATATCCCAATTGTGTGGATCGATGCTCATGATGTCAGTCACTGGACTGTCTGGTCCAGACTCTATTATTTACAGACCGCCGTTATAAGTCTGGACTATTGCTGAGTGTGGCATTAAACAACAGACAAACAAACAATAGGCCAATAACGACAAGCACAGGACTACTATATTTCCTAAAGACATTATAATCAGAAGACACTATTGATACTAACGTCAATCATTAAACATTCTGATTCACTCCAATCTGAAAACATAGGATTTTGGTTAGCAAAAGAAAAAATCTATTTTTTAGGACTTACATCCCATCTCTATGTATCATTATTATGTATGTATCATGGTGCTCCATGTTTCGTTTAAGGATAAGCAGTCAGAACAACCGTTCCAAAGTGCTGCAGTTGACGAAACGAAGATAGATGGTGATAAACTTCTCGAGGGCACAAGCCGATGGAAGACTGACACACCAGGATTCCCTGAAAATGACCACGTTGTTGTGTTCACGGCGTGAGTTGTCACAATCAGCCAAGTGTATAGATAATTCACACGTGTCCCAGACCACCTTATTACCTGTTGTGTTATCTGTGTGTCAAGTACCCCTGCGGTTCTAATGCTGTTTTCATTCATAAGTGGCAGGACGGGTGGCCCAGTCGTCTAAGGCGCCGCGATGCGCTGTGCAGAGTTGCGTCCCTTGGGCACACCAGAAACCTATGATTGTGGATTCGAATCCCGGTTCAACCCGATTAGGTTTCTAGTTTTGTCAGCACCATACCCGTGCTCGTGGGTTTCACAGACGTGGTAAACGTCTGAGACCTGCATCACTTCGGGCTTTCCTCCCACATTAAGCTGACACGCCGTCATATAACTGGAATACTGTTAAAAGCGGCGTTAAACTCAACTCACAGTCATTCATTAGTTCTCCATTCTTTATGGGTTGGCCAAAACGCTGCAATAAGATGTGCAGAGGTGCGCCATTTAGGCCTGCCTTAAACCTAATATCGTGGGTTCGACTCCCAGATTCGCCCAGATGATGTTCTAGGTTTGTGGTTATGTGTTCACGTCTGAAACCATCACATCAGGCTGTCCCCCAACATCAGTCTAACAGCCCCTGATATAATTGAAATGCTGTTTAAATCGACCTTAATTAAGTCTCCCTCTTAATCAACATCATCCCAATAATGACCCCATGAAAATCTTTGCCTCTGCCCAAATTTCGTGTTATGCGTTAGCTTAGGCCTGTGACATCAGAATAGCTGACATGTTACCAACTCGTTTTAGGAAGGACCTAATCATTGTAGAGGAAAATGGAGACACCGCAGACCTGCTTGGTGAGTCGCAGTATATTTTCTAAAGCATTCAGTCATTTTGGAATCATTTTGTAATTTGAAGTTTACACGATATGTCATTTCCATTGGACGAGAGGTGGGTCACATGACCTCGAAATTGACGTATCATAAGCGTATGAACGACATAATTTGACGTTTATACATTTTCCACGAGACCGTGTTCTTGAAATGACGTAAACACTGGAGGACTACTTCCACATTACTAGGGGACCCCCGGGAGTTCCCAAGCACGAATACATACGGAAGTGTTGTTTCGCATCATGTAAGATATCTCATAATCTTGAACTTAGCGTTTAAGCATACATTGGGATAAGTCAGAGTGTGATTGCATGTCTGTTCAAGGATATCCTCTCTACAACCCATCCTAGAGAACAGAGGAAGAAAAGCACACCAAAACAGCCGTAGTATCGACTCGATCTGTCTCTATACAAATGTGACAGTCGTCAGCAATATATGAATGTGCCTTAGTCTCTATTTGCCACAACTTTACAATCACCTTTCAGGGATCGACCAAATGATCAGTGATGACTAACACTTGTAAAAGCCACAGGTTCATCAAAAATTCGGAAATCACTCCCGTCACGTTTATTTTGTAGTCTTGTATTTGATGTAAATGTATTAGGACGCGTTGTCATTGTGACTGACCCATTGAGGTAGTTCTTAACAGACCTTTGACATCTTATGAGGATATTATTTGAGTACATTTGTTGTACAAAAACTACACAAGTTGATTTTGTTGAGCACATTGAGCATGTTTGGCATACATAAGCTCAAGTCACCTCTCGTTTGGAGGAACTATTTTATACCGCGATGCAGCTGGTTGTTGTATGGCTTTCATTGAAGACATGAAGTCACACGTACTGAATATAATTGTGTATAGATCAAGGTCTACGACCTTTTAAGCAAAAATAGTGACACGAACATTACAAGCATTGTATTTCTCTTTGTGTGAGTTCATTGGAGTATGAACTTCATAGAGTGAGGGCCAAACATTGTATGAACGTCGTCCTAAGCGACGGCGTTCATACCGTCAATTCCGTCGAGTTTGGAATCGCCTCTGTTTTGGTTTTTTTTGTAAAATACTGAAGTTCTATTTAATTGAGATATAGAATTGCTATACGTTTTCAAATTGAAATTACAAATTTCACAATAAGAATTTTGCCTTGTGATGTTCACACAAGTTATGGTAAAACGGTATTGTTATTTTCATGTTCATCTTTTCTACAAGGAACAGTCAGTACAACGGCATTCAGTATCCAACTATTATGTCAGGTGCTTCATATATACAGCTGGAGGCAATCAATCTAGAAAAATGTAAATGGCATTTGGTAACACCAGGTTCTTACTGTAAGGGGGCACGGATGGCCCAGTCTTCTAAGGCGCCGCGATTCGCTGTGCAGAGTTGCGTAACCTGTGATTGTGGGCTCGAATCCCGGTTCACCCCGATTATGTTTCTAGGTTTGTCAGCACCATACCCGTGCTCGTGGGCTTCACCGAAGTGGTAAACGTCTGAGACCTGCATCACTTCGGGCTTTCCTCCCACATTAAATGGCACGCCGTGATATAACTGGAATACTGTTAAAAGCGGCGTTAAACTCAACTCACTCTTACTGTAACATGGGGCAAAGGGGTATATTGGTGGGTACAGAACCGCTCGTCACACGGAAGGCCGGGTTTGAAGCCAATTTGAAGCCCATTTCTAATATACCTGCTGTGATATTGTTGGCATACTTGTAAAAGCGGCTTGAAATCATCGCGATCACTCCTGTTTTATGTTGATGTGTTTCATGATCAGTTTCCATCCTCGGGTTGCCACAGGGTATGCAGGTATAGGAACGATATGTGACACACCATATGACAGTGTCTCAGCTGTGGAGTATACAGACAACCTGGTTGACGACATGCTGGTTACAACACACGAAGTCGGACATGCGTAAGTGTTTTTAATGTATAGTTTACCATGACATTTGGTAGTTCATCTCTATTGGCCCGCCAATGATTTCGAATCTAGGCAAAGTTATGTTGGATGGTACGCTAAATTATCGCTGTAGTTAGATCGTAATTGCGCACGCTTACAGACCTATTAAATATGTCATACGCAACATGTTTCTTGTTCTTTGTTACAGGGGGCACGGGTGGCCCAGTCGTCTAAGGCGCCGCGATTCGCTGTGCAGAGTTTCGTCCATTGGACACGCCAGAAACGCCGCTTATAACATTATTCCAGTTATATCATGGCGTGTCAGCTTAATGTGGGAGGAAAGCCCGAAGTGATGCAGGTCTTAGACGTTTACCACTTCGGTGAGACCCACGAGCACGGGTATGGTGCTGACAAACCTAGCAACATACTCGGGTTGAACCGGGATTCGAACCCAAAATCAAAGGTTTCTGGCGTGCCCAAGGGACGCAACTCTGCACAGCGAATCGCGGCGCCTTAGACGACTGGATCACCCGTGCCCCTATAGATCTCATAAAATTAACCTGGTATTTTGCAGGCTGAGCGCCCTGCATGACGGGCAGGAGAACACGTGTAACTCTACATACGAGTATGTCATGTCCGGCGATTCCCACACCATTACCCAAGTTCTTGACCACAACAACTACTACGTCTTTTCCACGTGTTCGTTACAATACTTCCAAACCTTCATCCAAGGCATCTTAACAGACGGGTTGGTATGATTTGTTTGTTGTTCAACGCCGCACTCAGTAATATTCCGGCTATATGACGGCGGTCTGTAAATAATCGAGCCTGGACCAGACAATCCAGTAATATTGGCATCATGAGCATCGATTCAATAAATTGGGATACGATGACATGCATCAACCAAGTCAGCGAGCCTGACAACCCGATCCCGTTAGTCGCCTCTTACGACAAGCATAGTCGCCATTTATGGCAAGCATGAGTTGTTGAAGACACCGGTCGGATGGTTTGAAAGATGAAACAGGGACAACTTTATTAAATGGAATAGAAACCTGACACATCGACATGAGAGATAGGGTAGCATACATGTATTTCCAAATAGATAGATCCGTGGTCTAGTGGTAGAGCGTCTGCCCGGAGTGCAGAAGGTACGGGGTTCGATCCCCGGTCGCGTCATACCAAAGCACGTTAAAAGTTGGTACTTGTTGTTACCCTGTCTGGCGCTGGGCATTAAGGGGCTAAAACAAGGACTGGTCGGCTTTGCGTCAGTATACTATGTCTGAGTGGGATATTCATGTTAAACTGCAGCATGGTATCTCAATGAGCTAGCACTATCAAATCGGCATTAGTCCGGACTAGTACAAGCAGCCACACACACATGTGCATGCACGTCGCTATATAAGTGCAATAATCTTGGACGCGACGTTAAACTCCATTTCATCTCACCTCACCTCACCTCACCTCACCTCACCTCACCTCACCTCACCTCACCTCACCTTACCTCACTCTTGAAGCAATCTATGAGTTTCCCTTGCCATTTGTGTGGTCCTGACATATATTGTCTCGCCATTATTATTGAATATGTAACCAGTAGAAAATGCAAGTAAATAACCAGTCTAGATTATCCTTCATAACACATTCCATTTGACGTATAGAGCACAATAGCTGTGAAACTTATATGAATGGACCACTGAAAATCAGGGATCACACCAGGTGTTCGCGAAAAGCGTAAGCATATCCTGCCCTACCAGTTGAACCCGCCATTCACACAATTTGCATCTGAAAGTAAGTATTTATTGGCTGAAGCAGCACAGCAGTACTGTTGCCATGAGACGGCGGCCGCGACTAATGTTATTGGATCCTTTGGATCTTAAACACAATAATTACTTCCCTGATCACTCGTGATGCCATCCATCAAATGTTTTGTTCGATGGGAATTTCATGTTAACAAGGTTTTACTGCAAACAGTTAACCATTGTGTTCTAATGTAGCCAAGAATTTGGATCAGGATTCAAAAGTGGGATGTAGTTTCTTTATTTATCAATTGAATTTTACTTGTAAAGAACATTGTGTGTTGAATTTGAATTTGGCATACATTTATTTACTGCTGTGATAATAACTCTTTACCCTAAATGGGAAATGGACACTTTATTACTGAAGATCTGGATTAATCCGAATCTGTTCCGTTCCTTTTTTCGTCTTTCCCTTGTGCCTAACATTTGCTAACCATAGTTTTTCACGTGATTCCATTCAGACGGTGTATGCCAAATCAAAATCGAAATGAAGTTTTTTAAGTGTATCTGAGAATTGTTTCAATACCATTGTCCAGGGCTTTTCTTTCGTGACAATGAATACATCACTCTTTCCTTTCATTTAGCCCAAATCAACGTGTTAGTTTCAAAGGATTATTTACAATAAATGCTGCATTTCAGTTTGTTTTCCATTAGCATTGCGGAAATAACTTTTGCAAACCAATTAATTTTAACTGGGATAGTTTGGAAGGTGATTGGTAAAGGTGGCACACCATTAGAAGTGAATATGTGTGTTAATGTGTTCACCGGAATCCATGGCCGTTGGGTGCTGGTATAACTAAGAAAAATATCTCGTACCGAATTGTGGCGCCTCGTCATTATTGTATATAGCGACATTTTGTACTTGTGTCCATGCCCATGAGTAAATCAATATAACGTGATATTTCTGATTCATCTTCTATTCAATGTCTGTCTCCGTATATGGAGGACTTCAACTGGATTAATTTTGAATGTAATATGGTTAGGGCAGCGTGTACACCATTTAGAGTGAATAATGTGAATAAGAAAGTTGGTGTTTTCTGTTGGGTCATCGGATCCTGGCACGACAACGGCAGGTGACTCTGCCTACTGTATTGTGGACCGTATGGGTTAGTACCTAAGGCCATGACTATCTCACTATAACGTAATGTCGTGACATCTCCTATTCAATATCTGTCTCCGTATATTTTACAGTACAGATGCCCAAAGGCAATGCCTACAGACGAGTCTCGAGCCGGCGTCTGTGCCAAACATCACGGGGACGATGCCGGGACAGCTCTACGACGTTCACACGCAGTGTCAAATGATGTTTGGACCTGGCTTCGTCTTGCGATCAGTGAGAAATAATACATTTCACATCATTAGAAAAAAATCCTGCTTGGCACATCATATATTATACAAGTGTAAAAACTGCCTAACTGGTATATTTTCATTATATATAGACATTTTACTCACTATTGAACATGGCCTTTACAGGATATCGACATAGGTAATTCAGAAAATATATGCAAGAGAATGGTCTGTGGCAAGGACGAGCTTGAGTCGCCCCGCAACGCTGCAGAAGGAACGCCATGTGGCGATAAAAAGGTACACCATCTGAACGTGCATATGTGTCTGTACTTAACCCATGTTAACATGTGCATGCACTTCCCAGGGAATTGAAAGTAAACATCATAATGAAATTGAACTTTGTCTGTTGAGCAGCATAATAAATAATATAATTGTTTCATAAAGTGCTGTTGTTATTATTATATCAGTCAGTAGTAGTAGTGAGTGAGTGAGTTAGGTTTAACGCCGCTTTTAACAGTATTTCAGTTATATCGCGGCGTGACAGTTTAATGTGGGAGGAAAGCACGAAGTGATGCAGGACTCAGACGTTTACCACTTCGGTGAAACCCACGAGCACGGGTATGGTGCTGACAAACCTAGAAACATGATCGGGGCAAACCAGAACTAGTAGTAGTAGTAGTAGTAGTAGTAGTAGTAGTAGCAGTAGTAGTAGTAGTAGTTGCAGTAGTAGTAGTAGTAGTAGTAGTAGTAGTAGTAGTAGTAGTAGTAGTAGTAGTAGTCGCAGCAGTAGTAGTAGTAGTAGTAGTAGTAGTAGTAGTATACATGTAAATTTGTATGTTTTACACGTGTGATTTCAGTGGTGTGTTGCTGGGCAGTGCGTGTTTTCCGTAGATGCACCAGAACAAAAGAATAGTAAGTCGTTGAAGCTATTCTTGTACACATTAGTACGGAAGCGTAGAAGGGCCACGGTGATTTTTTTGTCGAAATATCTCCAACGTAAGACTTAGTATCTCCTACGAAGGACTTAGTATCTCCACGTAGGAATTACTATCTTCTACCTACGACTTACTATCTCCTGCGCAAGACTTACTATCTCCTACGTAGGACTAACTATCTCCTACGCAGGACTTACTATCTCCTACGCAGGACTTACTATCTCCTACGTAGGACTTACTATCTCCTACGTAGGAGATACTAAGGCCTACGTAGGAGATAGTGATTCTAGGCCGTATTAAGTCCTACGTAAGAGATAGTAAGTCCTACGTAGGAGATACTAAGTCCTACGTTGGAGATAGTAAGTCCTACGTAGGAGATACTAAGTCCTGCGTTGGAGATAGTAAGTCCTACGTAGGAGATACTACGTCCTACGTTGGAGATACTAAGTCTTACGTAGAAGATACTGAGACAAAAAAATATTCACCGTGGCCCCACTACGCTTCCGTGCATTAGTCTACTCAGGATCATGGATATGATGCTGACAAACCAAGGATCGTAACGGGGATGATTCTTTGGATTCGAATCCGTTACCAGCGGATCCTGGAAGCACTGAGGGATGCAACTTTGCCAAATGTGGCGTAGCACATCAGACCACCAACTCACGAGTGACCTTGACATCGATCAGCTTTAGAAATTGGCACTAGTCCTATATAGTCCTTGACAAACTGCCCAATAGTTAAGGTATCCTAATGACTAGTAGAAATTTGCCCCTTTTAAGGTTTTTGCTATCTGTTATCTCTATAAGGACTAGTGGGCTAAAACTTTTAGTTTCTACCGCTGTTGATCCGATTGTAATATAATTCAAAGAAACAACCTTTGAAAATTGGCAAAGGGACATTATCTGCTCTTCCAGACTGACAAACATGTTAACATAATATAAAAAACAAAGGAGAATTTGAAATTGTAATCGAATAGATCTTTTCCATGGAACAATCACAGAAGAAGTTATTGATCATGAATAATCGATTTTCTGTATTTATTTGGGTATGTCACACTGTGAGCAAAACGAAATGTGTGTCGTCAGAACATTAATACAGGATACAATTATGAGAAATAAAAAGTGGTGCATGACTTTTTTCTGGGTGTATTATATACTCTTTAGAGCGCACCATAATATCCATGCTTTCATAATTTCGTTTAATGCACTGATCACTTTCGGAAACATGTCGGGGGCACGGCTGGCCCAATCGTCTAAGGCGCCGCGATTCGCTGTGCAGAGTTGCATCCCTTGGACACGCCAGAAACCTATGATTGTGGGTTCGAATCTCGGTTTGCCCCGATTATGTTTCTAGGTTTGTCAGCACAATACCCGTGCTCGTGGGTTTCACCGAAGTGGTAAACGTCTGAGACCTGCATCACTTCGTGCTTTCCTCCCACATTAAGCCGACACGCCGTGATATAACTGAAACACTGTTAAAAGCGGCATTAAACCCAACTCACTCACTCACTCACTCGGAAACATGTCAACAATTTCAGCGGACTGTCTCTTCGGAAACCAGCCAATCGTGTACCCGGAAAATGAATCATGTGCTGACTTCATAAGGGCGTCACCACATCTGTGCTACGATCTCGATTATTTGAAGACCTGCTGCGAGACATGTCCCCTCTACAAGAGCAATGACGGTACTCCTTTCTTGATGATAGTAATCTCTCGTTGACACATAGAAACCATGTTGTCTTTCATTTTAATTGGTAATATTTCCAGGTTTAAGTCTAATATGCTTCACATCTATATGCTCTATGTACAGTAAACTACGTTTATAACGAACCCCCTTATAACGACAAAATTGACAAAAATAACATGGATTTTCTTTTGAAAACACGTTATATAAAATCCTAAGAACATATCATATTTTGATAATCTTATTTATAATAGGTAAAATTAGATGATATATTTATTTGCCAGGAATTTATCATTTGCCCAAGACAGAATTACTTTGTGGTAAATATTTTGATAGTCTAGCTTCACTCACTCTTGGGAAGTGCCAAATAAGTATATTGTAATTGTCTATTGTCTCCATCAAATTGCACATATGGCGATCACAATTCTTACAGTACAGTTGTGACCAAGGAAACTAAAAAAGGTTTATCTTGCGATGAAAACACAAACTTCGGAACTTCTTCAGCTTTCTCGTCGGGAGTTCGAAAGTACAGATATCGCTGTTTGGGATTTAAACTCCATCATACCAAACTTCGTCATTTTGATGTTATGGTTCTGTGATGTATTTTACAAATTGTGTTTAGTATCGTGTTTAAAATCTTTGTTTAAAGATAACACTTGAACGGACTCGTTGGGAGTTCGTAAGTACAGATATCCCTGTTGGGGATTAAAACTCCATCACAATTATACTTCGTCGTTTTGATCTTCAGGTTCCGTAATATAGTTTAGAAATTGTGTTTTGTGTCGTGTATAATCTATGTCTAAAGATGACACGGATAATATGAGGATGCAGTACACCATTTTAGACTGTTTCACGTCATTCCTTTCATCCCTTGCTTCAACTCTATATCCTGAAAATATGTCAAGTCCTCTTTTGTACTGAATTCCAAAGATCCATAAGAATTGATGTCTGTCCGTCATCCTAATGTCTAGTATCTATCACGTATGTGATTTCATCATGTGCTGAGGAAAGGTCATATAATGAAATATGTCTTATAGTTAACAGAGACCGCCTCCGTGGTCTAGTGGTAGAGCGTCCGCCCGGAGAGCGGAAGGTCCGGGGTTGATCTCCGACCACGTCATACCAAAAGACGTTAAAAGATGGTACTTGTTGTTATCCTGTCTGGCGCTCGGCATTATGGGGCTAAAACAAGGACTGGTCGGCTCGGAGTCAGTATACTGTGTCTGAGTGGGGTATTCATGTTAAACTGCGGCATGGTATCTCAGTGAGCTGGCACTATAAATCGGCATCAGTCCGGACTAGTACAAGCAGCCACACAAACACACACACGTACATACACGCGCTATATAAGTGCAATAATCTTGGACGCCACGTTAAACCCCATTTCACCTCACATATAGTTGACAGTATGAGTTATGCAGAGTTGCATCAATTGACTGTGAATCGATTCGCTCATCGAGTCAAAGATTCGCTTGACTAAGATCCATTGCCTACCAATGATCATTTGTTTCACTAAAAGGGTAAATTTCTTTGGGGTTTGCTTCCGTATTAACCATGGTCCATTGAAAGGTTACACGGTGCTTAAGAAGAGAATAGGGGCGGTCGGGTAGCCTAGTGGTTAAAGCGTTCGCTCTTCACACTGACGACCGAGGTTCGATTCCCCACATGTTTTAAGCCATTTCTAGTGTCCCACGCCCTGATATTGTTGGAATATTGCTAAAAGTGGCCTAAAACCATACTTACTCACTCACTAAGAGGAGAACAGACGGGGTTCCGGTGATGATAATCAGAAGACGAACATGCTCGTCACCATTATCATCATTCTGTAATTACCAGATAATTGAAGGTTTAATCACAGCTTGTTTCTGTTGCAGACTGTCCTTATGGCGACAATACATACACTGACCCTTGCGAATATAGCAGCTGCATCACTTCCGGTTCCGACTACATAAAAAGATGTTGTGCCACTTGTCGCAGTTTTACGTCAACCACAACTACAACAACTACCACAACTATATCAACTACCACAACTACACCAACTTCTACCACAACTACGCCAACAACTACCACTACACCAACAACTACACTGACAGCTACCACAACTGCACCAACAATCACCACTACATCAACAACTACCACCACTACACCAACAACTACCACATCTACACCAACAACTACCACTACACAAGCAATTACTACACAGACACCCACAATGGTAACTGAAACAACTATATCAACTCCCACAACTACACAAACTTCTACCACAACTACGCCAACAGCTACCACTACACTAACAACTACACTGAAAACTACCACAACTACACCAACAACTACACCAACAACCACCACTACATCAACAACAACCACTACTGCACCAACAACTACAATATCTACACCAACAACTACCACTACACCAGCAATTACTACACAGACACCCACAATGGTAACTGAAACAACTACATCAACAATTCCCACATCAGCTTCTACAGAACAAAATCCATCTGCTTCTTCACCAAAACCAACCTCCAGTGTAGTAACAGTGTCTAGCAGAGCTACAACCATATTAGCACCTACACCCTGTTATGTGGCAGCAGGGATTGTTGTAAGTATATTTGTGGCGATTGTCGGCGACAGAAAATGATTGAAGCACTAGTAAAATGCCGAGGGGGCGGGTGTCAGCAAGTAAATGGAATTTAGAGTTACCGCCCCTGGTTGTTTACAAGCATGACAGATTTGATCCTACGAGAAGTTTCGTGATGGGACAGGTTCAAGGAGGCTTACAAGATCAACAAGAGGGCGCTTGGAGTCTTGACGATGTGCCTTATCTATTTGCCACATGCAAATTGAATACAAAGCTGCAAACACTTGACTCCTGCAGGCATCCAATACTATTTTGATTCAAGAACAGTTCGATCATGATTCAAGGCATTATTCTGAACTTTTGTGTATGCACAAATATTAAATTGTAATAAATGTATCCACCCCATATTATGTATTTCATCCTTCATGTGTGGAAATAATCCTAGAACAAAGTTTCTAGCTGAAACAAAACTCTCACCCCAACACATCCCACTCATGGATCATCACCATGGTAACCACCTAACAATAGGTCAAGCACCACTGCAATTCCGTGCTACCTGACCCCGGGCAATCTGATCACCTGAAAATACCGGCACTCTCGTTCTCTTTCTCACTAATCAGGTGCTTGGAGGGTCCTATCAGTGGATGGTTCTCAGGTATGGATTTTCTGTGGCCCGATGGTTAGTCATCATTTTCGAGACCTACATAGACGATTGCATCCAGTTACCATTGGCACTCTTACAACCGTTACTTCTTTGCCAGTGGCAGGAACTCCTCAGCTTTCTAACGTCAGTTCAAGCACTCTCTCAGTGAGGTCAAATACATCTCCGAGCGATCCAGTGCTTCCTTCAGCCCTTACGTCAGGAGGACAATTTGGTGCGGCCGATTATTTTTGGGGTTGTCCCAGTCCTCTACCTGCTCACCTCTGCCTCTGTATGCGTGATGTCTCAGTCGTGATGGTCAAAAACCTGTTGGGGTTTGTTTGTTGTTTGTTTGTTTGTTGCTTAACGCCGCACTCAGCAACATTCCACTAAAATGACGGCGGTCTGTAAATAATCGAGTCTGGACCAGACAATCCAGTGATTGACAACATGAGCATCGATCCATTCAATTGGGATACGATGACATGCATCAACCAAGTCAGCGAGCCTGACAACCCGATCCCGTTAGTTGCCTCTTACGACAAGCATAGTCGCCTTTTACGGCAAGCATGGGTTGCTGAAGACCTATTCTACCCCGGATCTTCACGGGTCCATGGGCCACATTAGAATGCGGTATGTTCATGTAGTAGTGAATAATAAGGAAGTCAATGTTTACTATAAAAAAAGGGTCCTTTGAAGCCTAAAGAAGAGAAAGGCACTAGGATTGCTTTACGTCATGCGAAAATCTGACTAAATGTGAAATTAATACACACAGAAGGGGATAACACAATTTATGGCGCCAATTCAGTCTTGATAAGTATATCTTATATAAGCTTGCATAAGTTCATCTAACTTCATTAGTTTCAGAGAAAGCTTGTCCCTCTTGCAGACACTACGCCCTAAGTAAAACAAGGAAATACACAAACATCAAAACTTTACAAGGCACCAGTTCAGCATGTGTTTGATACATATGCAAAGTTTCATGATAAAATATTAAGATGTTTCCGAGGTATGTTCCGGAATTGAAACGTGACGGACGGCCGGACGGACAGCACCTATTTCTATATCCCCTCCCACTTCGTGGAGGGATAATAGATTACTCGCTGCACGTGCTGGACAGACTAAAAAGTGTGATGTGAAAAAAGGGTTTTGTTACTATATATATACAAAATAATACCGGACACATGCGTGATAAAATCTTATATTCACAATATGAGGAAATTGATTCATAGAATCATGGATGCACGTGCAAGTCAGTATTACGCTCAACAGATACGTCAAGTTTCTTCAAGAATGTTACACCTGTACTGTTTTGAACCCGTTCAATGAAGATTGAAAAACGTAATCGTTTAGTAACCAATGAAATCCAAGCTAATCAAGAAACTACAAGCGAGTGAGTGAGTATGGCTTTTCGCCGCGTTTGGCAATATTCCAGCAATATCACGGAGGGGGACACCAGAAATGGGCTTCACACATTGTACCCATGTCGGAAATCGAACCCGGGTATTCGGTTTTACGAGGGAACGCTTTAGCCACTGGACTACCCGACCGCCCCAAACTACAAGCGAAAAGCACACTCAACCACCAATCAAAACGTTAAACTATCTTCAACCGCATGCAATATATCCAGCTATGCCTAACTCTGTGGGAACTAGAACAAGGCGTCACATGCACTACAGCTATACGAGGAGGGAGCTAGTACTTGGTGACACATGTACTACAGCTATACGAGGAGGGAGCTAGTACTTGGTGACACATGCACTACAGCTATACGAGGAGGGAGCTAGTACTTGGTGACACATGTACTACAGCTATACGAGGAGGGAGCTAGTACTTGGTGACACATGCACTACAGCTATACGAGGAGGGAGCTAGTACTTGGTGACACATGCACTACAGCTATACGAGGAGGGAGCTAGTACTTGGTGACACATGTACTACAGCTATACGAGGAGGGAGCTAGTACTTGGTGACACATGTACTACAGCTATACGAGGAGGGAACTGGTACTGGGTGACACATGTACTACAGATATACGAGGTCGGAACTAGTACTGGGTGACACATGCATTACAGATATACGAGGTGGGAACTAGTACTGGGTGACACATGCATTACAGATGTACGAGGTGGGAACTAGTACTGGGTGACACATGTACTACAGATATACGAGGTGGGAGCTAGTACTGGGTGTCACATGCACTACAGATATACGAGGTGGGAACTAGTACTAGGTGACACTAGACTACAGATATACGAGGTGGGAACTAGTACTGGGTGACACATGCACTACAGATATACGAGGTGGGAGCTAGTACTGGGTGACACATGCACTACTGATGTACGAGGTGGGAACTAGTACTGGGTGACACATGCACTACAGATATACGAGGTGGGAACAAATACTGGGTGACACATGCACTACAGTTATACGATGTGGGAACTAGTACTGGGTGACACATGCACTACAGCTATACGAGGTGGGAACAAATACTGGGTGACACATGCACTACAGTTATACGATGTGGGAACTAGTACTGGGTGACACATGCACTACAGCTATACGAGGTGGGAGCTAGTACTGGGGGACACATGCATTACAGCTATACAAGGGACAGGTTTTGAAGTGACTCACTCCCAACCCTGTCTGAGAATCCCCACAATGACATAGACACGTTGTACCCAAAACTACAAATCCGATCCAACACACATTAACCATCAACCTTAACCCCATGAAATCCCCCCCAAACCCCACCGCCACCGCCACCCACACCCCACACCCCACCCTCCAACCAACCACACACACTCTCACCCACTACAAATCATACCACTAACAGAGCTCACACACCTCAGTGCTATTTTCATTGTAACGCCACCAAACATAAACAATTTTTTCCCACAAGATATAAATTTCCAGTGTGTCACATGAAGAGTAACATTGACAGATACTCTCTTTGTGTGTATGTCAGTTGCAATTTAAAATCGATCTAGGCCTAGGTGTAGATCTCAAATCGTGATTGAATATGAAAGGTAGTTGAGCGTTTCCCATACACAGCCAGTATTACACAATATGCAGACCATTGAAATTATCGGCATTGAAGCGAACATGCATACAAAGCTGTGTCTCACTAAAGAAAGTTAGCTTACGGATATTCATACTACACCCTGGTCGAATATTAAAGTGCAGTTGGGTGATCAAACCTGAAATACGATTTTGTGAAAATGAAACTTCTTATTCTACTCACTATAATCAAGTTTGGATTGTGCCAAGACAGTGAGTACAGACTAATGAATCATGGCGTCCATGTTAAGTAATTACAGTTTAACTTATACACATGTGTGGATATAGTTTTCGCATTTCAGCTTGATTATATGTAAAGAAAGATTTACTGGTGACTTATCAGATATGTTCGTTGTGAATTTTCTTCATGGTGTTAAATAAATGCTACCAGGCCCTGCTATAAATCGTAAGAAAAAGCAGAGTCCATTGAACGATTCCGACCATATCATGAACATGTGTTTATGAATCTCTATAAATAGTGATGATACCTGGTGCTCGCGAAGAGTTAGGTGTCCTGCCCCCCACCCCACCCCCACCCCCACCCCCACACCCACCAAATTGCTGAGTGCGACGTAAACAACAAATAAAGTTTTCTTCTTTTTTTTTCTTTTTTTTTACAACAAAATAAACTAACCATGTCAGATATGGAAATCGAACGTTATTTCTCCTTACTGAGGGATGACAAGAGGCAATAAAGGGCCATGGGATATTATACATGTGATGATCTACTTTCATCACATGTCGTTATGAGATCCATTTGAATGTCTTGAATACTATTTGGTTTACATTTATACCAGAGATACCTTTTGAAACAGTGTACATAAATATGTTACTTTTACGGTATTAATATAGGATAATTAATTATAATATTTAAAGTTTCTTTCGTTGTATTGTTGTGATAGCATTTGCCTCTACTTCAAACCTTATCTTGTATCTCATTCCGATCATTTACCAACTGGAATTGTCTGTGTAAAATTATATTTGAGTAAATACCCTTTGTTTGAAATTAAATATTATACACTAACAGAATCGCCAATGAGTGAACGATTGGTGTTAATCTCAAGCCTTTGTTGAGGGACTCACAGCATTCATTCACAAGGGACAGGCAATCCGTAATTTCGACTTTCGAGTAGGTTATTCTATATATTACTCACTGACATTTTAAGAGACAAAATGAAGGAAAAAACGTATTAAAATTCCACCCTACGAGAAACTTCACTGAAGGCAGCCAATTGTTCAGATGACAATATGTCTCTCTCTGACGCTCTATACATTCACTAGACCACGGACGTGTGACGCCAGGAACAACGGATGATGTCATGTGGTATTTTACTCAACAATGAAACACTGCTGTGACGTCATATGACTTCAATTGACATTTAGAATCGCTAAAATGCACATATACAAATATCGTAAAGTTATTACACATGATCATTCTACCCTTATGGGTAATATATAGAGGATATAATACGAGTGTTCTTGTCATACTATGTTTACGACACGAGTGTTTAATTTCCGGTATTTCACGACCGAGAGCGAGGGAGATACTGTTGGCACGATTGTCGTAAACATAATATGAAATGAACACGAATATAATGTTCTTTTTATTACCGAAGAAGATATATACAGAGACGAATTTTATTGTTAACTTATAATACCCATATTCCACTAAGCTGCGCTCTGTGACGCTCTTACAAATCGCCATAGATCGCCAAGATCTCCAAAAGCGTTAATGGATCGCGAGCTGATCTCTAATGGATCTCCATGATCGTCAACGTCGCCACCTGTCGACTTCCCTGGTGAGATCCGTTGCGCTCCGCCCGGAATGCCGTCAGATCGCTTACTTGATCGCCGAGATCGCCATCGTAGCGCTACTAAATCGCCAAGGTCGTAATCAGAGCGCTATTGTATCACCTCAGAGCGCCGCCGATCGCCACGAAAGACCTACACCTATGCTACTAAGCGTAGAACTGATAAGCACGTCAGGACGCTACGAGTTTTGATAGGATCAGACCCAAAATTCGGCAATCGGGTCGCAATAGGATGCCATAGAGCACATATTAAGTCCTAATGGACCTCCATAGGTCGCCTAGATCGCATAAAATCGCAATGCTCGCAAAAGGAGCGGGAACTGATCGTGCAAGATCGCCACATTTTGGGTCTTCAAGACGCTATTGGATCGCAGAGATCGCTATTGGATCGCAACAGGAGCACTATCTGATCGTTATCAGATCGTAAGTGCCCCGAGATAGGCGAAAAATGAAGAGACCTATGGCGCTCCCTCAGAGTGCGCAGAACGCAGTAGGGCGTCGACTGGTGGAATGGGGGTATAAGAACAGCAGCGGAACCACAATTTGTCGAATGACGTCAACAATTTTCAACTATGACGTCGTTTCTACTGTGACGTCATTCCCACCTAAAGTCATGATCAGATTAGAATGACGTCAACAACGCGTCCGGATGACGGAAGCAATACACTGTTGTCTCGTGACAGAATTTGACCCAAGGGCATATATGACATTTATGATCCCCAATATGTTTGCCCTCGTAGGTAATAAATGATATTCTTCCCTTCTAGGCATGGGAGCTTCCGTTGACATAGTAAAACCAAATCCAGGGTTGAGAGACTGTACTCTCCCCAGGGAGTTCACAGTGCGTGTAAGGACACACAATGACTCCGTCACTCTTCAGTTGGAGACCAGCACGTCGGTGAAGAAAACAACCCCAGTATATGTATCTAGACAGGATGAGAAGGGGAACCCAATCATCGTCAGAGATACAGTGTTGGAGCTGGAGGTGAGACTGCTTTCATAATTCATTGGGGCGGTCGGGTAGCCTTGTGGTTAAAGCGTTCGCTTGTCATGCCGAAGACCCGGGTTCGAATCCCGACATGGGTACAATGTGTGAAGACCATTTCTGGTGTCCCCCGCCGTGATATTGCTGGAATATTGCTAAAAGCGGCGTGACGAGCGAACGTGGCATTTAACCAAGTCAGAAGATATTTTAATAATGTTTTGGGTGGGATGCTAACTTATTGTCAAAATATCATTTGCATATTTCATTCACAATTATTTTGCACTTTAATATTTTTTATGTGGTTAGGTATTTATGCATCTTAAAAGCATTCATCGCAGAAAACGTCACGAAGAATCTGTAAATAATTTATTTTATTTTATTTTTATTTTTATTTTTATTTTTTTTTGGGGGGGGGGAGAGGAGAGAGTTATGATAAGCATTGAAGCGGGAATATGAACAAAGCAAGCAAGGAGTGAGTGAGTGAGTGAGTATGATTTTACGCCCTTCTTAGCAGTATTCCGACAATATCGCGGCGGGCGACCCGAGAAATGGGTTTCACACATTGTACCCATTTGGCGAATCGAACCCGGGTGTTCGGCGCGACGAGCGAACGCTTTAACCACAAGGCTACCCCATCGCCCTCTTATATGAACAAAGAAGAGGACGGGTACGCTGATTGTGGCAAGGGGAGGGTATCTAATAGGACAGAGACTCCCATTACTTCTATCATGTAGACAAATGCAGACATTTTCATTTCTATTGTATGCGGGAGTGCACAAGAACCTAGGATCGTTCATGAAACACTTTTGTCAAGAGACATAACTGCACATCAAGTGTTACGCCTATAACTGCAAATACCACACTCGCTGACAATATATGACATAAAACGCTTGCACCTTTATTATCTTGCTATGGATAAGAGTTAGATAGACGTTTACCCAATTGAAAGCTGACATTCACTTATTCATAAAGCATATCATTTCATTGTGTAATACTTTTTAAGTTTCTTTCAGGGAACAGCCGTTTACCAGGATGTGACTCACGTTGCTAACATTGAGGTGTCCTGTGTTATTAAAGAGGAGAACCAACCGTATTATCTATTTGTAAGTGTCGCCGCTTTACAAGCTGAAATAAAAATGTTGACTAGCAATTGATAATGTCTGTATAAGGCCTCCATAATCATTTCAGATTCAAAAGCAAAACGACTGTAATGAAGTTCGTGTTAAAAGGAAAAATTAAATGACATTTGTTCAAGGCCTCAGTAAAGCTTCCAAAACGCTTTAAGGTAGACATGTGAAGGGCATTTCTATATCTGGGGCATCAGTGGCTAAACATATTATGTCCGATGCAATTCCCAATTTTGACTTGTGCCATATGTTCCCGTGCTTTTTCAGGTGAACAATTGATTTGCCTTTGCATGTGTTTGTGACGGGTGCCACCGTTTGGGCAGGATATGCTCACCTTTACGCGAACACCTGGTATCTTCACTATTTGATAGTGATTCACAAACATGTTCATGACAAAGTCAGAATTGTTAGAATCGACTCTGCGTTTAGCAGAGATTTATTGTGAATATGGAAACGGATTGGTCGCTTTAATTAATGTCTGTGCGACTTCAGGTAATAAATACTTACTTTCTGTGCAAATTGTGTGAATAGCGGGTGCTACAGTTAGGTCATGCTTACCATTTCCGCGAACACCTGGTGTCTTCACTGATTTTCAGTGGACCTTTCTTATCATTTGCTGCAAACTCGTACACCATCTCAATACAAATATTAGAATTATTGCGGGATCAAAAACGATAAGTCAGTCGATTGTTGTGTCTTTTGAAAGTTCACCTGAAAAGCTGTTTTGTAGTGTCATTCAAATAGTCTCAACACATGTATTATGAGTCTTTGAAATGTACATCAACATCAAGATGCATATTGCAATTGTTGTTTACTTACCAGGAAGGCCTTCTCTTGCTCTCTGGACCACGTTTGTATGAGTTAAAGCCGACGGGAACAGAATCAGCTTCCAGTGATATCAGATACACCCTTACATTTTCACCAGCACACATTGCACGGATAGATAATGATGGTAAGGTGTCACGCTTGTACTAAACAAAACTTGTCCTATGGTTTAACAGAAACAAATAAATCATTTGCTTATTTTTCATCCCTTCTTTCAGAATATTATATGTTTTGATGCTCTGACTGAAAATATTCTGTCACGCAAAATACCCTACGCTCTCAAATATTACATGTTCTGTCCCTTATGACAGTCACATTACTGGACGCTGACACCAACACTTCATAGTGATGTACTTAGGACATGACCAGTAGAGAGAATGAAGGAGGGACGGGTTTCCGAGAGTGTATCTGTGATTTTAACTGCTTCCTCATAAGTTTGTACTGTCTTGTCCTTCTTCTCCTAAGACAATAAACTGGAGTCAATGACTTTAACTATTGGAGAATCCTTCCTGAAATCATCAAAAATATTGTGATACGTTATAAACATACATTGAGTGAGTGAGTGAGTTGGGTTTAACGCCGATTTTAACAGTATTCCAGTTATATCACGACGTGTCAGCTTAATTTTGGAGGAAAGCCCGAAGTGATGCAGGTCTCTGAGGTTTACCACTTCGGTGAAACCCACGAGCACGGGTATGATGCGGACGAACCTAGAAACATAATCGGGGCGAACGGGGGTTCAAACCAACAATCATAGGTTTCTGGCGTGCCCAAGGGACGCAACTCTGCACAGCGAATCGCGGCGCCTTAGACGACTGGGCCACCCGTGCCCCCTATAAGCATACAAGATACAAGAAACTTGACATTTGACGTCAGAGGCAGCAGTAGAACATAAGGTCCTCAGAGCTGTCCGACCGAGAGGTAAAAGAAATAGAATATATAACAACTGAAATGTACATGGCAAACTAAAACATAATTGCAGTTACACTTTACAGAAAAATAGTTAAAATTACAATAAAAAGGAAATCACAGCGGAGAATCATATTTACATATAGAGCATTTGAATATGGGGCCTGACCAGTTGAGGAAACCTGCAGAAATCTCTATGATATTCCGCCTAGTTCTCTTTCACACGAACTGATCTGAAAATATACATGACAATTTAAACACAATTTGTTAATTTATTGAATTATGCATATCGAATGGACCAAAAAGGCCCTTCGTCATACAACACAGCTCTGTATGAAATAACATGTCAAACACGGGTTCAATTTGTAAAGGTTTTTTTATGTCGGTGCACAATGTATCTGCAATATCTTGCTTAGTTTTACTTCAGTCAGAATACTAAAATATTTCCGGAATACGTTCTTTTTATATTGATTTTTTTTTCACCGAAATATTTAAACATTCTGGGATCGATCCATTTATTGAAAGAAATACGTATGAACTTTTAATTCTTACTATTCCATTGTTAATTACTACTTTGAACTTAAATAGCTGGATCTGAATAAATGTGAATCAAAATGCTTAACGCAGTTTATATAACTATGCTAATAAAATGAAATATGTGTGCTGGAAGAAACAATCATTTTGCCATAATTTGACCAAATAAGTTCTTTAATTAAAATGAATTTCATCAACATGAACTGTGTTGTACATGAAGTATATCAAATGCAAGATGGATCGTAACAATATAAGAATGTTTTGTCATGATAACAGATGGTAAGTGTTTTTTATCAAGAAACAGAAATGAGACATGAGAAATGGTCAATATAGAGGGTAACATACATGTTAACACCTATCACCAATGACATGAATAAATGTCACGCAGTTCCTTCGTGTATTGTGATGTTGTGTGATCAGATGAGAACTTGTACAAGTAAATTGATTGGTTCGAAACAATCAGTAATATTTTGGCCTGATAACCGATGGTAAGTTGTTTTGCACATTATCAAGAATCAGAAATATGAAATGGTTAACGTAGAGGTTACAAATAACATGAGTAAATGTCACATGGACATGTGTGTATTTTATTCAGATGATGGCGAGAAGGGTCAGTCAGGAAGTGACAGTGAGATGATGGCATCAGAATCCTTGAGGAAGAAGCGCCAGATTCAGGAGCCAATCTACGTGGACGTCATTACAGTGATAGGGTTCTCTGTTTATGAAAGGTGCATATTTTCATCCTTATCAATGCGTACAATTTCAAAAGTGAGCTGCATTCAGTTGTCTGTAACCTTGTCTAACCTAACCTCACAACACAGACTGAATCAAATCATATCTCAGTGTGTCGTTATCTAGCAATAGTAAATGATGATATTGGGGTTGTTCATATTTATATCTCTTTCACAACAAATAACATTTTAAGGAATTACTGCAGTTAAATATTTGCATCATGAACCATAGGCGTTTTTATCTTGCTAAAGCTTTTTCTGGTAGTGGCTTCCCTTGTGTTTCACGACCGCCTCCGTGGTCTTGTGGTAGAGCGTCCGCCCGGAGAGCCGAAGGTCCGGGGTTCGATCCCCGGCCGCGTCATACCAAAAGACGTTAAAATGGTACTTGTTGTTACCCTGTCTGGTGCTCGACATTAAGGGGCTAAAACAAGGACTGGTCGACTCGGAGTCAGTAAAATGTGTCTGAGTGGGGTATTCATGTTAAACTACGGCATGGTATCTCAGTGTGCTAGCACTATAAATCGTGCATGCACGTCGCTATACATGTATAAGTGCAATAATCTCGGACGCGACGTTAAACTCCATTTCACCTCACCTCACCTTGTGTTTCACAGATGGTATTCCAGAGCAACCCAGCTGTCCGAAGCCTTAAAACACCAGGAGACAAAACAAGGCCTCAAAAGACACTTTGCACATCTTGTAAACGGGGTGAGTTTCTTATAGTATTCAACATGCGTATTCCTGGTTACAGTAGGTCCTTGGGAAGTATTCTGAACGTAAGAGGTGACCAAATGGATTGGGTGGTCAGGTTCGGTGACTTGTTTGATTGCGTGCCATTTACCTGGAATAGTACTTAGTGCGACGTTAAAACAACAAACAAAACAAACCATACATGTTCGATAGGGTTGAAACCGGAATAAAAGTAAGCCAAGGCATTGCCGTTTACGCATTATGTTGCAGAAATGCGATGCGGACGTGTATAGTAAATGTATGGTACATTCTTATCAATGTAATAGTTCAGAAAGGTGTTCATTAAACAGGGGGGCGGTCGGGTAGCCTAGTGGTTAAAGCGTTCGCTCGTCACGCCGAAGACCCGGGTTCGAATCCCGACATGGGTACAATGTGTGAAGACCATTTCTGGTGTCCCCCACCGTGATATTGCTGGAATATTGCTAAAAGCGGCGTAAAACCATACTCACTCACTCACTCATTAAACAGGCTGACATAGATCAGTAAGGTTTGGCTACAAATTGATGAGTTTAGTTGTTATCATTTTCTTATTATATTTTTTTCCTTAGAGTTAAGTACGGTGGCCCATAAGGGACATGGAGTCTGTTTTTCCATATTTTGATATTTCACTTACATTTATCGTAACCTTTTGCAAATTAACACGATTTGTCTTACAAATATGTGATAAATCATGTGTAAAGAAGATATTGAATCGCTGAAAAACGAAACGAAAATGTCAAAAACTAAAATGAAAATGTCAAAAACACAAAACGAAAATGTCAAAAACTAAAATGGAAATACAGAAAACTATTTCCACCGCGGTGATAATATTTCCACCGAGGTGAAAACTATTTCCACCGCGGTGATAATATTTACACCGCGGTGATAATATTTACACCGCGATGATAATATTTACACCGAGGTGAAAACTATTTACACCGCGGTGATAATATTTACACCGCGGTGGAAATAGTTTTCTGTGTATTCATTTTAGTTTTGGACATTTTCGTTTTGTGTTTTTGACATTTTTATTTTAGTTTTTGACCTTTTCGTTTTGGTTTTTGGCATTTCCATTTTAGTTTTTGACATTTTCACTTCACATTTCAGCGGCTCAAAAGCTACTTAAAAGTACATTTTCTATGTTTTCGGATGTTTTTATACATGATTTATCACATATTTGTATGGCAGATTGTGTTAATTTGCAAAAGGTTAAGATAAAAGTAAGTTAACATCAAAATATTGAAAAACAGACTCCATATCCCTTTTGGGCCACCGTAGTTACTAACCTTAATTTACTATTTCTCTTTCCATAACAGGTAGATCTCCGTTATAAGACGGCGTCCCCTCTGTACAACATAAACCTGGTTGGATATATCATTCAGGTAAGATGTTTGCCTCCAATTGGTGTTATCTTTTACAAACATAAAATACCTTTGATAAACACACGCTGGTGTATCATAAATATCATATGTAATGACTTACGTTTACGCTGTTACGTTTAATGTGATATTGTCAAATTGTGTGGACTTGTGATGGTGACATCAGATAGCATCACTGTACACATGCCAACTCGACCTGTGAAGATCCGGGGTAGAATAGGCCTTCAGAAACCCACGCTTGCCGTAAAAGGCGACTATGCTTGTCCTAAGAGGCGTCTAACGGGATCGGGTGGTCAGGCTCGCTGACTTGGTTGATGCATGTCATCGTATCCCAATTGCGTGGATCGATGCCCATGATGTCAATGACTGGATTGTCTGGTCCAGACTCGATTATTTACGACCGCCGTCATAACAACAAATAAACAAAACATGACCACTTGGCATTAATAGAGCGTAGTCATGATAATAACATTTACCCCAAACAAGGCAGCAAGATAATCTATTTTCAATAAACCAATAACGACAAATACAGTACACTAAAGACATGATAATCATCAGACAATATTGATATTATCATTAATTATTAAACATTCTGATTCACTCAAATCTGTTAGCAGAGGAATTTTGTTATCTATAGAATGTTTCTTCAATCACTCCGTCAAGACATACAACTTTCTCCTATGTATCATTATTATGTATGTATCATGGTACTTCGTGTATCATTATTCTGTATGTATCATGGTACTCCATGTATCATTATTCTGTATGTATCATGGTACTCCATGTATCATTATTATGTATGTATCATGGTACTCCGTGTATCATTATTATGTATGTATCATGGTACTCCATGTATCATTATTATGTATGTATCATGGTACTCCATGTATCATTATTATGTATGTATCATGGTACTCCATGTATCATTATTCTGTATGTATCATGGTCCTCCGTGTATCATTTTAGGATAAGCAGTCAGAACAACCGTTCCAAAGAGCTGTAGTTAATGAAACGAAGATAGATGGTGATAAACTTCTCAGTGGCACAAAGCAATGGAAGGCTGACACACCAGGATTCCCTGACAATGACCACGTTATTGTGTTCACAGCGTGAGTTGTCACAATTAGCTTAAAGTATATTTAAAGCAGATTAAATTCACACATTTCCCTGACCATCTTCTTCCCTACCCTGTTATCAATGTAATAAGTACCCCTGCAGTTCTTATGTTTGTTTCTTCAGTTCTTGTTTTATGGACCGCCTCCGTGGTCTAGTGGTAGAGCGTCCGCCCGGAAAGCGGAAGGTCCGGGGTTCGATCCCCGGCCGCGTCATACCAAAAGACGTTAAAAGATGGTACTTGTTGTTATCCTGTCTGGCGCTCGGCATTAAGGGGCTAAAACAAGGACTGGTCGGCTCAGAGTGAGTTAACTGTGTCCGAGTGGGGTATTCATGTTAAACTGCGGCATGGTATCTCAGTGTACTAGCACTATAAATCGGCATCAGTCCGGTCACGCAGCCACACGCACACACGTGCATGCACGTCGCTATATAAGTGCAATAATCTTGGACGCGACGTTAAACCTAATTTCACATCACCTCACCAATTAGCTCTGCAGAGGGACGCCCTGTAGGCCTACCTTAAACTTAATATCGTGGGTTCGACTCCCAGATTCGCCCTGATTATGTTCTAGGGTTGTGGAAATGTGGACACGTCTGTGACCATCACATCAGGCTTTCCTCCAACATCAATCCAACAGGCCCTGATATAAAAATGAAATGCTGTTCAGAGCGGGGATAATTAACTCTCCAACTTAATTAACACCTTCCCAATAATGAACCTATGCCTGTCTCTGTGATAATAGTGAGTGAGTGAGTGAGTATGGTTTTACGCCGCTTTTAGCAATATTCCAGCAATATCACGGCGGGGGACACCAGAAATTGGCTTCACACATTGTACCCATGTCAGGAATCGAACCCGGGTCTTCGGCGTGACGAGCGAACGCTTTAACCACTAGGCTACCCGACCGCCCCTCTGTGATAATACTGTATTAAGGAAAATCTTCACCTTGTTGAAAGTTAATGTCATGTGTTAGAATAGTTCCTGTTACATCAGATTAGCTGCCTTGTTACCAATACGTTTCAGGTACGACTTATTCCGTGAAGAGGAAAACAGGAACACTACAGACCTGCTTGGTGAGTCGCCGTATATATTCTGAGGCATTCATTGAGTTTGGATTGAATCTAACTGTTTTAAACAATTGATACATAGCTTTGACAACACCTGTTGGGGGATGTTTTGATGTGTACTCAAAGGGAAAATGTGGTCATATCATACTACCCGTAAAATCGCCTCTGTGTCTTTTTAGAACACTTAACGACTTCTGTTAAATTAAGATATAAAATGGCAAAGGATTTTTCAAATTGAAATCATAAAAGAATTTCAGAATTAAAACTTGGCCTCGAAATAAGTATTGATATTTTCATGTTTATCTGTTCTGCCCGGAACATTCATAAAACGGCATCATTACACTTGAACTTTTGAACTTTTGAACTTTTAACAGTGACTTTTATCCACAATGTACCCGTGTTTAAGTTATTGTATAACTAACTGAATAAATAAAATGAAATATTTTTTTATGGGAGGAAATTGTCCTTGGTGGCAATTGTATACATCTAGAAGACAATCAAGCTGGAAATATTTCGTATCGTCATGAATGTATGTAATCACAATAACCTTTGCTACTGAGTACTTTCATGAGATAAACAATGCAAATGGCATTTGGTAACGCCAGGTCCTCACTGTAACATGGGGCGGTGGGGTACCCTGCTGGTTAAAGAATGGCTTATCACACTGAGGCCTGGTTTGAAGCTCATTTCAAGTATCCCCGCTGTGATATTGCTGGAATATTAATAAAGGCGGCTTGAAACCATACTCACTCACTCCTGATATTAACTAATGTGTTTCATCCTCGTTGTGTCACAGGATATGCATATGTAGGAACGATATGTAAAACACCATATAACAGTGTATCAGCTGTGGAGTATACAGACAACCTGGTTGACGACATGCTCGTCACAACACACGAAGTCGGACATGCGTAAGTAGCTTCCCATGACATTTGAATTACCGTATTCGACGTAATAAGTGCCCAGGGCGCTCTCAAAATTAGAAATAGGGGGCTCTTATTAGAATATTATTTTGTCGAAAAAAAACAGTTGAAAGATAAATGTCGTGGTTTATGCTGACAGCCTGAAATGTTTATATAGGAGAGATATATTTTTCCAAAATTTAATTGCCCATACTTAAGGGTGCATTTAACACACGAGTGCGTATTATAAGCGAATAAATAAGTATTGTGTACATTGATCAATCGGAAAGGGTGCTAATTGGGATTGTTTACGAGTCAATATATTAGCAAATATCGTCATGGCCGCTTATTAGAGCGGGGCGCTTATTACGTCGAATACGGTATTGCATTCTTATTGTTCCGCAAGTGGCTTGAACATTCGCCAGATTATATACATCAAACTTGATATGCGCCACTATGGCAAGCCGTTTTCACATTTATTACGGAATTACAGATATCTTGAATTGTTTTAAAGATATCTTGAATTGAATTGAAGATATTTTGTATTGAATTGAAGATATCTTGAATTGAATTGAAGATATCTTGAATTCAATTGAAGATATCTTAAATGTAGATAATTGTAGATATCTGCAATAAAATTTAAGATATCACGAAATTAATTAAGGATATGGTGAAGCGTATTACTGATATCTTGAAAAGAATTGCTGATATCTTAAATTAGATAACTGATATCAATAATTGATATAAAGATATCATCAAAATTAGTAATGATATCTTTAATTGGATTTTTGATATCAGTAACGGTCAGAATTAATGATATCTTGAATTGAATCAAACATATATGTAATTGAATTAAAGATATCTGTAATTCATTTGTGGATATGTATTACTTATTTCAAGATATCTTGAATTTATTTCTAATATTTTTATTTACTGTAGGATGGTAATTGTTTAATAATATCTTAACTACATTTAGAGATATCACAAACTAATTTGTTGATATCACCGTAACATTTTAAGATATCAATAATTGTATTATGGATATCAGAAATGAATTTAAGATATCTTTAATTATTTTTTGATATCTTAAAAACATTATTGATATCTTTAAAAAAAATACCGATATCTTTAAAACAATTGATATCTGTAATTCCGTAATAAATGTGAAAACGGCTTGCCAT
Source organism: Haliotis rufescens (assembly GCF_023055435.1). NCBI lineage: Eukaryota > Metazoa > Mollusca > Gastropoda > Lepetellida > Haliotidae > Haliotis > Haliotis rufescens. Next base: position 42,602,990 of record NW_025964372.1, read on the forward strand.
ACGCCACCCTGAAAAGACGTATATCTAAGCATGTGGTGCTATTTGCGGTGTCTTAATCTCAAGTAGGAGGGCGGTCGGGTAGCCTAGTGGTTAAAGCGTTCGCTCGTCACGCCGACGACCCGGGTTTGATTCCCGACATGGGTACAATGTGTGAAGCCCATTTCTGGTGACCCCCGCCGTGGTATTGCTGGAATATTGCTAAAAGCGGCGTAAAACCAAACTCACTCATTCACTCACTCAAGTAGGACGGTTGGGTAACCGTGTATCAAAGCAATTTCTCGGCATGAAAAGTCCTAAGTTCCAATCCACACACCGGTACAGAGTACAGTATCCATACTAAGAGTTCCAGATATTACTAGAATAATGCTAAAAATAGGTTCATATATTTAAATCTTGTAAAATTTACCTGGATTTTGCAGGCTCAGCGCCAGGCACGACGGGGAATACAACAATACGTGTAACTCTACATACAAGTACATCATGACCGGCAGCGGGTACAGCAGGACCCACGTCCTTGACCACAACAACTACTACGTCTTTTCGTCGTGTTCGTTACACTACTTTCAAACCTTCATCCAAGGCATCCTAACAAACGGGTTGGTATGAGAGACGAAACAAGGAAAATTAAATACAGAATGTCAACGTCAGAGAATAACGTGAGTGAGTGAGTGAGTTGGATTTGACGCCGCTTTTAACAGTATTCCAGTTATATCACGGCGTGTCAGCTTAATGTGGGAGGAAAGCCCGAAGTGATGCAGGTCTCAGACGTTTACCACTTCGGTGAAACCCACGAGCACGGGTATGGTGCTGACAAACCTAGAAACATAATCGGGGCGAACCGGGATTCGAACCCACAATCATAGGTTTCTGGCGTGGCCAAGGGACGCAACTCTGCACAGCGAATCGCGGCGCCTTAGAAGACTGGGCCACCCGTGCCCCCCTATGGAATAACGAGTCTCCGGAACAGATTACACTGGGCGTGAATGGCAACGTAACGGTGAAACATATATGAATCGATCACTGAAAATCGGTGGTGACACCGGGGGTTTGAGAAAAGGGTAAACATGCCTTTCCTGCCCTACGGGTAGAAAGAAAGGGTAGAATAGAAACCTGACACACATCGACAAACGAAACGGGAGTATCATACACGCATTTCGAAAGAGGAACATACATATATAGCCTTGTCTTGATTACTAGTTTGGTCTAGTTAATAGATCGTCTGCCCGAAGAGCGAAAGGTCCGATCCCCGGTCGTGTCATACCAACAGACGTTAAAATATGGTACTTGTTGTTACCCTGCCTGACGCTCGGCATTGAGGGGGTAAAACAAGGACTGGTCGGCTCGGAGTCACTGTACTGGCATTAGTCAAGACAAGTACACGCACAGGCACACACGCACGCACGCATACCGCACAAATCATTTCCAGCACAATTGCCTTATTACGATTTTGGAATACTGATTCTTCGGGGGAAACAGAGAATTGCATCAAGTGAATTGAAAATTCATGGTCAGTCATTGTATGTTCAACAGCCATCAGACAGTCAAGGATATAAAAGAGGTTGAGAATTTTTATGACGATAGTGAGTCCTATTAACACCTGTCTGACAGACCCGTGAAGATTCCGGGGTAGAATAGGCCGTGAAAGGTGACTCTGATTGTCGTAAAAGGCGACTAACGGGATCGGGTGGTCAGGCTCACTGACTTGGTTGATGCATGTCATCGATCCCAATTGCGTGGATCGATGCTCATGATATTAATCACTGGATTGTCTGGTCCAGACTCGATTATTTACAGACCGCCGTCATATATCTGGAATATTGCTGAGTGCGGCGTTAAACAACAAAGCAACCAACCTGTCTGACATCGTCACGGAATGCAAGGGATGAGGATCCTGACCCCTTGATTAACCAGTCTGTCTTAATGCAGGCAAGCTAGATTTTGGACCACTATTCAAAAGTGTGATGAACATTTTGCGTGTGCATCAAAAACTATGTATGACGTGTGCACTTGACACGTGTAGTGTCTGATAACACCAATCTAAACGCTTCATCCATAACGTGAAATGGACACTCAGAGCTCCAGATAAGCTTTTGGTGTTGTGGGTATTTTACCCATGCATTTTAAAATCATTGGGTATCAGTAATTCTATCTGGGTATTCAAATTTCTGTTACCCACTAGTTTTTACACATGTGGGTATTTAAGTTAAATATTTTAAAACACTATTCATCTAGCCCCTGCAAACTGGTGTCGTGTGGGTTCGAGAGCTTTATAGGACCGCGATACTTCCACAAGAAAGTGTGATGGCAAATGATCATGATGTAACTGTCATCGTGGAGTTTGGCAAGGTTGACGGAATGTCCGTATTTAATTTCAAAATAAGTTGCTGATTTGCTAATCGAATACGCAGGGTTGCTTCACAATATTTTGATGATACGCACAAGTTTTATTTTTGTAGCGTATCTGTAATGTTCGTTGCGTATTTGATACGCTTGAATTTTAATTCACTGCGTATTCCTGCATTTCTGATGCGTATTTTACGCAGATACGCAGCTTATCTGGAGCTCTGGACACTTTATTATTGAAGATGTGGAATAATTGCGGTTGACAAATGTTTTGAGACCATAGCTTTTCACATAATACCATTTACGCGGTGTATGCCAAAGTGCAAAATTGCGACGATTGAAGAGGTGTGGTGAAATGGGGTTTAACGTCGCGTTCAAGATTATTGTATTGCACTTAGTCTTCAGTTACCCTTTCCGCGAACACGAGGTGTCATCACTGATTTTCAGTTACCCTTTCCGCGAACACGAGGTGTCATCACTGATTTTCAGTTACCCTTTCCGCGAACACGAGGTGTCATCACTGATTTTCAGTTACCCTTTCCGCGAACACGAGGTGTCATCACTGATTTTCAGTTACCCTTTCCGCGAACTCGAGGTGCCATCACTGATTTTCAGTTACCCTTTCCGCGAACACGAGGTATCATCACTGATTTTCAGTTACCCTTTCCGCGAACACGAGGTGTCATCACTGATTTTCAGTTACCCTTTCCGCGAACACGAGGTGTCATCACTGATTTTCAGTTACCCTTTCCGCGAACACGAGGTGTCATCACTGATTTTTAGTTACCCTTTCCGCGAACACGAGGTGCCATCACTGATTTTCAGTTACCCTTTCCGCGAACACGAGGTGTCATCACTGATTTTCAGTTACCCTTTCCGCAAACACGAGGTGTCATCACTGATTTTCAGTTACCCTTTCCGCGAACACGAGGTGTCATCACTGATTTTCAGTTACCCTTTCCGCGAACACGAGGTGTCATCACTGATTTTCAGTTACCCTTTCCGCGAACACGAGGTGTCATCACTGATTTTTAGTTACCCTTTCCGCGAACACGAGGTGCCATCACTGATTTTCAGTGATACACTCATATAATTGCGACCGATATTTTGCCTTTTACGCCTATGAAATCTGTTTCGGCTGATAATGGAGACTGATTGTTCCCTGTTGTTAACGTTTAGTACTTACAATAAATGACGCGTGTCAGTTTGTTTGCTATTAGCTCTGCTGAAAAAGATTTTCCAAAGGAGGACTTCAACTGGATTAATTTTGAAGGTAAATATGGTTAGGGCAGCGTGTACACCATTTAGAGTGAATAATGTGAATAAGAAAGTGGGTGTTTTCAGTGGGGTCATCGGATCCTGGCACGACACCGGCAGGTGACTCTGCCTACTGTATTGTGGACCGTTTTCCCCTAGACCGCGTCATTATGGTATTATGACGACATTATACAATATGGGTTAGTACCTATGGCCATGACTATCTCACTATAACTTAATGTCGTGACATCTCCTATTCGATATCTGTCTCCGTATATTTTTCAGTACAAATACCCAAAAGCAATGCTTACAGACAAGTCTCGAACCGGCGTCTGTGACAAACATCACGGGGACGATGCCGGGACAGCTCTACGACGTTCATGCACAGTGTCAAATGATGTTTGGACCTGGCTTCGTCTTGCGATCAGTAAGAACAAAATATATTTATCAGCAGTAGCAGAATTTCTGCCTTGGGCGCATCACGAACTATACAGGTGCAAAAACTACCTAACTGGTTGATTTTGACGCTATACTTTCTTACAAATGAGTGAATGAGGTTTTACGCCGCTTTTAGCAATATTCCAGCAATATCAGGGCGGGGGACACCAGAAATGGGCTTCACACATTGTACCCATGTCGGGAATCGAACCCGGGTCTTCGGCGTGACGAGCTAACGCTTTAACCACTAGGCTACCCGACCGCCCCCTTTCTTACAATGTCACCCATTATCGATCATGACATTTACAGGGTGTCGACATTGGTGGTTCTGAAAACATCTGCAAGAGAATGGTCTGTGGCAAGGAACAGCTTCAGTCGTTCCGCAACGCTGCAGAAGGAACGTCATGCGGTAATAAAACGGTACGTCACGTGAACGCCATATGTGTCTGTGCTTAACCCATGTTAACGTCTGTACCTACAGTGAAATCTGAATGGAAATTGAATGTACCTTTATCTGTTGACAGGCGTTATTATCATAAATATTACAAGTGTTGTTATTAGTATCACTACTACTACTAACACTGATAGTTATATGTTAAATAATACCACCATGGTGTCTGAATGACAAGGAACACAATGACAATACACCTCACACTTTCCCGGTCATGTCCCCGTATTCTGGACACCGTGAAGATCCGGATAGAATAGGTCTTCAGCAACCCTTGCTTACCTTAAAAGGCGACTGTGCTTGTCGTAAGAGGCGACTAACATGATCGGGTGGTCAGGCTTGCTGACTTGGTTGATGCATGTCATCGTATCCCAATTGCGTAGATCGATGTTCATTACCGTATTCGACGTAATAAACGCCCAGGGCGCTCTCAAAATTAGAAATAGGGGGCTCTTATTAGAATACTATTTTGATGGAAAAAAACAGAGTTGAAAGATAAATTTCGTGGCCTGGAATGTTTATGTACGACAGATATTTTTTTCCAAAATTAAATGCCCATAAGTGCGTATTATACGCGAATAAATAAGTATTGTGTACATTGATCAATCGGAAGGGGTGCTAATTGGGATTGTTCACTAGCCAATATATTAGCAAATGTCGCCGTGGGCGCTTAATAGAGCGGGGCGCTTATTACGTCGAATACGGTATGTCAATCACTGGATTGCCTGGTCCAGACTTGATACTTTACAGCCCGCCTCCATCCTGGAATATTACTGAGTGCGGCGTTAAACAACAAACAACAACCCTGTATTCTGATGTCAATTTGGAGCTTATTTGTCACAAAAATAGCAACTATATGTGTTACACGTGTGATTTCAGTGGTGTGTAGCTGGGCAGTGTGTTTTTTCCATTGATGCGCCAGAACAAAACAACAGTAAGTGTAGATTAATATTTATATTTATACCGTTTGGTGCCATTTGGAATAGCATATCAGATATATAAGACGGCGTAGCGCGTATCAGAGGAACCGTAGATGAGGCAGATCGTAGACCCAGGCAACTTAAGTGCTTCCCAGGAGCACGGGTGTGATGCTGACAAACCATGGATCATAACAAGATTAATCTTCTGATTGGAATCAGTACTAGCGGATCCGGCCAGCACTAAGGGGTGCAACTGTGCCGATGTGTCACAGCGCATTAGACCACCAGGTCACCTCGATGACGTTATAGACGTCCACTTAGACACATGCACAACATACATGTCCTCGGTTATCGACAGGCATGAGATATCTGCGCTCGTAATACTTGGTTTCGGTCGTCCTTGGGTCAGGAGTAGATAGATGGATAAAGGCCACAAATGTTATTCCACATTGTTCTCATTTTATTAGACCCGTGAAGATTCCGGGGTAGTATAGGTCTTCAGAAATCCATACTTGCCGTAAAAGGTGACTATGCTTGTCGTAAAAGGCGACGAACGGGATCGGGTGGTCAGGCTCGCTGACTTGCATCATGTCATCGATCCCAAATGCGTGGATCGATGCTCATGATATTAATCACTGGATTGTCTGTTCCAGACTCGATTATTTACAGACCGCCGTCATATGGCTGGAATATTGCTGAGTGCGGCGTTAAACAACAAACCAACCAACCAGCTTTCATTTTATTAAATGGGCAGGATACCAACGATACCTGATACAAAATTGGTAAGGGAACACTATGTTTATCTAGATGGACACCAGTACCCGTTACATTATATTATTTAAGGAAGAGGAGAAAACAAATGAAAGCGGACTCTATGCACTATTGCCATGGAACGGTTACAAAACATGTTAATGGGTAATCGATTTTCAGAATGTCAGTATGAGAATGTCTCATTGTGAAGAAAAACTGCAAATGTGTTTTGTCAGAATATTAATACTGGAAACGATTTTTAAAAAATCTTAATTTAAAAAGTAAAAATTCAATTTGAAAACTTGACGAGGAAATATAGTACCCCGGTGTGTGAGATGATGCCAAGTATATGTATATATAAGTACCGCTAGGGAGCACCATTCCGTTGATTGTGATGATCAATCAATTTCGGGAATTTGTCTACATTTTCAGCTGTCTGTCTCTTTGGGAACCAGCCAATCGTGTACCCGCAAAATAAAACATGTGCTGAGCTGATAAGTGCGACACCGCGACTGTGCTACACGTCTTATTATTTGACGGTCTGCTGCGAGACGTGTCCTGTCTACAAGAGAAGTGACGGTACACCATTTTCAATAATAGTATCTCTCGTAACGTCATTGCAAGCATGTTTTACTGTTCAATTAGCACGACTTCCATATTAGAATCTGATATTCTTTACATCTACACGTTCGATATACAGTAAACTACGTTTATAACGAACACGTTTATACCGAACTGACAGATATCACGAACTTATTTTTTGGTCCCGGGCACATGCTGTATATGTGCTGTATGTATGCATATAACGAACTGCGGTTATAACGAACTATAATTAGGGGTCCCTTTGAGTTCGTTATAACCGTAGTTTACTGTATTTGATGGGTCTTTTTTGTAATGGTGCTTTATAACGGACCGAACATTTGATAGTTTTCGAGAGAGAGGTTTGGGCTAGGATTTATTTGTGAGAAAATATAATTTGTTCCAGGAAAAATGAAAAAAGAAAATTGCCTTCAAAAGTTCAGAAACAATCATTATTGCGTGTTTAAAAGCAGTGACAACAACCACACCGCCTTAAAGCAGTATGAACGTGATTATGCAAACAATCAGTGTGGTTCAAGTGACTTTGTTCGAAATGTGCCTCTATTCAACCAGCAGTGAATGGGTACCCGGTAGGATGAGATGACAATGTAGCTTGGGTTGTATACTCCCTAGGGAGCTGAGAATGATTGTTGAGTGCACACTGATCCAGTGACCGGGGTAATAAAAGCGCTTTGAGCATGCCCAGTTTGATGTGGAAATATGCGCAAAATAAATGACCTATTATTATTATTATTATTATCATCATCATCATCATCATCATCATTATCATCACCACCACCACCACCACCATCATCATTATCATGAATCAATTCTCTGTGGTATTCAGTACGTGGACTATTTACCTCACCTTCGGTTTGGCTCATTTGGAATGCTGCCATCAATTTCTGGTGAATATGGACAGGAATTGTTTGATAGGCATTACTTAGAAGTTGAGGGATCACAAAGTAGACACAGTTTATCGATAACAACTTCTTTATTTACTTATTGTTGATAGTAAATAAAGAAGTTGTTATCCATAGAATGTGTCTACTTTGGAATACGGACACTATGAATGTTTTGTTTACCAAGGGGTTTGAAAATTATACGTTTGTACAAATATGCCTCGTGAATATTACTAATGTGTTCTTAAATATGTGATTTACTCTAGAAAACTGCCCATATGGAGATCGATTTATTAACTGTGCCACTGCAATAACAAGGGACACGAAACGCTTGTGTTACGGTGAAGCAAATGCCAATGGTTGTTGTGGAACATGTTCAGCTTTTAAGTCGTCAGTGGGTAAGTTTGTTTGTTTGTTTGTTTGTTTGTTTGTTGTTTAACGCCGCACTCAGCAATATTCCAGCTATATGACGGCGGTCTGTAAATAATCGAGTCTGGACCAGACAATCCATTGATTTACATCATGAACATCGATTCACGCAATTGGGATCGATGACATGCATCAACCAAGTCAGCGAGCCTGACCACCCGATCCCGTTAGTCGCCTTTTACGGCAAGCCTGCAGTGGCTAAGTAATGAGAGAGACCTTTAGAGGGTTTGTGTTAAGGAGGATATTATAAATACGGCCATCCGTTCGTCGTCAGTGTAGATAATGAAATGTCTCATTGAAATTATATAAGTGTTCATCTTGTTAACGTTAAGGGTGGTGGAGCGCGCGTCCTCCTGATGATTAAAACAATTTTACAATGAGGAAATGTCTTTCAATATTTCCAAACTTAGATTATTTTCTCTTAACTTTACATCACAATACTTAATTTGAGACCGTACCAGACCATCGAGATGAATAACATGGTATATATATATTAACAAAACAACATATAATCCAATGATAAATGTTGGATTTATCTGAATGAAAGTGACAATTTACCCAAGACTCGTACCTGTAGTATATATACATCTTGAAAGTCTAGCTTAACTCACTCTCGGTTGTAATTTAATTGTATTTTGTCCCCAGCAAATTGCACATATGGTGATCACTATTCTGACTGCACCACTGTGACCAAGGAAAAGAAAAATCTTTGTTACGATGAAAACAATGCCTACGGGTGTTGTGAAACGTGCTCGGCCTACTCGTCGGGAGTAGGTAAGTACAGATATAGAGAATCTCACCCGAGTGTCTTTTGATATCAAATATATCAACACGAGTTGATAAAAGTTGGAAAACTCCGAGGCTTGCCGAGAATTTTTTCCACTTTTATCAATGAGTGTTGATATATTTGATATCAAAAGACACGAGGGTGAGATTTTATTTATCATCCAACATGATTCTTCCAACTTTGTCAGTTTGTAGACAGTAATAAGCAGTGTCTTAAATGTAAAAAGTACTGCTAACAGCTTCAGTAGCAGAGCCATTAGTGATGTCATTTGATTGTGACGTCATGGTAACCAATGACGACATAGTGGCCTGCAAAGTATTGTGATGCAATTTCATTGCAGCGATATCTACAGTGTAGATATCGCTTGATCTTAACCAAGCGATATCTCCTGTGGGAGCCAGTTTTGGATGATAAATGACTGTTTCTGATTAATGGTCTATTAATACGTCTCGTCGTTGGTTTAAATGTTACATATATCCAATTAAATTAACAAAAATGGAATGATGGTATTGGTGCGGTTTGAGGAATGAAACTCTATCTAAATTCCACTACGTCATTTATATGTCACCGTAAGTAATTCGTGAGTACAGGTAGAGAGGGGAATACGTTTTACGCCGTTTTGAACGTTATTTCTGTTATCTCACGGCTTTATGTTTGAGAAATTACCTAACATTTAGTTACAGAGTAGGGAACGATTGTCATGACTACTGTGGTGCTGATAGACCAAGGTTCGGTTTGGTTTGGTTTGTTGTTTAACGCCGCACTCAGCAATATTCCAGCTATATGACGGCGGTCTGTAAATAATCGAGTCTGGACCAGACAGTCAAGCGATTGTTATCATGAACATCGATCCACGCAATTGGGATTCGATGACATGCTTCAACCAAGTAAGCGGGCCTGGCCACCCGATCGCGTTAGTCGCTACTTACACAAGCATGGTCGCCTTTTGCGGCAAGCATGAAATGCCTATTAATCATGATCATGTTGGTTCAAAGTGAGTGGATAAGTGAATAAGTGTGTGGTTAAAGCGTTCGCTCGTCACGCGGAAGCCCATTTCTGGTGTCCCCCGCCGTGATATTGCTAGAATATAATTGCTAAACCAGCGTAAATCAAAACTCACTCACTCACTCTGTATTCTGGTGTACGAGCCCATGTAGATCGTAAGATTTTCTACACTCCTCTAGTTACAGGGTAACTCATAGTGATTGAAGTCTAGGGCAACGATACCCCGGACATGTTTTTAACATTTTTTCCTTACTCATTTCATTATTATGTATATACCAGTAAATTGCACATATGGCGATCGCTATTCTGACTGCACTGCTGTCACCAAGGACAAGAGAAACCTGTGCTACAATGAAAGGAATGCCAACGGCTGTTGTGAAACTTGTTCAGCGTACTCGTCGCCTGTTGGTAAGTACAGATACAATCTCATTAAAATCAGACCTCAGTTCTCGCTACCGCTGAACAAAGATCTGAGGACATCCCATTACGGGTCACGTCAGAACGACCTTTCATCCGACCAATCAGAGCATCGCTTACCAGATTATGAAAGTGACAGTGGGAATGGGATTTCTAATCATGCAGCCTCGAAAACTTTAACTCCGAACGATAGTTATGTGTTTAACGACTGTATCCATACAATCTAGACCATCTATTAGCTATTCCAGAATGTTCTTTTGTTCAGGTTTCAAATTTGTAATCGAGAATTTGTCAAAATATGTTTCGAAGCGTAGTCGCCAATTTGAAATTAGTGCCGTAAAGTACGAGAAAGCTGCCTTCTGATTGGTCATTCCATTAGTCGGTCAAAGTTCGCGAAAGGTCGGTCTGACGTGACCCGTAATGGGATGTCCTCAGATCTTTGTTTAGCGGTAGCGAGAACTAAGATCTGATTTTAATGAGATTGATACAGATATGACTGTTGGTGATTGGTCAGTCTATTAATACGTCACGTCGTTGTTATAAATTTTGCATATATCCAGTTAATTTGACAAAACGTTTATTGAAAGGTGGTTTGGGTTTTGATCTGGATTTCAGGGGAGAGTGTGGCACCTTCAGCGGTAGCTGCGGATGTCAAGGGGACCTGGGTTATACTATTCGTTTACTCTTAGCTGATAACTCTTCCTTATCAAACCCTTATCTACGTACTATAGGGTGGGTCGTGTAGCCTTGTGGTCAAAGCGTTTGCTCGTCACGCCAATGACCCGGGTTCGATTCCTGACATGGGTATAATGTGTGAAGCCCATTTCTGGTGTCCCCCGCCGTGATATTGCTGGAATATTGCTAAAGGCGGCGTAAAACCATACTCACTCACTGTTTTATGAATACTTGTTATATGGAGCTATATGTTATTATGATAGATACATTTCACTGCTTTTAAAACATGATAGGTATTATTACATACTGTGAACCACTTTCCATAATATCCTATATTATCATTTTAGTCGCTACTTTAAGGTCTCGAGAAACTTAAATCATATCACACTTAAACTGCTTTATGTTATGAACTATTCAGAATGGATCATGTGTAAGCTATCATTATAATACAACTGATTTATTAACAGCTGTACTTTTCTATAAATGGTTATGGCAGCCATATTGGATTCAGTTGGTGGCTGTACATATGATGGTAAATCACTTAGCATATTCGACCTACATTTTTATTTGCAAAGTTTCATTCCTTTAACACAAAGTTTGTATTTATTCCCTATTTTGATTTTTGCGTTATCTTTTTTCCAGAAAACTGCACATATGGTGATCGTTATTCTGACTGTAGGGCTGTAACGTCGGCAACGAAATACCTATGTTACAAGGAAGACGTTGCCCATGGCTGTTGTGAGACTTGCCTATCCTATTCGTCAGGAGGAGGTACGTACAGATTATGGGGATTGTCTGGTTTGGGTTTCGAATGAGTTATAGTCAACCATTCAAGTTGTCAATTCAATTCAAGTAACTTTTTTAACACTAAATCGAAGTTTTAAGTCTGAAGTATGTGAAATAATATCATGTTAGTTTATCATTTCTACGATTCCCTTAGGCAAGAATGATAATGGTCGTTCGACCAACATAAATATATCTATTATTAATGAAATAATATTGTAATAATTACAGTAAAAGTATGCTATATTCATCTGATGATACTTACATTTCTTCTTGACCAGATATAGGTTTGTCTGCACCATACCCGTGCTCGTGGGTCTCGTCGAAGTGGTAAACGTCTGAGACCTGCATCACTTCGGGCTTTCCTCCCACATTAAGCTGACACGCCGCGATATAACTGTTATACTGTTAAAAGTGGCGTTAAACCCAACTCACTCACTCACTCACTCACTCACTCACTCACTCTTGACCAGATTGTAGGTTACGAAAGCTGCATCTATATCACTAATATAATTTGTTAAAAAATATTAATCATAATTAGTCCACCTTAATGCGACAACGTAAATTTACCAAGAGAATGGCCTGGGCGCTACATAATATTATTACCCTGGTTTTTGGATCAGCGTGCACTCGCACTGCATTCTCAGATTCCTGAGGAGTATACAATTCGTGGTATAAGGGAATAAGCATGGCCAGCATTCAAAGTACCCTAGCACTTAACTGTTTAAACAACGTTGTTTTGATAACCGTATTTTAAAAGAACTCTTTGGTTCACTGTGAGAGCACATATGTGACCAACTCGTGTTATTCCGGAACAAGCCGAATAGCGGGGTTACGGAAAGGCGCGAGTGGTGACGAATGTGTGAGAGCACTGCACGTGAATGTGCTCCCTGAGCCGATGGAATGCATGTCCAGGGGCACGTATACAATTCATATAGCATCAACTTGAGCACACTTAATTATCAATAACCTAACCATGATTTGCCCATGTTGAAGGGCCTATTGTAAGCAACATGGCCCTGATCACGATAAGAGTAATTTATTTTCTATCTGTTCGTTTCTTCGAACGAAATGCTACCTACTACTTACAATGCATAGAATGAATAAAACACATATTTCGCCGTGCATAAACGGATAAACTATAAACTACATTAGTTGTTAATTTCATAAAGTGTCTTCCATTTAACTTTCGTAAGCCTTCGGTGCAAATTTCGCGGGTTCGAATCCCGCTGGGGAAACACGCTTTTTCATGAAATGTTTCATCAAGGGACTAGTAGGGGAAAAGAGAAGTTCCGTCATTGCCTTGTGGTTTTAACTGAATTCAATTTCATAAAAATCAGATATTAGTTCTCTCTACCGCTAAACAAAGATCTGAGGACATCCCATTAGGGTTCACATCAGAACGACCTTTCATCCGACCAAGCAGAGCGTCGCTTACCAGATCATGAATGTGATTTCTAATCATGCAGCCTCGAAAACTTTCAAACTGGGTATTCCGAACGATAGTTACTGGCTTAACGACTGATTCTATACAATCTAGACCATACATTAGCCATTCCAGAATGTTCTTTTGTTCAGGTTTCAAATTTTTAAGCGAGAATTTGTCATAATATGTTTCGAAGCGTAGTCGCCAATTTGAAATTAGTGCCGTAAAGCACGAGAAACCTATCTCCTGATTGGCTAATGTCGACTTCTTGTCAGTAATTCCATTGGTCGGTCAGAGTTCGCGAAAGGTCGGTCTGACGTGACCCGTAATGGGATGTCCTCAGATGTTTAGCGGCAGCGAGAACTAAGATCTGATTTCAATGAGATTGAACTGAATTCAGTTAGGTAATGCCCGGTCAAAGACAAGGGAGAACAAAGTGGTGTGTTCCGGTAATGTTAATCAGAAGACGTACATGCTCGAGACTATGATCATCAATATAACTACATATTTGAAGGTTTCAACGCTGCTTGATTATGTTGCAGACTGTCCCTATGGCGACAACACGTTGAGTGACCCATGCACTGAAAGCAACTGCATCCCTTCCGGTTCCGACTACATTGGAAGGTGTTGTGACACTTGTCGCAATTTTGTGTCACAATCTACCACAACTACGACAGTAACAACAACGACTACACCAACAACTACCACGGCTACAACTACAACACCCACTACTACACCAACTACTAACACAACAACCACGGCTACACCACCAACTACCACTACACCATCAACCACGACTACACCAACAACTACCACTACTACAACTACTACTACTACTACTACACCGACAACTACAACACCCACTACTACACCAACTACTACCACAACAACCACGACTCTACCACCAACTACCACAACACCATCAACCACAACTACAACACCCACTACTACACCAACTACTACCACAACTACAACAACCACGACTACACCAACAACTACCACAACTACAACAACCACGACTACACCAACAACGACCACCGCACCAACTACAACATCTGCAACAACCACTAATACACCAACTTCCATTACTACATCAACAACTACCACTACTACACCAACTACTACAACGCCAACTGCAACAACGGCATCACAGACGTCATTGACAAGTACAGCTACAACCAAATCCGCACCTACACCCACAACAGTCAATCCCATCAGCGGTAAGTTGGTTGGTTGGTTGGTTTGTTGTTTAACGCCGCACTCAGCAATATTCCAGCTATATGACGGCGGTCTAAAAATAATCGAGTCTGGACCAGACAACCCAGTGATTGACATCATGAGCATCGATCCACGCAATTGGGATCGATGACATGCATCAACCAAGTCAGCGAGTCTGACCACCCGATCCAGCGGTAAGTAAAACAGACACTCATATTTATTATTGGTCCCCAGGAACAACGGCTTGTCGTAAAATGTGACAAGTGAGTGAGTATGGTTTTACGCCGCTTTTAGCAATATTCAAGCAATATCACGGCGGGGGACACCATAAATGGGCTTCACACATTGTACCCATGTCGGGAATCGAACCCGGGTCTTCGGCGTGACGAGCAAACGCTTTAACCACTAGGCTACCCGACCGCCCCTAAAATGTGACTAAATTGGATCGGGTGGTCGTGTTCGGTGGTTTGCTTGATTGCATATCATCGTACCCCGAAAGTGTGGATCGTTGTCATACCATTAACCACCGATTCGTCTGGCACAGACTCGATTAGTTGGAATAGTTGGATGATATAGTTGGAATATTGCTGACGACGGACTAAAACAACAAACGAATACACGTTAATGAGTGATTTGGTTGGTTGGTTTGTTGTTTTACGCCGCACTCAGCAATATTCCAGCCATATGACGGCGGTCTGTAAATAATCGAGTCTGGACCAGACAATCCAGTGATTAATATCATGAGCATCGATCCACGCAATTGAGATACGATGACATGCATCAACCAAGTCAGCGAGCCTGACCACCCGATCCCGTTAGTCGCCTTTTACGACAAGCATAGTCGCCTTTTACGGCAAGCATGGGTTGCTGAAGACCTATTCTACCCCGGATCTTCACGGGTCCGTTAATGAGTGAAGAATGTAGAGATAGAAAATCCCAGGAGACAGCAATCTCCTGCCACCAATTTCTCCTTTGTCAATTATTTCCTTTAAGAAATAATTTGTTCATGTTGAAACATAGGTATTAACATAAATGAAATTAATTAGTCAGGTAATTAATTACGTAAAATACTCGTTTGTTTCCAGAGATCTTAACAGAACCACAAAAAATAATCATAGCGGCGAGCTTCGCTGTAGGTCTTGGGATACTCATCATCACTGCTGTCATCGTCTGTGTCAAAATCAAAAAGTGCGTACAGCTATCTTCTTTAGATTTAGAGATTTGGGGTGGGGTGGGGGGGGTGGGGGGTGGGATGGGGGTGGTGTCAGACTGTTGAAAATTAAAAGATCGCCTGTAAGAAAAAAATATATTGTTGCAAGGTTTTATTTTCTTTTAAAAAAGCAGGCTCAAAGTCTTAAATTAAATAATATAATCTTATCTACACGCACGCACGAACGCACGCACGCACGCACACACACGAACAAACAAAATGAAAAAATAACGATTGATGCACTTCGCGGGGTAAGAACCGCTTTATTACAATATAGATCTTGATTATCGATCAGATCGTCTTGACTGGGCGCCGACATTTTGTTTGAAGTAAATGCAGGCGATATGAGAGATGGAATCTGATTGGCCAATAGGAGGAACATAGAAGGGGCATAACTCGTAATAATCACTGGGGGCGCTTCGATCGAGCCTGGAAATTTCCAGCCCAGTTCGGCAAGGGTGAAAACTGGACTTTTATAGTCAGTTACCGCCCTTGCCTCGGAAAAATGAGCGCAAAATAGTTATCCACTATACAAACAGAACATGCAATGGAAGCAAATCTCAACAGCAGACACATTGTTGAAGTAAAATAATACTGTACAGCTGATATTTGGCCACTGGTCATCAGTTCATTATTGTTACGAGGTGCTTTTCAAATTGAAACGCAAAGGTCAGTGCAGAAATCATTACCTAGAACTAAATTACAAAATCAATAACTGACCACTCAAGATCAATGAATAAACATTAAATTGGTGTGGAACACTAAGTTGTCGTTATTACAATCAATTGTCCAAGTAGGTGGCAACAGCCCTGGACTTAATGTGAAGTGAATGTTCAGAATTGTGTGACTGTCGAAAGTCTTGAAACAGTCCGTTCTTAGCTGATCTTGAATCCGGAATAGGGGCGGTCGGGTAGCCTAGCGGTCGAAGCGTTCGCTTGTCACACCGAAGACATGGGTCAGTGTGAAGCCCCCGCCGTAATATTTCTGGAATATTGCTGAAAGCGGCGTAAAACCATACTCACTCACTGATTCCGGAATAGTGTGTCGAGGCATCGAGCTGGTCGTGTTTGTAAACAACAAGGGGCGGTAACTCTACATTCCACTCACTCGCTGCCCCCGACAGTACTCGACGACATTAGCGCTTCAATCATTTGCAAATACTCTTACAAAAATCTCTAATGATTATGGGATTTGTATTCAGTGGATTTAAACATGTGCAGTGATTTGCTAAATTTTCCTTGAGTATTTTGACTATATTCTTCAACGTATCACATTGTGCAGTTTGCTCCTTGTTGATTTACGGGAGTTATGAGGGTTATTTTTGCGATAGGCTTATGTACACAATTAGGTGGTACTTAGTCATATTGATAAATATATTGTGTCCACTTTTTCAGAGACGTTTGCAGAATATGGCCTAAAGCAAAACCTCCACCGACACAAACTGGAGACTTCGATTACACTTCTCCTCCTCTGGGGCGTCTTCGCGGGGGTTCTCATACCCAACACGTTTTTAATGTTGGCCGATTGAGTTAGACATTGATACCCAGTACAGGCTCACCCAAATGATGCACAATCATGCATGGTCTTAAATAGCGTGTGGGCTTGTGTGCGTGCGTGTGGGCTTGTGGGCGTGCGTGCGTGCGTGTGCGTGCGTGCGTGCGTGCGTGCGTGCCAGAGCGGGAGTGTGTGGCTTATGGAAAGCTTATTTTCTTATTCCACCGAATGGCTTCGTGTTCACCACAGAAATGTGCATACAAAAGGTTCAGCTTCGACTACAAGAGGCTAAAAATTTAGACATTTATATATTATCACCCTTTTCCACCTATAGACAGAATTGTCAAATGAAAATCCGTAAACCAAGAAATACTAGTATTCCGGTATTATCTGTTCGCATTATTTTTTTTGTCTGATCTAAGACATGAGGGGCGATATTACCATATTTTCTTCACCACTATTCCTGCAATATCAAGCAGTCACAGAGGGTTGATCTGAATAGGCGTTGGTTTACTTATTTAAGTAAATGTCATTAACCCTTTTACGCCAATTGGAATCTGTTTCGGCAGCTAATTCGGCTGATTTTTCTTTGGCATTTCTAAATTTACAATCCATAATCAGATTTATTTTACGTTCACATCTTCACTTTTCATATTGCACAGTTCACAAATAGATTTTGGAAACTATTGCATAGCAAGAAAATCATTTCAGCAATAAATAGATATCAATGTGCCATTCGGAAAAAGTGCCTACTAAATTCAAGTGTGTCCTCGTACTTGTATTTGAAAGAAGTGTGTAATTAAACTAGTATGAAACACATTTTTATGTGTCTAATAGTTTCAAAATATACGTCTTCATTTTTTTTTATAACTCTCCACTTGTTTGAGGTGTACCTCTTTTGTATGTTTCATATTTGTGTTTTGTCCTTTTTAATAAAGAAAGTCTGTTTTACTTGTTCCTTGTCCTTTAAAAATATTTTCAAAAAATTCAAATATTGTTCATATTAATTCAGTCACAATAAGGGCAACGTTTATCATGTTTATGTTCAAAATACTTGCAGTCTAAGTTGGCACCATGCACGTGGGTATAACATTTAGGGCTTTCCTCCCACATTAAGCTGACTCGCCGTCGACGTAATAGAGCTGAAATGCTTTTCACAACAGCTATAAACTCACTCAGTCACTTCGAGTACACATAAGACTCCTTGGAAAAAAAGCCCGAGAAACTATGAAATCAAATTTGGTTGGTTGGTTGTTTAACGCCGCACTCAGCAATATTCCAGCTATATGACGGCGGTCTGTAAATTATCGAGTCTGGACCAGACAATCCAGTGATTAATATCATGAGCATCGATCCACGCAATTGGGTTCGATGACATGCATCAACCAAGTCAGCGAGCCTGACCACCCGATCCCGTTAGTCGCCTTTAACGACAAGCATAGACACCTTTTACGGCAAGCATGGGTTGCTGAAGACCTATTCTACCCCGGAATCTTCACGGGTCCAATCAAATTTAGACAGACAATGGGTAAACATACAAACGAGGGAGAGCTAATGTTGAAAGCGAGTTTGTATTTGACATGTTTTTAAGCACAGTGTAAGCAGATTTACTTTTTATCTGCATTTGATTTCTTAACTCCCTGCAGTGGCTGTGACCATTAACACATGTTAAACAAGCATGAAATACTCACATCCCCCGCCAATATGACATGTCGGGTGTGTGCAATGCATTAGCTCCTGTGAACTATGTTCACTGGGCCTTTTTGTAAAGAAATATAGTACGTTTTTCAAGATCTGTTTCGGAAACGAGGACTACATCCATTTTCAGTCTTAATCAAAGTCGTTGCCATGGAAACTCGAAAAATAACTTTTAAAAAAAAACCAAACTAGACCTATCAATGTGCAAAATAGGGTGAAGAAAAATGGTACCGTTTTCAAGATCTGCTCCGGAAACGAGGACTACCGCCATTTTCACTCTAAATCAAAGTCGGTGCCATGGAAACTCGAAAAAATTATTTTTTTTAAATCCCAAACTATCAAAAGGCACCAGTTTACCACTAGATCTATCTATGTGCCAAGTTTGGTGAAGAAATATGGTACGGTTTTCAAGATCTGCTCCGGAAACGAGCACTACCGCCATATTCTGTCTAAATCAAAGTCGGAGCCATGGAAACTCGAAAAATAACTTTTTTTAAAATCCCAAACTATCAAAAGGCACCAGTTTACCACTAGATCTATCTATGTGCCAAGTTTGGTGAAGAAATATGGTACGGTTTTCAAGATCTGCTCCGGAAACGAGCACTACCGCCATATTCTGTCTAAATCAAAGTCGGAGCCATGGAAACTCGAAAAATAACTTTTTTTAAAATCCCAAACTATCAAAAGGCACCAGTTCACCACTAGATCTATCTATGTGCCAAGTTTGGTGAAGAAATATGGTACGGTTTTCAAGATCTGCTCCGGAAACGAGGACTACCGCCATTTTCAGTCTAAATGAAAGTCGTTGCCATGGAAACTCGAAAAATATACTTTTTTTAAATCCCAAACTATCAAAAGGCACCAGTTTACCACTAGATCTATCTAGGTGCCAAGTTTGGTGAAGAAATATGGTACGGTTTTCCAGATCTGCTCCGGAAACGAAATGTGACGGACGGACGGACGGAAGGACGGACGGACGGACGGAAGGACGGACGGCACCCATTCCTATATCCCCCTTCCACTTCGTGGCGGGGGATAATAAATACGACAATAACGATTTCTATGATCATAAGAGATCTTTACCAAAAGAAGAGTCCATTGTACGATTCCGACAATATCACGCGCAAGCGTCCATGAATCACCATCAAATAGTGATAATACCAGGTGTTCGTGAACAGTTGAGTGTATCCTGCCCCACCAGTGGCACCCGTCACAAACACATGCAAATGCAAGTCAATTGTACATATGAAAACAAATACCAAGGGAATGTATGGTATATTACAAAATAGAGGATGGAATCTGGCATCATTTTTGTCACTTGACGCCGCCGTTTCAGCGAGATTTCCAGTTTTGCTATTGGTTATAGAGTAAGTGAAACAATGGATGATAACGTATGATGCATATTCCCTGCTAAGACTTAAAAAAACATACAAATATAATGAGACCTTATCACACAAATCAGTTAAACCCTGAAAACAAGTTCTTCGGGTCTTTCAAACACATATATCGAGATATTTGCTTTTCAGAAGAGTAAGACGTTGTGCTCAAATCTTCATATAATGCTAACAATAGTTGGGACAGCAGAAAGGGGTTTCGTCATCAATCAATTCCTATCATGACTGACGACGCATGTCATTCTCAGCTCGATTAGTGAGGGGGTGGTGGGGTAGTCTAGTGGTTGAAGCGTTGGCTGGTCACACCAAAGACTCAGGTTCGATTCTCCACATGGGTATAATACAATGATTGAAGCCCATTTTCCGGTGTCCCCGACGTGATATTACTAGCAGCGGCGTTAAACCATACTCGCTCACCTAGTGAAATCACGTGTTCACTTCACAAAGAACACACATATATGGACTAAAATAAAATGTTTCTGGGGTATCGGCGAGTCCTGGCTGTGAGTCACTGTTACCAATAAAAAACAAATTTCGTCACTTGAAGCGTACTTCAATAAATGTGTGTTTGTTGTTTAACGACGCACTCAGCAATATTCCAGCTATATGACGGCGGTCTGTAAATAATCGAGCCTGCGCAAGACAATCCAGTGACTCGTGTCATGAGCATTGATCCACGCAACTGGGATACGATGACATGCATCAACAAAGTCAGCGAGCCTGACCCCCCGATCCCGTTAGTCGCCTTTTACGGCAAGCATGGGTTGCTGAAAACCTATTCTACCTAGGATCTTCACGGGCATTTCAATAAATGACATGCTTGGGGGCTGTCAGTGTATTAAGAGCTGAGCTCAATGCACATGTTTGTTGGTATTCTTGGAGGGAATATATTTTTAAAATATTAATTTTTTATTAAAAATCCTACTTCCTCTTCACTTTTGCGATGTTCTCGAGAAACATTCACCTCTCAGTTGATTTTATCATATGTTTAATATTGAGTTTAAAATACCTTATATAAGCGATATTATAACCAAAACATGAACTCTAATAGTGCTTAGTCAGCACTCAAAGCATACTTCTGCTGTACGTGGTTTTATTTTAAAACTTTGTAAAACTTTAAAAGAATAAGTGTAATACACAACTACTGATGGGTATCATAATAAGATCTTATCTTTGAAATCAATACATTTGCTTTTTTCGGCACAAATTTACAACATTTCAAACATCGTAGGGGTCCCTTGGTTGAGATTAATTAAAATTCTTATCCCAGTTTTCATTGAACCAGACCCGTGAAGATCCGGGGTAGAATAGGTCTTCAGCAACCCATGCTTGCCGTGAAAGGCGACTATGCTTGTCGTAAGAGGCGCCTAACGGGATCGGGGGATCAGGTTCGCTGACTTGGTTGCTGCATCTCATCGTATCCCAATTGCATGAATCGATGCTTATGATGTAAATCACAGGGTTGTCTGGTCCAGACTCGATTATTTACAGACCGCCGTCATATAGCTGGAATATTGCTGGGTGCGGCGTTAAACAACAAACAAACAAACAAACAAAATGATTGAACCAATATCTTTGCACAAAACTACCTACCTACGGATTACTTTTTACAAACTGTTGCTGGAATGAGTGATGGTTAAATAGAAATAATTAAATTTAACAAGATTGTTCAATTTTCAATTACATAAACAGCAAACACGGTATACTTTCTTTTGCCCATATTTACTTTTGCCCGACAATGTTTCTAGGTTTGTCAGCACTATACCCGTGTGGGTTTCACCAAAGTGGTAAAGTTAACACCTGAGACCTGCATCACTTCGGGTTTTCCTCCCACTTTAAGCTGACACGCCGTGATAAAACTGAGATACTTTTAAAGCGGCGTTAATTAAAACTCACTCACTCACTCACTCACTCACAAATAAAAGTAAACCGGGCATGACGCACATTGCATTATCCACGTGCATGAATGGGTAACTATTATCATGTTAAAATATCATTTTGTTATATATCTTTTGTCTTATATAAAGCGCCGTTTTACACAATATATTCCCTTTCTCGTGCTATAAATAATTTATTATCGATATCACAAAGTTTGATTTATCAATAAATACATGTATTGATATTAGAAATACGATTATTAGATAAGTTGAAATCGGATGTAATTTTAGAAAATTCGATTTTTAAATCACTGAAATTCTTTTTAGAAATTACAATTCGAAATCTACTCGCTGCGATCGAAGATCGAAATTGTGATATCAAATAATATTTAATAGTACCAATAATTATTTCATGATGATAAAATCGCTAATTTGTGATATCAACAAAAACAAAAAATTATTACCCGATATATCTGATTACTACGGTGGCCCATAAGGGACATGGAGTCTGTTTTTCCATATTTTGATATTTCACTTACATTTATCGTAACCTTTTGCAAATTAACACGATTTGTCTTACAAATATGTGATAAATCATGTGTAAAGAAGATATTGAATCGCTGAAAAACGAAACGAAAATGTCAAAAACTAAAATGAAAATGTCAAAAACACAAAACGAAAATGTCAAAAACTAAAATGAAAATACAGAAAACTATTTCCACCGCGGTGATAATATTTACACCGAGGTGAAAACTATTTCCACCGCGGTGATAATATTTACACCGAGGTGAAAACTATTTACACCGCGGTGGAAATAGTTTTCTGTGTATTCATTTTAGTTTTTGACGTTTTGTGTTTTTGACATTTTCATTTTAGTTATTGACCTTTTCGTTTTGGTTTTTGACATTTCCATTTTAGTTTTTGACATTTTCACTTCACATTTCAGGGACTCAAAAGCTACTTAAAAGTACATTTTCTATGTTTTCGGATGTTTTTATACATGATTTATCGCATATTTGTATGGCAGATTGTGTAAATTTGCAAAAGGTTAAGATAAAAGTAAGTTAAACATCAAAATATTGAAAAACAGACTCCATGTCCCTTATGGGCCACCGTAGATTACTATACACGATGTTCTGTGGTTTTCTTGTCTTTGTTGAAAGTCTTGTGTGGCAGTGTTATGAGCGAGCTTGCGCAATCAAAACAGGAAGAGACATTGTCACGTGACAAAGCACAACCACAAGTGCCTCTCTGTGCGTTTATAAGGTAAATTATCTAAACTGTCTGACTGGGCTTTACTTGGTTAATTTGAACGTACTCGTGCATGTTAAAGACATACAGACTATGAGTGTGACAATTTCAGTTCATCACATCGTGTCATGTCATATTATATGGATATGACACCACGTACACGTCCAAGGACCAAGGTACGACCGTACTCTGTCCATACCAACCTACTTTCGTTATTGCAAGTTCGACACGTCGAGTAATAATGAGAGTAAATGTGAATGCAATTGTCTGGAAAAGTGCAGTGTGTAAACAGTAGCATGGGTTTTAATAGGAAGTCGTCTTTTGCATGTCCTATTTGCTGAAAACCGATTGTAACAACTGCTTTACCGGCCATCACCCTAACTCACAGTCACGAGTTACCTCCCTTTAAACGTTTCCCCCAAATGGGATATTTGCCATTCTCAACTTATTGACACCTCTTGCGATTGTGTGATGTCACATGACCTCTGACACATTTTTGTTGTGAAGCAGAGACTTATCTGGGATTCCGAATTAAGTGGCAAATTCGGAACATATTGTTATTTTTTTTCTAAACTATTTATTTTAAAAGTTATTTTCTAAATTTCAGAGGCATTTAAAAACAACATTGTATAATGTAGATCTATACAATTGTATACAATTATGTAAAAATAAACATTCAAGGCTCATATTCTTTATTGGTCCTGTTATCAGTGAAATAAAAGTCATATTGACTAAGTCATCTCATTAGTTATGAATATATTAACATGAATTGGGAATATTTTTAATTTTACACTCATCAGACATTTGCTGCAGACTTTGGTCTGAAAAACGGCCTCTGATTAGTTGTAGATCTAGATATATATCCCTGTGATGGCTATTAAATTGTTCACTGCACTCTTCACAAAGCCGACACAAATATTTTCATAAAATTTGTATCAGGAACTCAGGCAATGGTGTTTGTTTCAATGTCAGAGGGAAACATCCTCCATCATGTTTGAATTGAACTGTGAATGTGTGGCAGGACTATAAGACAGGTTTAATCACCAGACTGAAGGAGCCAAGGCAACATGTGACACCTTCCTTCAGATCTCCAGATAACTTTTGGAGCAATTGAATTTTTACTCTAGGGGTTCTATTTTGATTGGGTTACCGTATTCGAGTTGAAAGATTGCAAATTTTGTGGTTTATGCTCACAGCCTGAAATTATATATCAGAAGAATCTGTGTGTATTATACACGATAGATATATCTCTGAGAATTAATTGCCCATAATTAAGGGTGCATATATCTCACGACGATAGATAAATCTCCGAGAATTAATTGCCATGATTAAGGGTGCATATAACAAACGAGTGCATATTTTTACATGAATAAATAAGTCTTGTGCACATTGATCAATCGGAAAGGGTGCTAATTGGGATTGTTCACTAGCCAATACATGAGCAAATATCTCCATGGGGGCTTAATAGAGCAAGGCGCTTCTTACGTCGAATACGGTATTACATTTTTCATTGGGTAACCAATAATTTTTCACTCATCTATTCATCAATCTAATGGGTTTTTCCCCCAAAAGAGTAAACATTTTAAGATTTCAAACAAATGAAATCATGTTTTAGATGTATATAACTGTTCTAAAAATATAGGCTTGACTTGGAAAGTAAATTATTTCGTAATTGTGTTTGGAAATTAGCTCCTTTGTACGCAAGCTGAAAAAGCTTCATTGGTTATTTATGCGTGCTGTTTTTATACATTTGAGTTTTTCATTTAATGAATGCGTTTCTGTACGCAAGTTAATTGAAAGTTATTGGGTTTACGCAAATATGCTGCTTATCTGTAGCTCTGCTTCCTTGATACATTTTTGCACATTCATTATCCACTATCTGTATCTAGGCCTATCTAAAATCAAAAATGATCACCTTGATAAGAGGCTTCCACAGGAGATATCTCTTGGGTGAGATCAGTTAATTCATTCCAGGCTCTAAAGTAGTTATCAAAATACAGTAAACTACGGTTATAACGAACTCAAAGGGACTACTAATTTTAGTTCGTTATAACCGTAGTTCATTATAAGCATATAAACAGCATAACTACAGCAAATAGTCGGGACCAAAAAGTAAGTTCGTTATATCCGTCAGTTCGTTATAAGCGTGTTCGTTATAACCGTAGTTTACTGTATACAGTCCACTACACCATTTCGTTAATTTACAGGACCTTCATATTGCCTGCAGGGACCCTTAAAATTAATTATTGTATTATGTGAGTCAAGGTAAAACCCTATTGTGTCTTTTAACATCAAACACATAAACACCTGTCGACATAAGTTTTGTAAGATATCTTGCAAAACACCACATATCCATGGACACATACTTGCCAAGCATTTATGTACGGATATCAATCTATCCTTAAAATTGTGCCTGGGGGCACGGGTGGCCCAGTCGTCTAAGGCGCCGCAATTCGCTGTGCAGAGTTGCGTCCCTTGGGCACGCCAGAAACCTATGATTGTGGGTTCGAATCCCCGTTCGCCCCGATTATGTTTCTAGGTTTGTCAGCACCATACCCGTGCTCGTGGGTCTCGTCGAAGTGGTAAACGTCTGAGACCTGCATCACTTCGGGCTTTCCTCCCACATGAAGCTGACACGCCGTGATATAACTGGAATACTGTTAAAAGCGGCGTTTAACCAAACTCACTCACTCACTCACTCACTCACTACAATTGTTCCTCTTGCTATTTGGAAAGTGTGAATGTAATATATTTTTGGTTTCGTTTCCATGGTAACAATTTCGAGGAAATTTCAAATCAGTGAAGAATTCATTACAAGTGCATACGAATGTGGTTTAATGTCACATTCAAGATTGATGCACTTACGTTACAACATGTGTGCATGTGTGTGGGGGTGTGTGCAGCACTCAATGTGAATACCCCACTCAGACACACGATACTGACTCTGAACCGACCAGTCCTTCTTATATCCCCTAAATTCTGAATGCCAAGCAGGGTAACAACAAGTACCATCTTTTAACATTTTTTGGTATGATGTGGCTGGGGATGGAACTACAGACCTTCAGTTCTCCGAGCAGATGCTCTATCCACTATTCAGAGACAGTTTTGGTGTGTTATGAATTATTTCTTGGCAGGGTGTATATAAATTCTTAGCAAGTACATGCAGGTTGTGCATTGTATTTTGGCTGCCATCTTTTCGTTTCGAGAATGGTATACACATTTTACCATTGTGTCGGTTAAGAAAGAATAAATAAAAGTCAGTCCTGTTTTTGTTTGAAGATTTTTTGAGTCTGTGACGTCATAGTTAGTCTACATCATCTGTATTAATTTCAGTTATCAATAGTTTTTAGAGCCGTGAAGGTACGGGTTAGAATTGATCTTCAGCAAACCCATGCTTGTTGCAATAGGGGACTAACGGGATCGGGTGGTCAGACTCCCTGACTTGGTTCCTGCATGTCATCGTATCCCAATTACATAGATCAATTCTCATGTTGTCAATCACTGGATTGTCTGGTGCAGACTTGACTATTTATGGACTGCCGTCAAATAGTTTTAATATTGCTGAGAGCGGTGTTAAACAACAAACAAACAATATTCTTTATGACCAGTTTCTTTGCCTTAGAGTATATAGATCAGAACAATGATTTGGTCATGTGTGGCGAGTTGCGGAGTATTCTAGGATCTTTCCTCTTTAACTTCTTACTTGTCCTGTTATCAGTGGAATACAGGTCACGTTTATAAAGCCATAACAGTAATAATAACTACACGAACATGAATTGGGAATGATTTTATCCCAATATTGACTACTGACTTTTGTGTGAGACTTGGGTCAGCTGAACTTCAGCCTCTGAGCTGGTAAATCCCTTCCTGTATGTGGTTATATATATAGGCCTTGTACTCCTGACTGTCCTGAACACTCAACATTCACCCTACTTTCATATTGAATGAGGTTCTACTTTCATATCTGTAAATAAACCGTACTGTCAAACGTGTTGCAATTCGCTGTGCAAAAGTGTGTCACTTGGCAGGCAAAAAACCTGTGATTGTGGGTTTGAATTCAAGATCAGCCTGCTTATGCTTCCAGGTTTGTCATCCTGTGAAGATTCCGGGGTAGAATAGGTCTTCAGCAACCCATGCTTGCCCTAAAAGGCGACTATGCTTGTCGTAAAAGGCGACTATGCTTGTCGTAAAAGGCGACTAACGGGATCGCGTGGTCACGCTTGCTGACTTGGTTGATGCACGGTCATCAATCCCAATTGCGTGGGTTGATGCTCATGATATTGATCACTGGATTGTCTGGTCCAGACTCGATTATTTACAGACCGACATGATATAGCTGGAATATTGCTGAGAGCGGCGTTAAACAACAAACCAACCAACCAACCATGCTTCCAGGTTTGTCAGCACCATACTCATGCTCATGGGTTTCACTAAAGTTGGAAACATCTAAGACCTGCATCACATCGTACTGTTCCCGAAACAAGCTGACACGCTGTCATATGACTGAAATATTGTTCAAAGAGGTGGTAAATCCAACTCGTTCACTCACCCACTCACTCACAAAACCATGTTTTTAATTCACTGTAAAAGTAGGCGCTAACAAGGATTTGTCGTGTAAAAGTGTATGTTTTAATTTCAGATATGTGCCCTCCATCCGAAACTATGAAGATAACGTAGCAACCAGTACACAAAATATGGCATGTGTCTCAGTTTCACAAAGTCTGCGAGAAGATTTCTTAACCTGCAAGATATGTTTGAATATCTTTGACTCGCCAAAGATCTTAAGTCCGTGTCTCCATACCTACTGCAAGGGGTGCATTGCAAAGCTCATAGAGCGATCTCAATCTGATTCCATCCTCTGTCCAGAATGTCAAAGACCGGTCAGAATCGCAGACAAAAACCCAGAGTCCCTCCAAGACAATTTCTTTGTGAATGGCCTGGTTGACGCTTTTTCAATCGACAACTGCTCTGTGTGTAAATTACGAGGATTCAGCAACTCGGCAAGTCATCAGTGCCTTGACTGTGGTGACAGTCTCTGCAGCAACTGCTCTGCCGGCCATCTTGCCTCCAGGACAACAGTGAACCACAGAGTTGTGCCCCTTGAGGATGTAGCTTGTGGGAAGTATGATGATGAGATCATCAAGAGGAAGCACCTGTACTGTGTTGAACACAGGGACAAGGAGTGTTCCATCTATTGCAAGTCCTGCAGCAAACCTATCTGTGTCCAGTGTGCTCTGATTGTCCACAGGGACCATGACCTGTCCAGCCTGGAAGACGGCTCAGCTGATGCGGAGGAGGTTGTCCATTACATAGTCCAAGAGAGTCAGGAGCTTCTGGAAAACCTTGGTGTCCTTTGGAAGAAGGTGCTGACTGATCAAGGGAAGATTCAAGAGGAACAACAGAATGCAGTCAATGAGATTGAAATCAAAGCTGAGGAAATCATACAAAACGTGATTGCGCAGAAAGACTTGGTGGTTGCCCAGATACACAAGGCTTATACGGACATGTTGAATGAGGTTGCTACTCTGAAAGTGGAGGTGGACAATGCAGGCAGATCGGCCAGGAAGATGGTTGACACCACCAATGTTATTGTGCAAGAGAGAAGTGGAGCTGAACTCCTGCTCCTCACAGAGACCCTGAAGCAGGGAATGTTGCAGGTCCAGGATGTCTACAAGAGACTTCAGCACAAAACCATCCCTCTTGATGTGCAGATTTCCTGGAATGTGGATCCAAGGGCGCATGATGTTCTGAGTAGGTCAGTCTTTGTCGTGAAGGACCGATTTAATGAACACAGACCTCCACCTGGCATGAGTAATTGTGTACAAGATGTTTCCTTCTCAAATACAGTATCAGCAGCAGCATCATATGCAAGTCTTCCAACAGATATTCCCAGGAATTCTCCTGAATTAGTGATGAACGGATCAATGACCCCAGCGAAGAAATACCTATCAGTCAGTTCGTCGTTCTTGTTTCAACCTTTGCAGTCACACACAGTTACAGCAAGTCCTGAGGACCAAACTGCAAGGCTTAAGAAGACTTTACAGCAGTACAAAATTCTGGATCCTCCAACTGTGAAACCATCTGAAGGTGCTGCTGCTGCTGCTGCTGCTGCTGCTGCTGTTTCTCCATCTACTGCCTTACAGTTGTCTCCTCCACAGCCAAGGGTACGAACCTACAGTGACGTGCTGAAGCATGCGTCGGTTGCTGTTGTTCCATTCAAACAGAACAGCCATTCATCAAGCATTAGTCTTCAATGGATTTCGGACTTGAAGGTGTCGGTGAAGAAAGATTCTTCAGAAACGGAAATCTTAGGTTTAGCTTTCTTTGGTTACGACAGGATTATTCTGACTGATCAAGGGAATAGTAAAGTCAAATCCTTGGTCAAAGATGGCACTACTCTGTTTGTGAAGGAGTTTTCTGAGAATGGTAAATCGCCATCTTCAATCGCTTCTATCAAGGATGTCATAGCATTTGTAATCCAGAATGTGCTATATGTTGTGACAAAGCAGTATGTCACAATAGCAAGGGTTGTGTTGCCCTCGACAGCCCAAGAGGAGGAGAATGCATCATACCCTTTGTGTTGGTATGATGAAGAATCTTTCCTTGTCAGCAATCTCTCTGGCAACAAGCAGTGGGTCATTAGAGTGAGCGGGGAGCACGTCTATGAATTCCAGTGTCCTGCAAGGTCCCCAGTCTTTGCTGTTGCCCGGGATTTCGGCATGAGGTACCTCTACAGCTCATGGGGTCAACCAGGTCAGGCTCTAAGATTCCACTGCTTCCATACCAATGAATGAGTGAGTGAGTGAGTGAGGTTTGTTTTTGTGCCGCTTTTAACAGTATTCCAGTTATATCAAGGCATGTCTGTTTAATGTGCCAGGAAAGCCCAAAGTGATGCAGGTCTAAAATATTTTGCACTTTCGTGAAACCCACGTGCACAGATAATTTGCGGACAAATTCTAAAGGGTACACCTGAACTTCTCTTGAGTTCCCTATTGCACATTTCAATCCCACAGGGCACTCAATTTTGAAAGCTGTTGGTTGTGATCCATATTTCATCATGTGCAAACTCTCATGCACTACTTTTGGCAGGTGCTATTTGCCTGAAGGGAAACCTAATAACTCCATGTCAATATTGACAGACTTTTTAAGTCTGCCCAAAACTCTTATCACATTATTGATAGTGTTAACAGTGCTTTAAACTAGGGCTGGGACGGGTAACTCGGGTACTGGGGTCGGGTGGGTACTGAGTAGGACCCAGGTACCCACAGGACTACCCGGACCCATAGTGATTATATTGTTTAATGCCAAAACATATTTAGAACACTATGGTTACACAATAAGTGACTAATATCTTTCTGACTATACACACAATCCTTCTGACTTTATATGTTTGCATAATTATATAACTTCAGTCAACTTCAGTGTATGCATGACCAGATTGGATTATATGTGTATCTAAATATATTTTGACAGGAGTACGGTCAAATGTTTCCGAATCAGACATCTGTACCCCTCTCTTGTGACCTAGAGCGGGTACCCGGGTAGGGTCGGGTAATAGGGGGTTTGGTACCAGGATAGTTAATTTGGACTCGTCCCAGCCTTACTTTAAACCATCCCATGAATCAGATAAATATGCAAATGAGGTCACATATCAGGAGTGAGTGAGTGAGTTTGGTTTAACACCGCTTTTAACAGTATTCCAGTTATATGAAGGCGTGTCAGCTTAATGTGGGAGGAAAGCCCGAAGTGATGCAGGTCTCAGACGTTTACCACTTCAGTGAAACCCACGAGCACGAGTATGGTGCTGACAAACCTAGAAACATAATCGGGGCGAACCGGGATTCGAACCCACAATCATAGGTTTCTGGCGTGCCCAAGGGACGCAACTCTGCCCAGCGAATCGCGGCGCCTTAGACGACTGGGCCACCTGTGCCCCCCACATATCAGGAACTTTATTGCTCCTCACATCGATGCAGTTCATTGTGGCACACTTGATAAAAGAAATTTATTTCCATCCCTGCAGGTTCGGTCGTGGTCGTCGACTCCAACTTCAAACGTCTCCTGGTACTCCGCCCCAACAGTAGAGAGACAGATGAGTGGTACCCTGGCTATGCTGCTTGTGATAACGCTGGGAAGTTCTATGTCTGTGACACGAACCAGGCCCAGATCCTGGTGTTCAACAGGTCTGGCAACCAGGTGATGAGCTATTCCACTGAGGCTGATCACCTCTTGATGCCATTGTGTCTCCTCATTGACAAGAAGGACACCATGTTTGTATCGGGGAAGAACAAGGTGTGTCAGTACAAGATCAGACGGACGAAGTCTTTAAAGTGACAGGGATGGAACAGCCTCCCATCATCAACTGGATTAACGATAAGTCTTGGAAGCATGATTTGGGACCGTCCATTTGATATTCTCAGGGGAGGGCTTGTTTTTTTTGTCTTGTTTTTTTCAAAATAATATGATCCATTGTTCGTTGAAAAAAGGTGTCTTGAAAAATACATGATCGAGCTCCTTTCACAGAAAAACTATTTCTAGACGCAAATAATATCCCCTTAGAACAAAACTCCCAGGTCTCATTACCCCACCCATCGATTAAATGGCTGGTCGCTAGATTAAATTGATTACAATAGATGGATTATGATCTTGAATGAACAATATCCCAGTTATGAATTGATGAACCCACCAGAAAGTATGAACATACTTTAAGGGCAGCTGTTAATTAGTTGAATCTAGTCTTTGTTGAATGAAAATATTAGCCCCAGAGTTGCTGGCGTCAGTGAAATATTTTGAAATAAACAACACAATACCATCAGGAATGGTTCAGCGCCATTTTGAATGGACACGCATCTTGAATGTATGATGAATATAGGGATTTATCTAGGATTGCAAACTGAGTGCCTTTGGAAGGGGAATTGGGGAAATATTGTGATATTGTTGAAACTGATTTTTTTAATGTTCTTATTTTGTGTGAATTCTGAGGAATTGGGAAATATTATTTCAAATTGGGAATTTTTACTGTCATTTGTTGCAGATTTGGTAACAAATATGAACCCCTGAAGAGATCTAGATAAATCCCAGAAACCAATTAAGTGAGTGAGTGAGTTGGGTTTAACGCCGCTTTTAACAGTATTCCAGTTATATGAAGGCGTGTCAGATTAATGTGGGAGGAAAGCCCGAAGTGATGCAGGCCTCAGACGTTTACCACTTCGGTGAAACCCACGAGCACAGATATGGTGCTGCCAAACCTAGAAACATAATCAAGGCGAACCGGGATTCGAACCCACAATCATAGGTTTCTGGCGTGCCCAAGGGACCAAACTCTGCACAGCAAATTGTAGTGCCTTAGACGATTAGGCCACCCATACCCCTGAAACCCATAAGGAACAGATGGCATTCTCTGTTATGCATATTCGGCTGATGTCAGTCCGTTAACCCTTTTGTCCTTGAGAATGTTGGAAACATCAAACATTATCAAGAAGTAGTAAAGATGTCTGATCTATACATTGGGGGGAAAAGATCACTCTGTCTTTATCAAAATGACATCACAGTCATGTAGATATTTCCAAAACAATAAATGGAAGCTCAGGACATATATAAATTTTATTTTTATTTTTTTAGGTCTATGTCTGTCTGTTGATTATGTTGATGTTGTAATTCTCCTGCTCAGTACACCAGGAACTATCAGGGATTTAGCTCAATGTTACAATATACTTTTTTCTATTCTTTGTGTGTCAAGGTAGTACTATTATGAGCGTAAGTTGACAACCTTGGTTCTCAGGCGTTGATGTTTGGTCTCAGATTCTGTGCAAATTTTAATGCTTATTTCCTATCCAGGGCCCGTTCCACAAAGCAATCTTAGCGCTGAGACTGTCGTAAGTCTATGTTAAAATATGGGACTTACGATCACCATAGTGCTACAGCTGTCGTAAGTCTATGTTAAAATATGGGACTTACGATCACCATAGTGCTACAGCTGTCGTAAGTCTATGTTAAAATATGGGACTTACGATCACCATAGTGCTACGACTGTCGTACGTCTATGTTAAGGTGTGGGAGTTACGATCACCTGAGTTCTACAGCTGTCGTACGTCTATGTTAAAGTATGGGAGTTACGGTCACTTTAGTGCTGCGGCTGTCGTAAGTCTATGTTAAGGTATGGGAGTTACGATCACTTGAGTGCTACAACTGTCGTATGTCTATGTTAAGGTATGGGAGTTATGATCACCTTAGTGCTACGACTGTCGTACGTCTATGTTAAAGTATGGGGGTTACGATCACTTGAGTGCTACAACTGTCGTATGTCTATGTTAAGGTATGGGAGTTATGATCACCTTAGTGCTACGACTGTCGTACGTCTATGTTAAAGTATGGGAGTTACGGTCACCTTAGTGCTGCAGCTGTCGTAAGTCTATGTTAAAGTTAGGAGTTACGATCACTTGAGTGCTACGACTGTTGTAATTCTATGTTAAAGTATGAGAGCTACAATCTTCTTAGCGCTATGATTGCTTTGTGGAACGGGGCCCAGGGATGCAAATTGACACCAGCACGGTAGCCACGATCTGTTTCTCTGGTTTTCAAGGTATCAAGAGCAGGTAGAATTCCAGCGATTTTAGGGGGTTGCTGTGATAATGTTAAACATACTCCAAGTGCCTTTTTGTTTTATATTAGTTGTGTTACAAAACTTTTGGCGTAAAATTCAATGAAGTTGGCCAAAGTTTTTTTTCCCTTCAAATCGATTGACAAAACAGGGGAAGGGTGAAGTGACATTTCTCTTCTCCCCTGTATCCATGACTACACATTGGCTGCATCTACCCAGCTGCCTTTGACATAATTACAGGATCTACATGTACAATCAGTATCACTCATTGTCAAACACCATAGCACCCAGTATATCGCAATATGCATCGCAGTATCTCAGTTTTGTTGCAGTACACTTTGGGGCCATTACACAGGCCTAGGCATTCATCATTTAAAGGATTGAATGTGGAGTTTTTTTGTTTCTTCGAGGTTTGAATCTAAAACCCAATGTGCATACTGTATGAATCTGCACAGTATAATAACAGTGATAAATGAAATGATATGATACCCTGGATAGATGAGGATGCTTGAAGCAGAGTTCACAGTTTTCCACTGCCACTTAGTTATTTTATGGCTTACAATATCAAGGATAGAGTGGCTAGACAAAAAACACAAATATAACTAGTTATATAATAATTCCTAATTGGAACTTTTCACTTGCATCGGTAGAATCAGAAAAACGAAAAGTTATAAAAGTTTACAGTAAAGATAAGATATTTTGGGGATGACAACTTCTTTATTTTATTACGATGCAATGTGTGGTATAGATGCTTATACCGTTGTCACTCTTGCTTGCATGCAAAGTTTCAATGCGCTGCGACATCTTTCACATCCGAGTCGCATTTGAGTGCCAGGGGTTGGACTTAGGCGCATTTTCGACCAAAAATGTCAAATCATCGTAGGAGTCTCAGACTTTGCAGGACGACTCCTTAGGTCACATGGAGCACCCTGAAGCGAAATTTTTTCGATTTGGAGCCAATGATGCCTTTAGTTTATTCATCAACCTCTTAAAATGCCAATCAAACAGTTTATAAAAGTGTATCCTGAGCATCTCCTGTCTTCAGATACCTTCGTCCTTCATGTCATGGACGACATCAAATGATGGCCATTAATACATTCATTGATTTTGTGAATTTAAACATCTTTTTTGTTTCTTTATTTTGTAATTTTTCACCTTGTTCTGCCTGGAAATTCATTTTTTAAAGACATTTCCAGAGGACTAATGTGAACCTTCTTTCACTAGCCCTCAGAGTTGTCATCCTGATTGAATGAGACAGACGTGTTACTGTTTTTGTTTATTTGTTGTTTAAAGCCGAACTCAGAAATATTCCAGCTATATGACGGCAGTCTGCAAATAGTCGTGTCTGGAACAGACAATCCTGTGATTGACATTATGAGCATCGATCTATGCAATTGGGATATGATGACATGCATCAACCAAGTCAGCGAGTCTGACCACCAGATCCTGTTAATCTACTGACCTATTCTTCACGGGTCTGTGTTTACATTTTCTATCACCTTTTTTCAGTTCCAGTTTATTGTAAAATTGAAGCATTGCTAAAATTCAGGTCAGACAAATAAGTCATTAATTAGGAAAGATTTGGTCAAAAATCTCACGAGATGTCTAAAGCTGGCTTGATAATTTTGACAATTTTTGATGTAATTCAACCACATTTGGTATTCGAAAAGTCTGTTGCCAGAAGAGGTGAAGGTCAATTGCCTGTCCAACGACTCAGTGTCAAGTAAGGCAGACGTAACAGGCTTGTATTGGCGTATCCCGATAAAGCTGATCAATGTTGATTCTTCAACCATATGCAATTTGTGTTAAAGTTGTCAGTGCCAAGCTGACACAAGAGCACATGCACAAAATAATGACAAGAACTTTGACTAATATTTATGGATTCCAAGTAAATTTAATTTTTTAATAAGTTTGTTTTGTTTTGGTTTTTGTAGGGGAGGGGTGTTAACGGATTTTCATAGCGAAAGTTTGGTCAGTTGGTCAGTTGTTGTTTTTTCAAATACATTGTACAGGAATTGTTTTATTATCTAAATTTTGAGGTGATAAAAAACAAACAGTATTATGAATTAAAATCTGACCGTGGCATGTCATTGTCATTTTTAATGTCTGAGCAATCTTTTCCATGGTGGTTTAAAAAAATCCTTGTCATTCTAATATTTTTGTTCTGACTTTTTTAGGTCAGCAGATCTGCAAACGAAGCAAATAAAATAGGAAGGTCAGTTCATGATTGGTCAGTAATTACAATGAGGTCATAGGTCATTTTAGATTGCTCTGTCACATATATACTTAATTAATATGTTGTTGTGGTCTATCTATTTGAAGAGTTCTTTTGAAAAATTCTTCGTTGCAAAAATAGTTTAGTTTATTAGCGCCATCATCATGATCATTGTTGAATTCATCAAATCGAAATGATTGCCCCCTTTGGGATTCTGTGTTTTATCTGCTGCCCAACATCATACTCTTATGTTGAAAGACCATGTAGTTAGTGGAGGTGAGGTGAAATGGGGTTTACTGTGGCATCCAAGATTATTGCACTTATATAACGACGTGCATGCATGTGTGTGGCTGTTTGTACTAGTCCGGACTGATGCCAATTTATAGTGCTAGCACACTGAAATACCATGCCGCAGTTTAACATGAATATCCCACTCAGACACAGTATACAGACTCCGAGCCAACTAGTCCTTGTTTTAGTCCCTTATGCCGAGCGCCAGACAGGGTGACAAAAAGTACCATCTTTTATTAAGTTTTAACGTCTTTTGGTATGACGCGGCTGGGACCCCAGACTTTCCGCTCTCCAGGCGGACTCTCTACCAGTAGACCACGAGAGGAGGAACTATTTAATGGATCTGGTGTTCATTTTTCATGATTTGGTCAACTGTGTCACCATACCCCGACTGCATGGGATGTGGCTCATAATATCAATCACTGGTTTGTCTGGTCAGATTTGAATATTTACAGGCCGCTGTAATACAGAGATGACGCCGCTGTAATACAGAGATGACGACACGTATACAACCGAAATAATGTGCTTGTTACATTCTGGAAGTAAAGTTGGTTACTTGCTTTGTTGTTTAACGAGGCACTCAGCAATATTCCAGCTATATGATGGCGGTCTGTAAATAATCGAGTCTGGACCAGACAACCCAGTGATTAATATCATGATTATCGATCTAGGCACTTGGGATCGATGACATGCATCAACCAAGTCAGCGAGCCTGACCACCCGATCCCGTTGGTCACCTTTTACGGCAAGCATGGGTTGCTGAAGACCTATTCTACCCCGGTTCTTCACTGGTTGGAAGTAAAGTGATGCACCTACAGTGAAACCCTATTTGACCAGATCCTGGTTGTCTGGGAACCCATGATTGGATACTCTCGGAATCTATTCTTAATCTCTATCACTACTGTAGTTCAGTATTCCTCGAGCACGGAAATGATGTTTGTTTTAGTGTGTAACCCCCACACTTAGCAATATTCCAGCTACAGGACGGTGATCTGTAAATAATCAAGTCCAGACCAGACGATCCAGTGATTGATAACATGGGCATTATCCACGCGATTGGGATACGATGACATGCATTAACCAAGTCGGTGAGTGAGCCTGATCACCCAATCCTGTTAATCGCCTATTACGACAAGCAGTCACCTTTTACAGCAAGCATCGGCTGCTGAAGAC
Source organism: Haliotis rufescens (assembly GCF_023055435.1). Classification (NCBI taxonomy): domain Eukaryota; kingdom Metazoa; phylum Mollusca; class Gastropoda; order Lepetellida; family Haliotidae; genus Haliotis; species Haliotis rufescens. The sequence continues at coordinate 42,640,570 of NW_025964372.1, forward strand.
CTACTCTAACCCGGATCTTCACAGGTCCATGGTATTTAACACAACAGACAATTCACCTGAGAGTGTTTGTTTCTGTATGACATGCTTATTGAAGAACTTATTGATTAGGTATTTTCTGTAAGATATCCTCACCCAGATAGGTAAGTAGTCACATTGGTTCCTGGGCACCTGGCTATGTTTACAACTGTTATCATTACAACTGTATGGACCAGTGAAGATCCGGGTTAGGATAGGTCTTCAGCAACCCATGCTTGGCGTAAGAGGCGACCAACAGGATCGGTGGTCAGGCTCGCTGACATGGTTGATGCATGTCTTTGTAACCCAATTGTCTGGTCCAGATTGGCTGAGAGGCGACTGACAGGATCGGGTGGTCAGGCTCACTGACTTGGTTGATGCATGTCATTGTATATCCATGCCCATGATATCAATCACTGGATCGTCTGGTCCAGATTTGATTACTGGTATTTACAGACTGCCGTCATATAGATGGAATATTGCCAGTACGGAGTTAGACAACAAACAAACCACAACTGTTGACAACACATCCATATTGAACCCATCATTCTTCCAGAGAGCACCTTTGCTACATTGTACTTTCCATCAGTGAGATTTCATTTTGAACTTTTCACAATGGGTTTCTGAGATTACTGTTGACTCTACAGTTTGTAATAAAAAAATTGTATTCATAAACCATATTGTTGGCCTTTGTAATATTTTAATATGTATTTTTTCTGTTTTTGTGTTTTAAATTATTGGCAGTTCTGTTGTCAAGCCAAGCAGTTTATTATTAAATTTGTATTGTACACACCGAATCATCACTTTGTTATTCAATCACATACGCAATTGAATCCTATTTTTTCAATAAACATGCTTCTGTCTGAGCGGTGGGTTGGCCATGTGGTTAAAGTGTTCACTTGTCATGCTGCAAGTCTGGGTTCAACTCCCCGCCTGGATGAAGAGTGAAGACAACTTCTGGTATTCCCCGTCATGATATTGCCAGAGGTGAGGTGAAATTGGGTTTAACGTCGCGTCCAAGATTATTGCACTTATATAGCGACGTGCATGCACGTGTATGTGTGTGTGTGGCTGCTTGTACTAGTCCGGACTGATGCCGATTTATAGTGCTAGCTCACTGAGATACCATGCCGCTGTTTAACATGAATACCTCACTCAGACACAGTATACTGACTCCGAGCCGACCAGTCCTTGTTTTAGCCCCTTAATGCCGAGCGCCAGACAGGGTAACAACAAGTACAATCTTTTAACGTCTTTTTCTATGACGCGGCCCGGGATCGAACCCTGGACCTTCCGCTCTCCGGGCGGACGCTCTACCACAAGACCACGGAGGCGGTCTGATATTGCCAGAATGTTGCTAAAAGCAATGTAAAACTGTACTCACCCACTCGGGCTGACGCGAGAAGCCTCTTCTCCGACTCTTTGAGGTACTTCTCCCATGGGGATGCCAGGATAGAATTGGTCACCAGCAGCCTCAAGCTCATGAATTTTGTTTGTTTGTTTGTTGTCAAAAACCGAGACCACATGTGTCATTGAGCATTCAGCACTAAACACACTGGTATTATGAATCGTTATTGAATCATGTACATGTTTTGATTGTTTGTTGTTTAACGCCGCATTCAGCAATATTCCAGCTATATGACGGTGGTCTGTAAATAATCGAGCCCGTACCAGACAATCCAGTGATTGACATTTTGAGCATTTATCCACGCAACTGGGATACGATGACATGCATCAACCAAGTCAGTGAGCCCGACCACCCGATCCCGCTAGTCGCCTCTTATGACAAGACCCGCGAAGATCCGGGTAGAGAATAGGTCTTCATTAACTCATGCTTGCCGTAACAGGCGACTTGTTGTAAGAGGCGACTAAGGGGATCGGGCAGTCAGGTTCGCCGACTCGGTTGATACGTGTCATCGTATCCCAAATGCGTGGATCGATACTAATGATGTCAATCACTGGATTGTCTGATCCGGACTGAATTATTTACAGACCGCCATCATATAGCTGCAATTTTGCGGAGTGTGGTGTTAAACAACAAACAAACACAAACGGGGGACACAAAAAATAGGTGTCGCACATCGCAGCATCGAACCCAAGCCATCATCAGCATGACGTGTGATCACTAACCCCCTGGCTACCCCACCACCCCTCCTTAATAAAGAACAAAGCCAATGCCACTTTTGATATCAATTTAATCATACAGCAACGTATATGACAATAGGTCTACTGTGTGTCCACTTGCACTCACAAACATTCCCAGCCTATACACAAGTATGTACACTCAACATGTCACACAACCGGAGATCCACTCCGCTTCTCTCACAATGCTAAAGTTCACTCTAAATGCATTAAGATGAATTGGTCTGTTTTGGCCTGGTGTGTATGTAACGAACATCTGTGATCAACAAACTAAGGAAACGGGCTTCTCTGTGACATTATCAACATGTGATGGACATTTTGTTCAGCAAAACTGGGACACCAATAGGTTCCAAATTTGTGGAGATCTTCAGTGAGATCAACATACCATTCAGACACTTAGCCATCAAACAATCAGTTACAGTACAGAGAGTCAGTGGTTCTACGCCGCTTTTAGCAATATTCCAGCAATATCACGGCAGGGGACACCAGAAAATGGGCTTCACACATTGTACCCATGTAGGGAATCGGAACCCGGGTCTTCAGCGTGACGAGCGAATGCTGTAACCACTAGGCTACCCCACCGCCCACACATATTTTGAGAGTTTGGTCTTGATACAAAACACCATACAATATTAGGAACTTGACATGCTGAGTCAATGATTCCTATACTGCATCTCCAATGGTAAGGGGCAAGTTATATGGGTCAACACCACATTAGGTCTTTTACTGGTAGTCCATGTAGAGAGAGTGCTTCAGAAAATGACGGACAACTTTAGTGTTGTACAATGTCAACAAACATGTTTTCAGATCTGAGTGAGTGAGTGAGTGAGTATGGTTTTACGCCGCTTTTAGCAATATTCCAGCAATATCACGGCCGGCGACACCAGAAATGGGTTTCACACATTGTACCCATGTCGGGAATCGAACTCGGGTCTTCGGTGTGACGAGCGAACGCTTTAACCACTAGGCTACCCGACGCCCCTTCAGATCGTGAGTATTCTGGGCCTCTAATAAGACCCACACTAAGAATAATGTTCTTTATCTCTTCACTGGATCATCAAGGGTCATTCATCTTACCGTAGTTGACGTTTGCATTAAGCCTGAGGTATCCTCTCCTACCATGGAATGCAGACAGCATCCATTCACAGAAACTAGGACTGGGACGGGTAACTGTGTCGGGTGGGTACTGAGTAGGACCCGGGTACCCACAGAACTACCCGGACCCGTGGTTAGTCACGTGATATATTGTTTAATGACAAAAATTATGCACCCATTCCATCTGACTTTTCATATGGTTGAATAAAGATATGAACTTAAACTTCAATGTATGCATGACCAGATTGTTTAATACATGTGTCTCAATACGTTTTGCCAGGGTTATGGTAAAGAAATTCCCAATCGGACATTTTGTACCTATCTCTTGAGGCCTACAGCGGGTACCCGGGTAGGGTTGGGTAGTAGGGGTTGGGTAGTAGGGGGTGGGAACCCGGGTAGTAAATCAGGACTCGTCCCAGCCCTAACAGAAACAGCTGACAATGTTATGTTGTTTGTGTTGAACTTGTGTCAGGTAATGCCACAACTGACTTTGACCACATCTAAAGTTTGTATACCAGCATTCACAGGTTTTCATTCATCCATCGGCAGTGATCGAAGAGCAATTGAGGGGTTCATGTCATAACCCCAATGTTGACTGTTCGCGAATAGGGGGTCTCTAGGTTAAAACACTGTAGCAAACCCCCATGTCCCTCATGTAGATGGTGATTGGTTGGTAAACTATTAATGTAAATCGAGGGCTGGTAATTTGAAATCAGACTTTCCAAAGTATCATCATGTGAAATTCCTGCCGAAAAGAAACCTTCACTGTTTTCACCTACAGAAGGTAGAATGTCTCTTTGGTAATATTCATTACCAGTATATATATGAAATGTTAAGTGATATCAGAGCAACTGTTACAATATGATGACAGTGGTGTTTCAACAGGAATAGTATTTGCTTCACACATGTGATGGACCTTGCGTTTCCCTGTTCTCATGATCCCCACGAGTGAGTGAGTGAGTGAGTATAGTTTTACGCCGCTTTTAGCAATATTCCAGCAATATCACGGCGGGGGACACCAGAAATGGGCTTCACACATTGTACCCATGTCGGGAATCGAACCCGGGTCTTCGGCGTGACGAGCGAACGCTTTAACCACTAGGCTACCCGACCGCCCCGATCCCCACGAGTGTTTCTGTTGATGCAGGTAACCATCAGACCTATCAGCACATTATAATATCACTGAAGATGAAGCAAGCCCTTCAGTATGACAAGGTGGAATTGTTTCCAACAAGTCTCCATCATGACTGAAATTGTAAATAGTGGACAGCTGTCAGGGATTTATCTTGTCAAACTAAATGCGCCAAACTCAGATATTTTAAAAAGTTCCTTTTTACTTACTTACATTTGCTGCAGACTTTGGGCAGACTCGGGGCAGATTTGGGGCTGAATATCTGCCTCCAAGTCTATGGTGTCCCATGTTTAGTTTAATAAATTTCTGTGCTATTGTATTAAATATCTAAAATCTCACTACTTAGGGCAAATCCGATGTTTGTTTTTTGTTTGATATGAAGATTGTCAGGTTTTGTGCCCCAAGACATGGCTGGTTGTATAAAAGAAACAAAAAAATCCTTTTGAAAAATGTTTTTGAAGATGCAAATGCAGTGTGATGCTATCGTTATAGCTGTACATCTTACGTTCATCTTTCTGTCCCACTTCAGTATCAAACACTCACAGCTTGTGCCTCCAGGATTACCAACTGGTAACAGTCAGTACAAACCAGTTTAATGCTGAAGTAACCAACAGCAACACCCGAAAAGCAGCAAAACCGGTTCCAGTTCAGTCGTATCCGTTACAAACCAGTTCAATCTACTTATGTATCAGATCGAGTGAAATGGGCTTGGACATACAATTGAGGTGGTTTCTCTCATTCATCCACATGTTAAATTGCTCCGACAATCTCTCACTCACTCACTCAGTCTACCCTCCTCACGCTCCCCCACTCAGCACAGGTTACAACGCGTATAGTTCTGAGCCAGGTCTGATGATGGTACAGGTACACCGACTGTCTTCACCGCCCGTCTGACAGGCCGCTGTTGGCGGTCTAACTAGACGGTGGACGTCGGGAGGTGGTCGTCACAGACATCTGCAGCCGACCGTATCATTTGAGAACTGCAAGACAACATATAATGTTAGTAGTGTTTTAAGCCGCTTTTGGCAATATTTCAGCAATATAAGTGAGTGAGTGAGTTGGGTTTAACGCCACTTTTAACAGTATTCCAGTCAAATCACGGCGTGTCAGCTTAATGTGGGAGGAAAGCCCCAAGTGATGCAGGTCTCAGACGTATACCACTTCAGTGAAACCCACAAGCACGGGTATGGTGCTGACAAACCTAGAAACATAATCGGGGCGAACCGGGATTCGAACCCACAATCATAGGTTTCTGGCTTGCCCAAGGGACGCAACTCTGCACAGCGAATCGCGGCACCTTAGACGACTGGGCCACCCGTGCCCCCGTCAGCAATATAAAGAGAGGGAACATCAGAAACAAGCTTCACACATTGTACCCATGTGGGGAATTGAATCCGAGTGAACACTTTAAATGTAAGGCTATCCCACCGCCAGAAATATGTAGCAGGATACTGTATTGCTGTTGTCTTTGTGTTCACTGCACTCAGGAAAATTCCAGACATATGACAACGTTCTGTAAATAATCTAGTCTGGACCAGACAATCCAGCGAATGACATCATGAGCATCAATCTACGCAACTGGGATATGATGACATGCATCAACCAAGTCAGCAAGCCTCTTACAGCAAGCATGGGTTTGCCCCAGGGTACTCTGCACAGCGGATTTTGTCCCGTTAGGTGACTAGTTACATTAGTGAATAGTAAATTCATACTGAGTCGCCAACCAGGAATAGTGTCAATCAGTGATATCCGGACAATCGTCAAGTGTAAATTCTCTATGCATTGATACATTGTGGAATCATGCATTCAAACGTTAAAGTGCAAGTATTCATGATAGAAAACATATGATGTCCGAAAACCTATGATCCGATGAAAACAGTATTGTGTCATGAATAATAATAAAGGCAAACATATGATGCTGAAAGCTCTGATCGAAAACAGGACAATCCGCGACGTTTGTCCGAAAACACGATAATATTTTGCGAAGGATTTTTTTAAAATCTTTGATTAAATTTTTATACAGAGGATGATATTTTCCCTAGGACTACTGTTTTACAATCTCATTAAAATCAGATCTTAGTTCTCGCTATGCTCAACAAAGATCTGAGGACATCCCATTAAGGGGCACGTCAGAACGACCTTTCATCCAACCAATCAGAGCGTCGCTTACCAGATCATGAAAGTGACAGTCGGAATGTGTTTTCTTATCATGCAACCACGAAATATTTAACATGGGGTATTCCGAACGACAGTTACGGGTATCATGATTATATCCATACAATCTAGGCCATATATAAGCCATTCCAGAATGTTCTTATCAGTTTTATTTTGTTTAATCGAGAATACGTCAAAATATGTGTCGAAGCGTAGTCACCAGTTTGAAACTAGTGTCGTAAAGCTCAAGAAAGCTGCCTTCTGATTGGCTACTGTCGATTTCTTGTCAGTCACTTCATTGGTCGGTCAAAATTTGCTAAAGGTCGTTATGACGTGACCTGTAATGGGATGTCCTCAGATCTTTGTTTAGCGGTACCGAAAACTAATCTGATTTTAATGAGATTGACTGTTTTAAAAGATGTGATTTTCCACGTTTCCGTGGAGATTTCACATCCCTGCAAACTATGAAATGCTAACCTCAAATTATGGCAATTGGTAACATCTGGAAAATCACCAGGTGTACATATTCTATGCATGGATACATTGGTCAATTCATGATGTCAAAATTCCATACTGACACTATGACATTTGAAGAGATCCATGTTTGCATATCTAAACTGAGTGATTCCTAGCATGCTAACGATGTATATCAATTGTGTCTATCCTTCAGACTCACCCGACACAGGTGTCATGACGCCTTCGTCTCAATGAGTTTAGATATTCCTATGTACCACGATGCTACGTCTACATGTTCCTTCTCGTATCTCTTGATGAATGGATGCTCCTGGGGATCAAACAAAACATTCAAAATTCTAGTGGTAGAAATGTGAGTGAGTGAGTATGGATTTACGCCGCTTTTAGCAATATTCCAACAAGATCACAGTAGGGGACATCAGAAATGGGCTTCACACATTGTACCCATGTGGAGATTCGAACCCGGGCCTGCGGCGTGACGAGTGAAAGCTTTAACCACTAGGCTACACCACCGCCCCAGCAGTAGAAGACTTTTGATAAACATACTCATACAAGATACTTTCATTGGTTGAAGGTGCCACAAAACATTTCTTATTGTCACAGTCAACAATGTACCACCGGTCAGAGCTACACTGCACCATCCTACAGTGTAACACTGTGTTATCAATGTTACTGCCATATCGCACGATCTCACAGTGTAATGCTGTTTTCAGCAATGGTTACGACTATATAACACCATCCTACAGTGTAATGCTGTTGTCAGCAATGTTACAGCTATATTGCACAATCCGACAGTGTAACGCTGTTGTCAGCAATCATATGACTATATCACACCATCCTACAGCGTAACGCTGTTTTCAGTAATGATACAACTATACCGCATCATCTCATACTCTAAAACTGTGTCATCAATGTTACTGCCATACCGCACGATCCCACAGTGTCATGCTGTTTTCAGCAATGGTTACGACTATATAACACCATCCTACAGTGTAATGCTGTTGTCAGCAATGTTACAGCTATATTGCACAATCCGACAGTGTAACGCTGTTGTCAGCAATCATATGACTATAACACACCATCCTACAGTGTAACGCTGTTTTCAGTAATGATACAACTATACCGCATCATCTCATACTCTAAAACTGTGTCATCAATGTTACTGCCATACCGCATGATCTCACAGTGTAATGCTGTTTTCAGCAATGGTTACGACTATATAACACCATCCTACAGTGTAACACTGCTGTCAGCAATGTTACAGCTATATTGCACAATCTCACAGTATAATGCTGTTGTCAGCAATGTTACAGCCATGTCGCACCATCTCACAGTGTAACACTGTTGTCAGCAATGACATGACAATATCACACCATCCTGCATGGTAACACTGTTGTCAGCAATGATATGACTATATCACACCATCCTGCATGGTAACACTGTTGTCAGCAATGACATGACAATATCACACCATCCTGCATGGTAACACTGTTGTCAGCAATGATATGACAATATCACACCATCCTGCATGGTAACACTGTTGTTAGCAATGACATGACAATATCACACCATCCTGCATGGTAACACTGTTGTCAGCAATGATATGACTATATCACACCATCCTGCATGGTAACACTGTTGTCAGCAATGATATGACAATATCACACCATCCTGCATGGTAACACTGTTGTCAGCAATGATATGACAATATCACACCATCCTGCATGGTAACACTGTTGTTAGCAATGATATGACTATATCACACCATCCTGCATGGTAACACTGTTGTCAGCAATGATATGACTATATCACACCATCCTGCATGGTAACACTGTTGTCAGCAATGATATGACAATATCACACCATCCTGCATGGTAACAATGTTGTCAGCAATGACATGACTATATCACACCATCCTGCATGGTAACAATGTTGTCAGCAATGACATGACTATATCACACCATCCTGCATGGCAACACTGTTTTCAGCAATGACATGACAATTTCACACCATCCTGCATGGTAACACTGTTGTCAGCAATGACATGACAATATCACACCATCCTGCATGGTAACACTGTTGTTAGCAATGATATGACTATATCACACCATCCTGCATGGTAACACTGTTGTCAGCAATGACATGACAATATCACACCATCCTGCATGGTAACACTGTTGTCAGCAATGATATGACAATATCACACCATCCTGCATGGTAACACTGTTGTCAGCAATGATATGACTATATCACACCATCCTGCATGGTAACACTGTTGTCAGCAATAATATGACAATATCACACCATCCTGCATGGTAACACTGTTGTCAAGAATGCGACAGCAATACCACACCATTATGCAATAGTTGGCATGCATTCACAATAATCTTATCACTAAAGCCTTCCTAAGACATAATGTATCAACAAAGTATTTTTCAAATCTCAAAATGCAATCTGGCTTCTGTTCTACCCAGAATATTAATTGGCATTTTGTTGTTTGTTAGGTGAGGTGAAATGGTGAGGCTTAACGTCACATTCAAGATATTTTTTATTTGTTGAAAGTTGGGACTGGCAAAAATAAGGGGGACTGGTAATTTTTAGAGTTGCCAGTTCACAAGGACTGGTAGTTTCACAAGCCGGCGGGAACACTGATTGTACTAATCCACACTAATGCTTGTTTTATCCCACAGAGATACCATGGTACAGTTTAACATGAATACCCCACTCAGACACAGCATACAAACTCCTGGCCAGCCAATCCATGTCTTATTCCCTCAATGCTGAGCGCAAAGCAGTATAACAGCAAGTACCATCTTAAAATGTCTTTTGGTATGATGCAGCTCGGGATCGAACCACCAACCATAAACTCTCTTCTGCATGTTCCCCATGCAATCCAAATTAAAGGTAATAATCATGATAATCAAGGGCTGCAGCATGAACTTACCAATAACTTCTTATACTTTGGCCTTTTCTTGTAATCTTTCGTCAAACTGGAAAATTGAAAAAAAAAATCAGCTGCATGAACATTTTACCAGTTAGCATGGTTAGATATAATTGACATGTCAATAAATTAAATCATAACGTGTATTCATTGTATCACTATTATTTTCACTGCGTTGCAGAAGTTTGACAAACCTAACTGGCAGGTGTTCTTGCCCCAGTATGTAGACATGGAACAGGAACAATAATCTCAAAATGCCTGACATTTTGTTTTTTAAAATTTTAAATCCACACTCAGCAAGATTCCAGCAATATGATGTCTGTCTGCAAGTAATCAGGTCTGGACCAGACAATCCAGTGATCCATTAATATCTACCCAGTTGGGATACGATGACATGCATCAGCCAAGTCAGCAAGCCTGACCACCCACCCGATCTCGTTAGTCGCCTCTCACCAAAAAGCCTGAGTTGCCGAAGACCTATTCTAACCCGGATCATAATGATAACTAAATGCCTATCAAAAACACATAGAAAACTGACCAGTCTCGGACAAAGGAGCAGAAGTCGAGTGAGAAACTCTCTCCGGGTGGGAGGAGAGGCGGGTCCTCTTGCAGGACCTTGGTGAGAACTTCAAAATCTGTCTTACAGTCTTTGTACGGGAACTCCCCTGTCGCAAGCTCCACCTGGAAGACCGTGTACAAGTGAGTGAGTGAATGAGTATGGTTTTACGCCACTTTTAACAATATTCCAGCAATATCACTGCGGGGGACGCCAGAAATGGCCTTCACACATTGTACCCATGCAGGGATTCGAACCCGGGTCTTCGGCGTGACGAGCAAACACTTTAACCACTAGGCCACCCACAATAATGGGAAGATTTCCATCTTATTCATTGACCCAGAAGCAGTGACATATCATTAGACAGAACGCACATGGGCTCTGGTCTGATCATTCATAAGATATATTGACTTTTGTAAAAACCTAAGTTGAAACAACAGAACAACTGTTCTTGAAATGTGAAGTTTGCAATGTTACTTGGAAATATATTGAAAAATATCACTGGAAATTCCCTTATCAAAGCAAAATATCCAATTTTGTAGATATATAAAAGTACAACATTACACTGTCAATGTCAATATTCTCTACAGAAAAAACAAAAAACATTAAAAAAAGAGGTTTTGCCCTATTTTGAGAAAATCAAAAGAGAAATTGTTTAGGTCACTGTAGGTATGTGTTTCAGTTTTATACCATCCAAATCACATACACACCAACAAAATGTGACAAAAATTCCAGTTCCTGAATTCTCACAAAAGCATGACACGGGGGATAACTGATTCAAATTATAGACAACACTGATTTTCTAGCAACATTCAAGAAACTGGTTCTTCAAATTACCAGTGATATTCCCAGGCTCCAGACATCAGCTCGAATATCATAATCAGGACAGGCAGGATCTGGTGGGTCAATTCTCTCAGGCTGAAAAAGAAAAACATAAACATGTACATATAAGGCTAAAAATAATAATAATCTTGGTTCTCAGGCACCGCCCACATCATCCTAAAGTCTGCCGCAAGTTTAGTTTTTATTTCCATTCACCCCCCAAAAATAAAAAAATTCTAATACTTAGAAGCAATGCGATCCAATGGAGCACACAGTTACTTCCCTTTACATGTGCACCAATGTACTGAACATGTCCTGTAATGGTCATGGTTGCAATAGGAGTTTGTATGCTTGTTTATGTAGATAGGCCCTTTCCCAGGTTGACGGTACACAACTGTTTATCTGGTGACATACTAGTTTGAAGCAAATAAAAACAAAAACATCACCCGCCCGCACTATATTTTCAAAAGTCATTGCCTGAGAACTAATTCTTTTATTTTTTTAAAGCCTAATATTGAGAACTCTGAGAACACTAATGGCTACTTCACCCTGGCAACATAGGTCTTCTATATTCCGGCTATAGGATGGTGGTATGTAAACGATCAAGGTTGGGCCAGACAATCCAGTGATTGATACTATGAGCAACGATCCACACTGTTGACAATGTTTGAGGTACGATGACACGCCATAAATCATGTTACCGAGCCTGACCACCCGATCAATAAGGTCGCCTCTTACGACCAGCATATGTTGCAAGGGACCTATTGTTACCCAAAATTCACACAGGTTCCCAATGTAGTCACTCTCTGACAAGCAGTAGGGTGCTGGCGTCACATTCTCCACGGGTATTGTTATGAGTGTATCATTAGGCCACACTCTTTTTTTAATTGATCTACGCATCCAGCAAAGGCAAATTTTGTTGAAATGGAAAGAAATTTAATTCAGAATTTGCTCTTTTTTTCATCCCCCTACTAAGCTGATGGCATATTGCAACCAAAAAATATTTTCTGAAAAGAATCTACTGAAATTGACATATATTAAACATGGGAATCAAAAGAAAGTTTTTTAGTCGTTCCTGAAATTGATAGGATGCATAGATGCACAACTTTATTCCCGCTTGATTCGTCAGGTTTGCATTGCTTAAATCAACAGCTGTGTGGCAGGCTCTTCTCATACATAAAACCATTTTTATACCAGCCAACCCGTAGTGAAGTAGAAAACCACAAAAACAAATGTATTCCCTTTTTTTCCCCACCTACCGACAGGTCTTATCCTGTAAAAATCTGTAAAGCAAATAAAAAAGAAAGTGTGGCCTCACAGCACTACATGTTAATAGACCTAAGGCCACTTTTCACACAGAACTGAAGGTAAAATATTGTATTCTGTCTTCATACAAGGATGGATTTTCTTGTAACATAGTCCCAGTGTCACTGTTGAAATCACAATGACGAGGCTAAATATGGTGCCTAAAGATCACACTTGGTAATCAAATTTTTTAACAAATATAGCTTGTGACCTTATTTATTATATCATACCGTCATGTCAGAATGATAAGATCTGATTGGTCCATGTGATCTTGATAAAATACAATGTATCCCGCCTTGGAGGGAAATAATATATTCACTGGACAAACATATGGCCAGTAATAACCATATCAACACACGTAATGCACAATATAATTCACAAAACAATCCTGGGGATTCACAAGTTAAAAAGGATTATCAAACACAATGAAAAAGGAAACTTGTACATGAGTGCCCCTTTCTTCATGTCTAACCAACTCACTGCCATATATGCAGCACAGCCTGCTGTGCGAGTCTTGGCCTTCGAGTCCACCAGTCTACCACTGATGCCGAAATCACACAACTTCACGGATCCATTCTCATCCAACAGAATATTGGATGGTTTCACATCTGAAATAATAAAAAATCGACACAATTAAACTTCAAGACAAGAATTGATTCATCTTTACTTTATACATTTGTATATCCTGTTTTCTCCGTCCATCACCCGTGAATAGAGGGCCAACAGCCAATGAGAGGTGTAGTAATGAACAGTGATGAAGCAGCTCTATTTTCCGTCAGGTAATGCAACAATACAGTATATACCTCGGATTTCATTCAAATCAGATCTAAGTGCTTGCTATCACGACTCAAGGATGTGAGGACATCCCATTGCAGGTCATGTCGGAACAACCGCACACTAACTTTGACCAACCAACGAAATGACTAAGAGGGAGTGAAATCAGCCAATCAGAAAGCAGCTTTCTTGACCTTCATGGACTAATTTCAAAATGGAAACATCCATTCCAGGCTACGCTTTGAAAAATATTTTGACAAAGTTCTCGATTCAAAATTTGTAAACTGAACAAAAGAACAATCTGGAATATCTAATAGATGGCCAAGATTGTCTGGCAGTGCTTCCCACGGGAATCAAACACGGGTCTTCGGCATGACGAGCAAACACTTTAACCACAAGGCTACCCTACCGCCCCAGAATATGAACAGATAAAGAAACATAAATAGACATCAAGTAGAACTCAAAGACATAGCAACCGTCCATCATCCATGCTTACCTCTATGTATCACACCATGATTTTCTTTTAAGTAATGTAATGCCCTGACAATCTGTGGAAAGAGAAAACAAATATTAGTACCAAAACTATAAATATCTTACTGTATCAAAAACAGTCAACATTTGCAAAGACATAATGTTCTAAAAGACAAGTAAAACATCATTATGATCAGCTTGATTTAACAATGTTGGTAATGGATAATTCTGATTTGGGGATGAGTGGGTTTTACGCCGCTTTTAGCAATATTCAAGCCATGCATGGCTCAGGGCTGCGTTCGGGTGGACTGTTTTTTATTCTCTGGGAACACAGTTCAGGTAGTTTCCACTACCTTTCAGAGTGAGTGAGTATGGTTTTACGCCACTTTTAGCAATATTCCAGCAATATCACAGCGGGGAACACCAGAAATGGGCTTCACACATTGTACCCATGTCGGGAATTGAATCTAACTTTCGGAATTGAGATGAGATAAGCAAAAGGTATGAATCAGCATGAGGTGATGTAATGTTTGTCAAGTTACTCACTGCCACTGCCATTTTCCCCAGGATTTTTTCTGGAATTGATTTCCTTGTTCGTTTTAACAGTTTATCTAGACAGGTGGACATAAGCTCCATACAGATCCATACTTCGCTCTGAAAACAAAAATAGACATAACTAATTCTATATCATAACTGATGATAATAACTTATTAAGGCGATCTCATTAACGTAATCTCAAGTGACCTTGACCTTTAACAGCAGTCTGCTACAAATTAATCACACGAGTGAGCTTGTCTTATCGCAGCTGTGAACAGTATTCAGGCATGTCAAAGCATTTCAGCTAAGATTGAAGGGCTGGGACGGGTAACTCGGGTACTCAGGTTGGTTGGGTCCTGAATAGGACCCGGGTACCCACAGGACTACCCGGACCCGTGGTTAGTCATGTGACATATTGTTTAAAGACAAAAACTCACTATAGCTCAGTGTGACACTACATGTTGCTTATGTTTGCATCTCTTTCTGACGATACACACATTCCTTTTTGACTTGCATATGTTTGAGTAAAGATAACGCTTCGGTCAACTTCGTGAACGCATGATCTGATCATTTGATACATGTATCTAAACAGTTTTGGCCAGGGCTGCGGTAAAACAATTCCCAATCAGACAACTCCCAACTCTTGAGACCTGCAGTGTGTACCCAGTTAGGTTCGGGTAATAGGGGGTCGGATACCCGGGTAGTAAATTTGGACTCGTCCCATTCCTATTGGACTGTAAGAAAAGTCTGAAGTTATGCAGGTTTTTGACATTTGAAACCCACGTTCAAAAGTTTCTTGCAAGCCTTGGGAGAGGGTTAGAAATTACACTTGGTTAATGTCAACTTATTGAGATGTCAAGGTCTTAAAATGAGTGAGGGAGTGAGTATGGTTTTACGTCGCTTTTAGCAATATTCGAGCAATATCACGGAGGAGGGACACCAGAAATGGGCTTCACACATTGTACCCATGTCGGGAATCGAACCCGGGTCTTCGGCGTGACGAGCGAACGCTTTAACCACTAGGCTACCCGACCGCCCCAAAGGTATTAAAAAACCCACGAGGTTGTGGAGACCTGCCAGGACAGTGCTGGAAGACTCACCGAGGTGATGAATGTTCCTAGACACTGGACAATGTAGGGACAGTCGTGACTCTTCAACACAACATCCAGGTCCATGATGATACGTTTGTTCTCCTCCTTGTTGCCAGATCTTCTCATTTGCTGAAAACATATGGTGCGAGTCATAGCTCTTTTCATGCATATCACTCATTGATACATGAATGTCAAAGAAATATACATATCTTATAATATTCTCTGATGTTTGTTGTTTAACCCCATACTCAGCAATATTCCACGAGCACAGGTATGGTGCTGACAAACCTAGAAAACTTAATCAGGGCGAACTGGGATTCCAGCCCACAACCAAAGGCTTCTGGGGTGCCAAAGGGACGCAACTCTGCACAGCGAATTGCAGCGTCTTAGACGACCTGGCCACCCGTGCCCCCCAACAACCTGTATATAATTGAGTCTGAAACGGACAATCCAGTGACTGACATCATGTGCATCAATCTACACAATTGAGATCCAATGACAGTGAGATTCAAAAACATACAACTATGTCTTTAAGCCTTCTCCTCTTAACTGGTACTGTTAGTGAAACACAAACCAACTTCACAAAACTAAAACACTTTAATAACTTTGACTGAGAGCATTTTAATTTTAACTTCGGAATTTTTAAAGATATTTGCAGCAGATATGGGGCCAAATATCGGTATCTAGGAACGTCAAGATATAAACAGTGTTTAATGTCTTGTAGATGCCCTCAAGGCCAGAGAACGAAGACCTTGTGTTAAGTACTAGGTATACATAATTCCAGATAGTAGCTCTGGCAAAATGTGGATGACCCTGACCTTGACAGCCATGGGGTGCTGCGTAAGCTTGTGCCTCATCCTCACGACTTGGCCGCAGGTGCCGTGACCCAGTTCACCCAAGGGCTCCATGTCACTAATATCAGTTGGGTATTTCTGAAAAACAATTCATAATATCAATACTGACCCAAATCTACCACAATGGCAAAAGCATTACAATACAAGGGTAACGCTATTTTTCAGGGATTTTATCATTTGCAGAAGCCCGAGGTCATCCATTAACTCCCCGACGAAAGTTCCAAAGACCTTGTGAATTACAAAAGTGTGTGAATACATTGCTTAGCGTCAAATCAGCAATCTTACAGATATTCGTGAAGATATGAATTAGGGAAGAAATCTTATTATCGTATTTTAGTTGCAAATTCGTAACAAATACGAAAGAATGAGGAATGCATGAACAATAGCCATGTTGTAAAAAATGTTATATTTGGGATAACACTTTCTCAGTAAAGTACAGATTCTATGTCCTTTTTTTTGGGGGGGGAGGGGAAGGTTTGAGTTCCATCCGGGATTAGAACCACCATTGCCAGAGTGAGGCACCTAGTCGACAATCGACAACTCACAGAGTGGAAGCCATGGAAGCTTGGTGGCTGCGATCACTGACTTTAAATGCTGGTGATTAGGTGCCTCACTCTGGCAGTGTGGGTTCCAATCCCGGATGGGACTCAAACCCCCTCTAAAAATAGAGTACTACAATCTGTACTTTGATAAGAAAGTGTTATCCCAAATATAACATTTGTTACATTTGACCACTTTCTAAATGGCACTGTGTGTTTAATAGCCATGTTGAAAACGTGCAGCATCAGCGGACTCACGTTTCCGTTAATGGAGAGGATCCCAGACTGCTTCATGATTTCTTCATACTTCTGATCAATCTCCCCGCTGTCTGGTGCCTTGTGTTGCCCTCGTTGACAATCCAACTGCATGCCCGGGCGGCGCCGACCACTGAACAAGGAAATGGACACAAAAAGACATGTCACGTTTTTGTCAACTATGCACCTGTATGCATAAGAGTGAGTGAGTATGGTTTTACGCCGCTTTTAGCAATATTCCAGCAATATCACGGCAGGGGGACACCAGAAATGGGCTTCACACATTGTACCCATGTCGGTAATCGAACCCGGGTCTTCAGCGTGACGAGCGAACGCTTTAACCACTAGGCTACTCGACCGCCCCTGTATGCATAAGACAACCTCTTGGTACTAATGTGAAGAGAATGCAATTGTTTGTTGGTTTCAACAGTTTCAGTCATATCTTGACATAAAGTTCAACTTTGAAGGAAAGGTCAAACTGACCCATACGGCACCTAGTGTTGGAGACTGGTTGTAAAATCATTATTAAAGATTGGAATAATACAATACAATATAATGAGTGAGTGAGTTTGGTTTAACGCCGCTTTTAACAGTATTCCAGTTATATCACGGCATGTCAGCTTAATGTGGGAGGAAAGCCCGAAGTGATACAGGTCTCAGACGTTTACCACTTAGGTGAAACCCACGAGCACAGGTATGGTGCTGACAAACCTAGAAACATAATTGGGGCGAACTGGGATTCGAACCAACAATCATAGGTTTCTGGCGTGCCCAAGGGACGCAACTCTGCACAGCGAATCGCGGCGCCTTAGACGACTGGGCCACCCGTGCCCCCTACAATATAATGAATCCGTCTGAACTCCAATGGCATTCAACATGTACATGTGGCTGCACATCAACCTTAATTTAATCCTCACCTTTCCTGTGGAAATCTGTGACAATCAAGCTGCATTTCCGGGCGTCGCCGACCCGACGAGGGGGCGGAGCTTGACCGAGAACTGGTCCCGCTTTCCCCATGACTCCCTAATGCTGCAATGTTAACATTGATAAATACCTGATCTTGACCATGTTGAAGGAGAATAGTATCTAGGCTGGAGTGCTCTCTGCAGGCAGTTTGGGAAAAGTTGTTCAAAATCGGAAGTTGGGAATTCCAAGGTATTTCAACATTGTATATGATGCAAGAAAATATAACTGAGCATTAGGCCTCCTTCCTTCTTGGTCTTACAACCATACTGACAGGAATTGTTAAACTTTGGAAATCGAAACTGAATTTGCTGCAGCCTTGGAGCATACTATCTGCCTAGATAAATCCCTGAATTAACAATTTAGTTAAAAGACAGCATATTCATATCATATTTAAAATTGTCGGAGTATCATAAATGGGATGGCATGAATATATGCAAACTGCAATCTACCTAAACTTCAACTTAAAAGTAAGCCTAAATCTCAATGAATGGTCAATGGGTGTTATGTGGCAGTGTATATCATAACTACATTTCTGATGATTATTGTGGTGATTTAAATGAGGTGCTTGTAAACGTCTTAGCTTATTGCTAGTGTGGCAAAACTCCTTTTTGCAGCCCACAGCAGCTCACAAAACAGAGTGACCTCCCTTAGTTGCTTATTGTCCAAACTCGGTCCCAGTGCTTGACACCTTCAATAGCCTACCAATATGGAGCTCCGGTGTGAGCAGGATTGACTGGTCCCTTGTTTACAGTTGTTGACAGACTACATGGTTCAAGACCCCTCTTGAAATCTCTGGAAGGTTGGCTATACCTATGTTAGAGCCAAACGCGGTTGATTCAAGGCCTTTCATCTATGACCTGACTTACCTATTTGCCCAATGTAGAGAGCATACCTATCAGGAAAGTACCATTTTTGCTGCTGCCATGATGCGGTCATTGTATCATATGCCTTGACCATTGTATTGTCCTTAATGACTGTAAACCAAATCCTGTGTATTTCAATATAATTTGTTGACTGTTCATTGATCTTGTGTGGTTATTTACTGATTTCATAATTTTATTCTGTATACATGTACTGATTTTTCTGGGTTAACTTTCGCATTTCAATTGGCCAATCGACACAAGCAATGTGGCATGTGTAGAATAAATGTGTCAACACTAACAGCCATGACATGCATAGTTTCCTGGGTGGCATACAAGATGCAGAGATGGAAAGCCAGTTTATCAGATGAAGTTATAGACAGTGTCAAGTTGAGTAGTGAGGTATAGTTATGTAATTCATGCTGCCATGCTTTCAAGACAAGATTTCACTTGCAAATGAAATCTTTCATCTGATTAGTCGAGTCTCGTGTTAATTTCAGAAAAAGATAAATAGATTTTTCTATTCAATGACTTCGGTGGTGCTAGTTCAAGCATTCTTCCAATTCACGTAAAAATTCCAGTTGTCTTTTCTGATTAAAAAGTCACAAGATAAGTCATGAGAGGGAAACCTCTAAGGTAGTCTTACATGCTTCGTAACCATGGTAACCATGCAGTCAGCTCACCATCTCAAGTCTGTTAAGAACCATTTTTCGTGGGACACCTCAGTGTTAAAGTAAAACATACTTAATATGATTGTTCTACACAAAGGAGCATTGTAAGTATGTCTAAATATTTCATGTCATCATGACTCCTTCAATGGTTGTCTCCTACCACTGGAGTGAGTGAGTGAGTATGGCTCTACGCCGCTTTTAGCAATATTCCAGCAATATTACGGCGGGGGACACCAGAAATGGGCTTCAAACATTGTACCCATGTAGGGAATCGCACCCGGGTCTTTGACTTTGACAAGTGAACACTTTTACCACTAGGCTACCCCACTGGCCCCTACAACTGGAAATGGTTATCTAAACACTGGAAATATCTCACTAGCATCAAGAACAACCCGTTCAACCATGTGCACATACACTACCACCACATATTACAAATAATCGCAAAATATTCTCAGTCCATCTTTTCAAAATAGTTTAAGCAAACAACGTAACCATCCAAACAAAACACTAATAAGCTAAACAAGCATACTCAATTCATTTTTGAGTGAAAAAAATATATTAAAATGTCATTTTTTCCTACTTTCGTTTCTGGGGACCCGAAACCTGGAGACATCCCATAGGAAAGGTGAGTTGTTATCACAGGAGTTGTGATGATAGTAATCATTCCAGCTTGGGACGACTGGCAAACACAAGACAAGGAAATAAATGTTAGGCTGAAAACAAAGGTTGTGGTTTCAGTTCTAGAGAGTGAGTGTCTGTGGAGCTTCATGCTGCTATTAGCCATTCCAGCCATTTGCAAGAGGGGCAACACCAGACATTGGATTGCACACATGATGCAGAGCTCCAAATAAGCTTTTGGTGTTGTGGGTATTTTACCCATGCATTTTAAAATCATTGGGTATCAGTAATTCTATCTGGGTATTCAAATTTCTGTTACCCACTAGTTTTTACACATGTGGGTATTTAAGTTAAATATTTAAAAACACTATTTATCTAGTCCCTGCAAACTGGTGTCGTGTGGGTTCGAGAGCTTTATAGGACTCAAACATACCACGATACTTCCACAAGAAAGTGTGATGGGAAATGATCATGATGTAACTGTCATCGTGGAGTTTGGCAAGGTTGACGGAATGCCCGTTTATAATTTCAAAATAAGTTGCTGATTTGCTAATCGAATACGCAGGGTTACTTCACAATATTTTGATGATACGCACAAGTTTTATTTTTGTAGCGTATCTGTAATGTTCGTTGCGTATTTGATACGCTTGGATTTTATTTTACTGCGTATTTCTGCATTTCTGATGCGCATTTTACGCAGATACGCTGCTTATCTGGAGCTCTGATGATGAGAATCAAAACCAGATGTTCGGCCATTGTATTATTGGTTACTACCCACCAACCCTTGGTCAAATGCCAGACTCACAAGTTTAGGATATATACTGAATAAAGTTAGGGATCGTATTTTGGGAAATAAATTTTTGTAGTGAAGACTGAGCATTGTGGGGACAAGTTGCTACCCCGGATCCCCACGGGGCTAACAACCAATGGGGTGGGGGACACGTTGCTACCCTGGGTCCCCACGGGGCTAACAAGCAATGGGGTGGGGGACATGTTGCTACCCCCGATCCCTACAGGGCTGAAAAAGCAACGGGGTTGGGGGACACATTCTAGACTATCCTGGGTCCCCACGGGGCTGACAAGCAACAGGGTCAGGGGACACATTCTACCCCAGGTCCTCACAGGGTTCAAAAGCATGAAAACATAGTCAGAGGTTGGCACAAAGAAATCAGGGGTTGGTCTGGTAGGCAATATGATAAAAACCACAACATTTCTTTTATGTCTGAGCATCGAATCAACATGCTACAGCTTATCAAATGTTGGGCAATGATAAATCAGTTTCCTGTCAACGCAAAAAGATCATTTATGTGACATGTTTACAAAACATACATGTCAAATGACATCATATAATCACAATCCCTAGAAAACAATCGGAATAACTGTTTAACATGAGTCTTGTCAACAAACTCTTTCAAAATATTTCATTTTCAGTCCAGTTACATCTTCCTGAGGTAAGGGAGTTAACAGATTGTAAAAGTCCAGTTCCCATCCTTGCCGAACTAGGCTGGTATTATAGAGTTATATTTTGGCTGTACTAATGTGTCTATGCATATTCCAGTCAAAATCGCATAACGGAATCGATATACGGTTCGGAAACTGCCATGCAGATTTCGGTCGCTTACAGGATTTGCAAATCATGTGTACCTCAAACTCAGTGTCAACAGATATTTTCCAAATCGTTTCATGTTTTTAATCACGGTGCTCTCGTGATTTGATGCGAAGACCCGTTTTATTACAATATAGATTTGATTATCGTTCTACTCGTCTTGACTGGGCGCCGCTATTTTGTTTGAAGCAAATGTAAGCTATTTGAGAGGTGGAATCGGATTGGTCAGTAGGCATGGTAGGAAGGACATAGAAGGGACATAACTCGTAATAGCCACTGATTGCCTAGAAAATCCAGCCTAGTTCGGCAAGGGTGGAAACTGAACTTTAACAGTCAGTGAACGGACTTGCCTCTGGAAGATGATCCAGTTACCATGGTTACTGGTTTATCATACACCCATACTGTAAATATAAGACATAATATACTGCTTAGGCCTTTTATTTTTTATTGGTTGATTGACAAAACATTTCGCCAAAAATTCTTCAAAATAAGAGGTCGAAAAATACAAAAACTTCCAGATTAGCATCGCTACTTATGAATGAAAAACAAACAAGTTAAAAATGGTAAGATACAGTAAGTTATTTGTTTTTTGGGGGGTAGAATAAAGATTATTATATGTACGTGCCACCATTTCTTCAGACAGCGGTGATAAAATCTTGTGGGAAATTTTTTTGTCAAGTCATTTTATTTTGGTTCTAATTTCAGGTTCTTTTTGTTGGTCAGTCCGTAAACCAACTAAACAAAAACATAAGGCCTTAAAAAATCATTAGCTTCACAAAAAGCATGAACAATGGGTTCATTATAATATATGATCCAAATCAAAACAAAATGTTTCACTCAATCATCATCACATCATGACGATAATATGGCGTTAACTTACCAAGCTTCTATGATTTGTATGTATCACACAACAGCGGTAGAAACTAACATTTTTAGTCCACTAGTCCTTATAATGATAATATATAGCAAAATCCTTAAAAATGGCAAATATCTACTAGTCCTTATGATACCTTAACTATTGGGCAGTTGGGCAAGGACTATAGGACTAGTGCCAATTTCTAACCCTGCATATCACGACACTCCCTAAAAAATTCATTCTAAATGAGACAAACTACAGATTGATATTACAGAGCTCCAGATAAGCTTTTGGTGTCGTGGGTATTTTACACATGCATCTTAAAATCATTGGGTATCAGTAATTCTATCTGGGTATTCAAATTTCTGTTACCTACAAGTTTTTACACATTTGGGTATTTAAGTTAAATATTTAAAAACACTATTCATCTAGTACCTGCACACTGGTGTCGTGTGGGTTCGAGAGCTTTATAGGACTAAAAAATATGATACTTCCACAAGAGAGTGTGATGGCAAATGATCATGATGTAACTGTCATCGTGGAGTTTGGCAAGCTTGACGGAATGTCTGTTTATAATTTCAAAATAAGTTGCTGATTTGCTAATCAAATATGCAGGGTTACTTCACAATATTTTGATGAAACACACAAGTTTTATTTTTGTAGCGTATCTGTAATGTTCGTTGCGTATTTGATACGCTTGGATTTTATTTTACTGCATATTTCTGCATTTCTGATGCGCATTTTATGCAGATACGCAGCTTATCTGGAGCTCTGACACCATGTACACGACTAGTGCCAATTTCTAATGCTGTAGAACCAGCACATAAATATTTGATAAAGTATCAACAATGATCAAATCAAACTGACAGATCAATTTGACATGTGTAAGTAAATAATCGCATAGCACTGTTAGGTGTCAATGGCAGCATACTTCATGCAGTGGAATACTTGCATGCTTGTTTATACATATGACAGAAGGTTGATGAAGATTATGAAGCTGTAACATTCTTCCTAAAATGTCTCAGCATGTCTATAGTGTTTCTGTTTACCGCCATTTACTTACTGGTAAAATAGGCCATGAACCCTATCGGTCCAAAAATATTGAATGTACCAGTATTGCAAGTGCTGCTGTAACCGTTCTAGTGTACCGGTAAATATATAATTTGACTGAAACACTGTGGTGATTCACTATCATAAAAAAACATGAATTCTGAATGTCAGAAAGTTAAAGATTGATACCACCACAGAATGGCCAAGTATCATCTGGGATTTATTGACCGTTTGTTCCAAGAAAATGTTGTATTGGATTCCTTGGCTTCTTTTTGCGAATGGCCCACATTTATTTCATGAATAAGCCAAAAGGACCCTACCATTCTGGAAACCGGACTGTCATCATTGGTCACTGGCCAACATTTTAAAATATACGAAATGAACATAGTGAAGACTCAGTTTATCAAAGCAAGGAACTAGTCGTTCATGATGGGGAGGGGGAGGTGTAAGGGGGAATCAGGGAAGAGTCAACAAAAATATGAGGGTCATAAAAAGTAATGTACATGTTCGGGGAGGGTCATGACAAATATGTACAAGGACATGGAGAGGGTCAACCAAAGTATGAAAAGCATTAGGGGAGGGTCATTATTTTCTGTACTTTAGTGCATCAATGGGCTTCACACATTGTACCCACGTCGGGAATCGAACCCGGGTCTTCGGCGTGATGAGCGAACGCTTTAACCACTAGGCCACTAGGGGTGTGGGGGTGCACACCCCCTTTTTATTTCGAAAAAATCTTTATTTATGTATAAATTACCAATAGATCTTAGTTGTGCACCCACCCTTTCCAAAAAAGCTGTATCCGCCCATGGTCTGTGTATAAGTAAATGTACAAATGTTTTATAGACATGGGTTATCAGTATTGTTTGACAAGACCAAACAACTTTGTATTTTTAAATTCTGGTATGTAAACAACTGCTCAATGTTGTGAATGTCCGGAAATATCTAATATTTTCACAGTCTAAACTATGACAGTCCCAGAGAAAGATTTAAGATTAAGCCTAGAGATCACAGGTAAGAAAAGACAGCATACAGATTCAAATGAGTTATTTCATTCAGATAAATAGAAAAACGATTAACCAAAAGAAATATAGCAGTATTTGCTACCGTGTGAACATACTGTCACGAATTCATGTGATGCGACAGTTTTGGCCCTGAAAATGTCAAAACAGCAAATTAGAGATTCACAATCTACACCAGAACGCTTGCTTGTTTATTCAACCCACTGGCCATCAAACTTACTTGGCCGTCTGGGGCCCGGGGATCCTGACTGCAACGGTCTACCTCTTCTGTCATTTTCATGCAATCTGTTCTCTAATGTTAGCTTTTTCTCCAAGTCGTTCAGTTTTTGAGTCAACGATTTCTTAGACGACATGTTGGATTCTAAGATCACATGATCGAAATATGCTTAGTGCGTGGTGGAGCTACGCCCGAATTGTAGTTTCGTAGCATCATGAAGAACAAGAAATTATCTCGTATCAAACAATGCATATTATATATGTTATGTTAAAGATTGGGAAAATTGCACCACATTTTTCTTCTATTACGAAACCCATTTTAAATTAACTTTACTTACGTATCCATATAAATAATGAACAGATTCGGTTGTGTATCATTTGCGCACTATGGCCGCACGTGGGAGACTGGGAAATCCAGTAGAATGTAAACATTGAATGGTTTGCAATGAAACGTATGGTTTCTTTAATAACATTCAGTAGAAGAGTTATGACATCGGCAGGAACAAGTACACTCGAGTCCAAAATGCACTCATACAAGGTGAGGCACTGTTTCGTTCTGACGATCAGCCTTGACATTTGCCAACGCGCGTAAATGTCCCTTTGAGCAGGTACTTGTCGGTCACATGATTTTATCACGTGATCAGTTGACCTGACACACGTGTTGACCTAAATGTTGTCGCTGCCGACAATGAGATGGCAGTGTTACGATTTACTGGCACTTTAGTTATGCTGCATATTGAAGTATGAAGTAAACAAACAAAGAACAACCGTTCTTTATGACTAACGAACGCGAGAAAAGAGGAGGGTAGGATGACAGCATGTTTTCACGTTCTGAGGAGATTTACTGTAATGCCAAGTCGGAAGAGCAGTCGCGCAAGCATGGTGAAAACCATTGCAATCAGATGCGTTTGGCAGGTGTGTTATATGATATGTTTTTCTCAGTAATGAGCAAATATTTATTTGAGATATATCTGGACGTTACAAATATAATTGTCACTTTCATTTGAAGTTTTATCCATTGGTCAATATTTGTTACTTACGATATGTAATGTGCCTAGCAGACGCCATATCGGGACTTTAAATCGTCTCTAGCAGACACCAAAAATGCATCTATGCACAACATGTTTATTTACCCAAATCACAACAATAACACTAACATTGTTATGTAACCGCCCCATAATTAATCATGATTGTTTAGTCTGAAAATGATTTTTCTCCTGGTCAGACCAATAGACTTGCATTAGGACCTGATGTACAACTTACTAGTTACTATAAGATATAAGATAAGTCTGCTATTTTATCCACAAGCTCCAAGCCCTCTTTAGTAAAATGTCTGATGGTCTCGTAAGATCAACTTGTGGTAGTAATAGTCCATATACAAAACTAACATCTCTGAAAAATAATGCCAAATTACAAGTTCAGTCAAATATACTTAAATGGGGTTTTTTGGCTCAGACTGTACATTTACTCTTTTAGAACAAAATATGATGTTGAGGGTAGATAAATGTTTTTAAACATATATTACCATAATTACTTTTATATTTATTTGTTGTGTGACTGGGATTGAAAAAATAAGGTGCGGTTGGGTTGCCTACTGGTTAAAGCGTTCGCTCATCACAGCAAGACCCGGGTTAGAATCCCAACATGGGTACAATGTGTGAAGCCCATTTCTGGTGTCCCCCGCTGTGATATTGCTGGACTATATTGATAAAAGCAGCGTAAAACCATACTCACTCACTCACTGAAGAAAATAAATGTTAATCCAGCCCAGCCCTTGATAAACTACTTACTCCACCTTTGTCAAAGGATTGATTAAACTGCCTGGCATTGTATGTTATAATATTCAGAAACAAGTCCTCGTTTAAAGTCTTTGAAGTGCATTTAGACGTGATACATACAGATGGGTATTGGAGGTTTAAAGTGAATCACAATATTTTGCAATGTACAAGGCCGTATTGCAATACTTATCACAATATATTGTATAATTCTAAATTTTTAATTCAGAAGCAATCTGATAAATTAAGGTGTGAACTGAAGTTCACAAATGGAACAAACAAGATGCTGGTACAACATGATGTTTTCTCATTCAATAAATATGCCACTATCTTTGGGCCCCGGATGCTTGCTCCTGTGCAGCGAAGGCATTTGGCAAGTATATAACATTAAACACATGATCAAATTCCAAATTTGAATTCACCCAATATATCGAGCATGACAAAATTATATTGTGATATCTATTGTGGAAAGAATGAACCTCAATTTACCAGTAATACTTCACACATTTAGTGATACACATAAGGAAGAGAATTTATGGATATCATGCAACTTCTTTATTATCACAAGGTTTCGGGGTATATACTTACTCCGTCACAGGTTAATAATGTGAAACAGGCTTCCATTTGTCCATTGCCATTTTCAGTGTTAATTACCCCCTGCCTTCCGTTTGCCCGTTATCCATTGCCAATTACCAATTAGTGATAATTGAAGTCCTGGCTTCCAGTTGTTTTATCGCTATCACCAATCAGACAGGGCTAATTAACTGTTATGGGTTGGCTTCGATATGTCGGTTGCCAATCACCTATCCACCCCAATTAAAGGGGCACTAATCTCTGGCTTCTTCTCGGCTGTCTGACACGGGCCACTAGGGTTTACTAGCTGCAGTGAGTCGATTTGCTCGCAAACACACTGAGCATGACAAGAGACTGGGCTACCGTCTACAAGGACAGCTAAATAAACTTGGAGGCAATATTTGTTTTACGCATTTTTGAACACTGATTGGTTACCGTGATCTATGAAGATTTCAACAAAGGTGGATGTTAATTAATTTCCTTAGCCTATACAAACAGACAAAAAGAACGACAGAAGCTCATCTGATGTCATTATTTGGAAATACCCCTGATGGTTATAGTTTAATAATCAAAATAAGTTTCCCTGCAGTGAAAGCATTTTCGGATAATACGATTACTACTCCCTTGTTGTCATCCATGTTTTCTGGTATGACCCTACACTTGTGTATTTGTCGTCATTCACTTGATGCTCAGTTGATGAATTTACCATGATTACAGGTATAATTAGTGGTAGCACCACTCAGGTTACCTGATAAAGGTTCCCATTTAGCCTTTCTTGTGTCTGGGTTAATTATTCAATCTGAATCCAGGTTTGAAGTGAGGTGAAATGTGTGTTATGTAAAATCGATAATCAAGATCTATATATTGTCTTACATCGCTAAGTGCATCAAATCATGTGAGCACCTTGATTAAAAACATGAAAAGATTTAGAAAATATCTGTTGACAACGAGTTAGCGGTGCACATGCTTAGCGAATCCTGCAATCGACTGAAATCTGCATGACAGTTTACGAACAGGATTTCGATTTCGGAGCACAATTTGGATTGGACTATGCATAGACTCGTTAGTCCAGCCAATACCAGCCTAGTTTGGCAAGGGTGGAAACTGGACTTTTATAGTCAGTTAACTCACTTGCCTCGGGAAGATGTGGGACTCCTACAAATAAATGTTGTGAATCCCCTGGACCCCCAAAATGAATAACCCAAGTCCCAAGGTAAAACCCTGCAACTCATTGTCATTATGTGATAACTCCTCCAAACTTGAGAAAGTAAATTTTTGTACTATATTTCAAAGATTATGTCTACAATACATTACTTTTGGGACTGGCCATTTTTTGGTAGGGGAGGGGGGGGCGGGGGAGGGTGATAATAATTACCCTCCCCTATTCATGCTATTGCTTGTCATATTTTTGGAGGGCGGTTGGATAGCCTAGTGGTTAAAGCGTTCACTTGTCACGCCAAAAATTCCTGGTTCAAATCCTGACATGGGTATAATGTGTGAAGCCCATTTCTGGTGGTGTCCCCTGCCATAATATTGCTGGAATATTGCTTAAAGCGGCGTAAAACCATACTCACTCACTCACTCACTCACTCACTCACTCACTCACTCACTCACTCACTCACTCATATTTTTGGATGACCCTCCTTGGAAAGACAAAATAACAGAAGAAAAGAACTCTATATTTCATTATAAAATTATTTTTAAAATATTTTTTCCATGAACCTTCCCAAATATGTGTATTATTTTTTATGACCCTCCCCAAGAGACTGTCCAATTTTATAGTGACTCTCCCCTGAGTCCCGCTGCTCCATCCACTACTGTAATAAATGACCGGTCCCTTTGTTGACATGTCTGTGCTAGAAACTAAGTCTGTGGCATCTAGCACACAATAAACAAACTAAAAACAAACAGGCCTTGCCACTGCTGTCATGGGCTGATAAGCATGCCTCTGTGAGTGTGATAGCTTACTCTGGCCGTTGTCTTACGACGTACATTGATAATGCTCCCGATAACACTACCGTACTTACCCTTTATCAGCGTCACATAGCCTGATTTACCAGAATCACTGTTGACAGCTGAACGAGACATTAATTGATTTGGTAGTTACCATAGTGACTTCCCAAATAACTGTTACTCGTGATTGTAGGGTCTTTCAGTGGATTTTAGTGGATTTTCATTTCAAGAAATAAAATCCAGTTGAAGAAACTGGCATGCATTTATTTGGGTAACTACAACACTACAGCTAGAGTATTGTGTACATTATGCTAGTGCATGATTGCTTCATGCAGAGGTCACAGTGGATGTTGTTGGTGACAAGATGAGTAGCCGATTTCAGGTGTGTTCTCTATTTTTTCAATAGGCCATGATAGATTCCGGGGTAGAATAGGTCTTCAGCAACCCA
The DNA here is from genome assembly GCF_023055435.1 of Haliotis rufescens. NCBI lineage: Eukaryota > Metazoa > Mollusca > Gastropoda > Lepetellida > Haliotidae > Haliotis > Haliotis rufescens. The sequence continues at coordinate 42,670,341 of NW_025964372.1, forward strand.
AGTTTGTCGTAAAAGGCAATCGGGTGGTCAGGCTCGCTGACTTGGTTGATGCATGCCATCGATCCCAATTGCATGGGTCAATGCTCATGATGTCAATTACTGGGTTGTCTGGTCCAGACTCGATTATTTTACAGACCGCCGTCATATAGCTGGAATATTGCTGAGTGCGGCGTTAAACAACAAACAAACAAAATCATTAGGCCATGATAGATTGGTTATTAGATTTACGCACATATGGAGAAAATTATGCCTTTCTTAACTCTTCTTACTTTGTAGACCATGACTACGAGGAGTCTGATGTGGAGTGGATCTCCATCATCTCATCCTTGTTGTAAGGGCTTGGGTTACAGCACGTCATTGTTGGTCTTGACCCGTGAAGATCCGGGTTAGAATCGGCCTTCAGCAACCTACGCTTGCCGTAAAAGGCGACTGTGCTTGTCATAAGAGGCGACTAACGTGATCGGGTGGTCAGGTTGCTGACTTGGTTGATGCATGTCATCATATCCCAATTGCGTGGGTCAATGCTCATGATGTCAATCACTGGATTGTCTGGTTCAGACTCGATTATTTACATATCTCCGCCAAAAAGTTGGAATATTGATGAGTGTGGCGTTAAACCACAAACATTGTTGGTCTTGACTTTTTTAGACACTTTCAGTTCTGTTTCTTTGTAAAATCTAGTAACTTATCACAATTATTGTGAACCCAAATGTACTTCTTGACAGAATAGTAGTATATTAGTAGTGTGCAGATTGGCACAGAACTATATGTTTATTTGTATGTTTGAAGTCTCTAAAACTCCCAAAACCCAAGGGGCAGTCAGGTAGTCTAGTGGTTAAAGCGTTCGCTCATCAAGCCGAAGAACCAGGTTCGATCCCTGACATGGGTACAATGTGTGAAGCCCATTTCTGGTGTCTTTCTGTCCGTCTGTCCGCTTTTCAAACATGCCAAAGGGGACAGATTCTCTCAATAACTATTTGAGTTAGAGAAATGAAATTTTACACACTGATACACACTTAAAGAAGTTCAAAAATTTTGGTGTCTTAAATTTCTTTTTTGTAGAGCTATAGCCCTTGCTCCGTACTTTTCGACTTAGTGTGTACTACCCTTTCTCAGAAACTACTGAATGAAAGTTTGCATGCTTTTATAAGAGATACTTTGGTGTCATAAATTATTTTTTTACAGTTCTAGCCCTTGCTCCGTGCTTTTTAACTAAGTGCATAGTTTCTGCAATGGGGACAACCCTTTCTACCGAGGTTACATGAATGGGACACCTTACGTTAAACATAAGATGGCTGTAAGGAACAAGTCTGAACATTTTGATAAATTATATTTAAAAATTGAAATGTCTCGTTTATTTATATTTAATCGCACAGAAATCTGTAAAGTTGCACACAAAAGAAGTCTCTCATGATCTGATGGATTTGGGTTAAACTACATTTTATAAACAACATATTCAGCGTTGTCCTAGAAATAGTTCTTCTCTTGTTATTTATTTGTCTTAATTTGCAGGATGCCATCCAGACATTGAATACCCTTCAGTCAAATGCTGAGACGCTGGCCAAAATTGCCAGCACCCGGGATTCCAGGCGCCATCTGAACATACCGCACATGATAAACTACTTGAAACGATGTGATATAGAGGTAAGACATACCACTCATGATAAACTACTTTATCTTACCTCCATGTGAGAAAGTTGACATCTGATTGGGGGGATACATTTCTGAGTGGGACAATAAATTCCTTATACCCCGCCACAAAGAAAACAGGCTGTGCATGAATTTCTGAGCGGGACAGTAAACACTCAGGACAGTGTCAGGACAGTTTACATGTCCATGAAAGTCATGTGACACTGCACAACATGCACAAGTTAATCCCAGCTCACTCGAACAATTGTTGTCTATCTATTTTCAATTTGTTTTGATTCTTTTATAGTATCAAATTGAAACATGTCCGCAAGATATATTTGATGTAGCAGTATCAGTTGGGGTATATGTATGGTACACAGGGTATATGTGGTTTATTCACTGTGCAGAGTTGCGTCCCTTAGAGGTGCAGAAACCTATGATCCTGGAATCACATCACAGATTTGCCCGTATTTCTAGGTTTATCAGTGCCATGCCCATGCTCATGGGTTTCACCAAAGTGGTAAACATCTAAGATCTGCATCACTTTGGACATTCCTGCCACATCAAGCGAAGGCACCATGGCATGACCCAGTTCAGTCAGTTTGATCATGTTAATATCTGTCAAGGGGCGATCAGGGAGCCTATTGGTTAAAGCGTGTGCTCGTCACGCCGAAGACCCGCGTTCAATTCCTGACATGGGTACAATGTGTGAAGACCATTTCTGGTGTCCCCTGCCATGATATTGCTGGAATATTGCTAAAAGCGTTGTTAAGTCAAACTCACTCACTAATATCAGTCTATAGTATGTATTTGATGTGACTGTCGGACTGACATTCACCTGCTGGTAACTTGCAACACCAAACCTTCACACCAGCTTGCACACTGTGCTGGTTGGAGTATTCTACTCAAAAGAAGTTAAAGAACACCTGATTTTTTAATATGACTATGGTTAATATGTCATGAATTATTAACAATAGTCATGAAAAAAATCAGGAGTTCTCTAACTTCTTTTGAGTTGTATATATAACATGTATAATGGCAATCATTTTTATTTTCTTAGCTTTGCAGAGTTCTATTCAGAATACTGTTTTGGGTGTGGGCGCAGACTCTTTTTTTAAAAAATCTGTGAAGACATATAATTGCCACACGAAGGGCATTTGGCTTGTCACAGAATGGCATGAGTGGCCTTGAGGGGATTACAAGCTTGTTACATCAGATTGGAATAATGGAACAGGAGAAACATCAATAAATATGGAAATGGGCGTACACAGGGCCTTAGATTTTGTTAATGCATCCTATCAGTCAGCTCTAGGTTTCATGTTTTTTCAAACTTAGGGTCTGTTAGAAATAATTATTTTAGAACTTTCTTCAGAATTGTGCTGAGCAGATGCACTGGGCCCCGTTCCTCAACATGCTCAAAGCGATCTTAGCGCTAAGGTGATCGTAAGTACCATACTTTAACATAGGCTTACGATCATTGTAGATGAACGGGGCCCTGGACCAGACCACCTTGTTTCACGTTGACCCTAGCACTACTGCTAACGTAACTCCTGTACTCCAACATACACTTACGACAGTCGTAGCTTTATGATTGCTATGTCAGTTTTACCGCTGGCTTTTGAAACTACTGGCAACTCTAAAACTTGTTGACATGGTACTTCCGGTGTTACGCGCTCACAGTAATGTCTGTGTTGAGGGAAAACACATCCAAACTCTTCAACCCTGTGTATAAGACGACCCCCTTGAAAAAACCCTAATTGTAAGTACCAAAAACTCGCCTTTTACAAAGCGATATACCATGTATACGGTACCAGTCCCCCCTAATATTTTAGGACAATTTCATTTCTATACTTCTTTCAACATCATGTTCAATGCAATGACGTCATCTCTGAAGTAACTATGTTAGATCTACACATCATTCACACAAAGTTTACTCACAATGTTTTCCTCTTTTTTTTTTCAATATTTCAAGATGAAGTAGCTACAAATATAATTTTAACCTTGAAGCAAAGTGAAATGTTATTTCCTTGCACTAAAAATAGACAAAGGGGAATCCCTGACAACAGACAAGCTGAATTCATTCGAAAAATATATAAATATCTCTGTTTTCTTCAAGACCAAAGATTTATAAGGTATTTTATTTGCCGGTTCACTGGGACTTTCAGTCACATGAATTACCAGCCCAAGCCCAATTTTACTGGTAAAAAAAATGGTAATTACCGGTAACCGGGAACACTGTGTGTCAAACCAGATCTCGAGTACTGACAGCCTTATCTGTTACATAGGTAAGTCAATGTGTCATCTGAGGCGCCGCGATTCGCTGTGCAGAGTTGCGTCCCTTGGGCATGCCAGAAACCTATTATTGTGGGTTCGAATCCCAGTTCGCCCCAATTATGTTTCTAGGTTTGTCAGCACCATACCCGTGCTCGTGGGTTTCACCGAAGTGGTAAACGTCTGAGACCTGCATCACTTCGGGCTTTCCTCCCACATTAAGCTGACACGCCGTGATATAACTGGAATAATGTTAAAAGTGGCGTTAAACCCATCTCACTCACTCACTCAATGTGTCTTGTGAACTCAAGAACGAATTTATCAATTCAAAACTTTGATGTCAAGTAGAAAAAGTGATTCCCAAAGTTTTTAGATTTATCACGGCTCAAGTATTGTGATATGTACGGTACCGGTATGTGTGGGGTTATCATGACCCACCTCTGAACATGTCGACTGTACGGTGGTGTAATACATGTTGCAATGCTGAAGCTTATCTTTCTGCTCTGTGTTGCTAGGGGCTGACTTACAATGCTGATGTGTTCTTATCTCACAGTTCTATTATAAAACAATACTTTATCATCAGACACACCTCTTGGACATTTTTGTCTGGGATATCAAACTACCTGAGTGGCTGTCCTAACTTAGAATTTCTTTATAGGTCTTATTTCATAAATTCAGAGGTTTTGTAGGATTGCATTCAGTGTGATCTTTTGCTATTTTTTGGACAGTAAAATACTTATTACCGTATTCGACGTAATAAGCGCCCAAGGCGATATTTGCTAAAATATTGGCTAGTGAACAAATCAAAATTAGCTCACCTTCCGATTGATCAATGTACACAAGACTTATTTATTCGTGTATAATACGCTCTCGTGTGTTATATGCACCCTTAATTTTGGGCAATTAAATTCTGGAAAATATATCTGTTATGTATGATACGCACATACTTTTCTTTTGTATCATTTCAGGCTGTCAGCATAAACCACAAAATTTACGATCTTTCAACTCTGTTTTTGTTCTCATCACAATTATATTCTGATAAGATCCCACTATTTCCAATTTTGAGAGCGTCCTGGGCGCTTATTACATCAAATACGGTAACTTAGAAACACTAAAACATAAGTATAATAACGTTGTGTATGTACTCCATTGTTAAATGTTTTTATGCTTAGGTTCCTGACCTTGAAAAACTGTCGGTTATTCATATCAGTGGCACAAAAGGCAAAGGGTCAACCAGTGCATTCTGCGAGAGCATTCTTCGTCACCATGGTTACAAGACAGGCATGTTCAGGTAATTATTCTGTTTACATGAGTGTTCAAATGACAGTTCAGATCAGAAATTTAGTCAGTATAGAACTTTCAAATCTTTCACGAAGATTTGCCTCTATCTCCACTGTGGGTTGGGATCGGGTGGTCAGGCTCGCTGACTTGTTTGATGCATGACATCGATCCCAATTGTGTGTATCGATGCTCATGATATTAATCACTGTATTGTCTGGTCCAGTCTCGATTATTTACAGACCGCCGTCATATAGCTGGAACATTGCAGAGTGCTGTCTTAAACAACAAACCAACCAAATTGTATTGTACTTGTATGTATCAGGTGGTTGGACTTGGGGGTTTGATCTGTCTCAAATCAAACCTTTTATTTGAATACAATACCCCTCTGAATGAAGATCTGAGGACACCCTCATAGAATGTCACATCAGGTGAACCCCGAACCAACTTCGACTGCCCAGTTTAACTCTTTCAACACCGTAGGCCGGTTATCCGGCCAAGAAGCATCGAGTCCCCAGACACCGCAGTCCGGTTATCCGGCCAAGCCGTAGTCACGTCAAAATAGTATATATTTTTATGGACCTACCTGTAATGTCATTCATTTATTAAATCTATCACATTTCACAATGTCTGAAATACATATTCCATTTCAATATAACATTTTTTATCGTTAAATTAAAAAATTATTCACTATTTCTCGCGATGTTATTGAAAATAAAATTCTCGGACACACATTTCGACAACGGGTCCACATCGAACACGTCAAAGAGGAAAATAAAGACGTTTTAAACAAATCTTTAAATATATTATACAAAGTAATAAATAAAATCAACAAAAATATATCTAAAAGTAATCAAACTTACATCTAAGTTATTATTTCCATCTTTTCGTGCGATCGCGTGTAATGTAAGTCAAATGACATCTCGGCTTTCGTCGCCTTGAATTCCCGGCTCGGACACGATGTTTAATGCAAAAATATATGCATAAAAAATCTTTGTCACAGCTCGTAACCTAGCACGATACATTCACGATGTTCCATATTTTTAATATATATCGTGATTTCCTGCTCAAAACGTTCAGAATAACACGATTTAACAAAATTCTTTCGCAAACTTCTGTAATTTATCGAACACGAGCTTGGTATCACAGCTGTAATTTGATTGGCTGCCTTAGGTCATTTGCTCAAAATTGACCAATCACGAAACTTGTAGCAGATTTCAGCAAGAAAGCGTCATTAGAAACCAATTTTAATCCAATGAAATCGCTTGTTATAACTATGAAAAAAAAACAGTCGATGTTACGAGCGTGTAGATGAAGGAATAAGCTTTCCAGCGATGTGTCATATGCCATTCTTCGACGAACGTGTTATTCATACGAAACCTCGAAAACGGGGGTATTTCTTCATTTTACTGAGCGGACAGTCGCTGTTATCGGGAAATGGGTGATGACAGAAACTATTTATAATTCTTTTTAAAATGATTTTCCAATTACGTAAACAATGAAAATAAAACAGAAATAGGTACGTGGATATTATGAAATCATATATTTGCCGAAAATCGTCAAGTTTTCGCTTCCTTGGTCCTTAATCTGGATGTTAACAACGTGTTAGCATACATTTTTTATTTACAACGAATTTTATTAAGTTGTAAATGCATTATTTTAAATAATTTGAAACATATAACTTTCATATTTATAAACCATAGGATCAGACCTTTCAAATGGTGTATAACATGTAGTAGCAAATATATTTTACAAGCAGGTATTTTCTTTGATAAATGTTGGCTTCATCTATCACACAAGAGTCTCTGGGAACTCGGTGTCCCAGCAGTAAACACTTCTGGTTGACTGGTGTTGAAAGAGTTAAGGGAAGAATGCATGGGTTCTTGAAGCAGCCCAGTTTAAGCCTTCCAGTATGGTTCAGGGTGGTTGGGCGGCCAAGTGGTTATAGTGTTCATGCAGAAGGCCCGGGTTTGATTCCTCACATTGGTACAATGTGTGAAGCCCCTTTCTGCTGTTTCCTGCTGGAACATTGCTGGAACATTGCTAAACATGAAAAGCGATACACTCACTCTCACTCACTCACTCACTCACTCACTCACTCACTCACTCACTCACTCACTCACTCACTCACTCACTCACTCACTCACTCACTCACTCACTCACTCGGACTGCCTCCGTGGTCTAGTAGTAGAGCGTCCGCTCGGAGAGCGGTAGGTCCGGGGTTCGATCCCCGGCCGCGTCATACCAAAAGACGTTAAAACATGGTACTTGCGGTATGCTAGCACTATAAATCGGCATCAGTCCGGACTAGTACAAACAGCCACATCCACGTCGCTATATAAGTGCAATAACCTTGGACACGCCGTTAAACCCAATTTCACCTCACTCACTCACTCACTCACTCACTCACTCACTAAGGTAATCTCAGATGTGATTAGTTTTGCCATGGTTTCAGCTCTCCCCACCTGGTGACTGTGAATGAGAGGTTCCGCCTGAATGGGAGGCCGGTTGCTAAGGACTTGTTCAGCCAATACTTCTGGGAAGTGTACAATAAGCTGGAAGCCACCAAGTACCAAGTTAAAGGCGTAAGTCAGAGCACAAGATAAGCTGTGTGTTTGCCGTTTTCCTGAGGTGACAACATGGCAACTGCTATGCAGATTTTGGTGGTTGATTGCAGGATTTGCAAAATGTGTACCGTCCTCTGGGCATCGACAGATATTTCCCAAATCTTTTCATGTATTTAATCAGCTTGTTAAATAGATTTGATGCACTTCGGATGTAAGACTCATTCGATTACAATGTGTATCTTGATTATCGATCAGATCGTCTGACTGGGTACCGCTATTTTGTTTGAAGGGAGATCAAGTGATATGAGGGGTGGAATGTGATTAGTCAATAGGATGGGCATAGAAGGGACATAACTCTTAACAGCCACTGGTAGCACCTCGATTGGGTCACTAAATTCCAGCCTCGTTTGATAAGGTTGGAAACTAGACTTTTATGGTTTGTTAACTCTTTCAACACCGCAGACTACGAAACCGGCCACGACATCATGTGTTCCCAGACACCGCAGGCCGTAGCCACATCAAAATAATATATGATTTTATTAACCTACCTGTCATATCATTAATTTATTAATTCAATGACTTTTCACAATGTCTGAAAAATACATATTTCAATTCAATTTAACATATTTTGTCGACATATTTATAATTTATTAACTATTTCCCGCAATGTTGTTGAAAAAAATAATCTGGGACACATGCTTCTACAACAGGTCCATATCAAACATGTCAAAGAGCAAAACGAAGACATTTCAAGCAAATCTTTACATAAGTTATATCTAGTAATAAATAAAATCAACAAATATAAATGTAAAAGTTGTCTAAGCTACTATTTCCATCTTTTCCTGTGATTGCGTGCAATGTAAGTCAAATGATGTCTCGGATTTTGTTGCCTCAATTTTTTTGCTCAGTCGCAATGTTTAATTCAATAATGTTCGCGTGAGAAATTCAGGGTTGTAGCCTAGTACGATATGTTAACAAAGTTTTCAATGTACATCACAAGTTCCTGCTTAAAACGTTCAGAATAGCATGATTTAACCAAAACCTTTCGTCTAAATCTGAAATTTATCATATATCCATTGCCATAATTTGATTGGCTGCTTGAATTTGACCAGTCACGATCCTTGTAGCAGATTACAACGAAAAAAGGGGCATTAGCAACCGATTTCTATCAAATAGTATTGCACGTTACAACTATGAAAATACTCCAGGGGAGGTTACTACAATATTATTGATGTTCAAAGCTTTCTAATGACGCCGAACATCAATGAATCGTTGCACGTTATTCATACAAAGCTTAGAAAATGGAGGTATTTCCCAGGATTTTCTCATATTACTGTAGGGGGCACGGGTGGCCCAGTCGTCTAAGGCGCCGCGATTCGCTGTGCAGAGTCGCGTCCCTTAGGCAGGCCTGAAACCTATGATTGTGGGTTCGAATCCCGGTTTGCCCCAATTATGTTTCTAGGTTTGTCAGCACCATACCCGTGCTCGTGGGTTTCACCGAAGTGGTAAATGTCTGAGACCTGCATCACTTCGGGCTTTCCTCCCACATTAAGCTGACACGCTGTGATGTGACTGGAATACTGTTAAAAGCGGCGTTAAACCAGACTCACTCACTCACTCACTCACTCACTCACTCACTCACTCACTCACTCACTCACTCACTCACTCACTCACTCACTCACTCACTCACTCATATTACTATGCTAAGAGCCACTGTTAGCAGGACATGGGTCATGACAGATAATATTTTTTTTAATTTTTCATGTAATTTTCTGATTACATAAACAATGAAAGTGAAAAAGAGATAGTGTATAACATGTAGTAGCAAGATGTTTTACAAGCAGATAATTTCTTTGATAAATGTAGGCTTCATCTATCATCCTCAGTCTCTGGTAACTCAATGTCACAGCAGTAAAAGCTTCTGTTTGACTGGTGTTAAGAGTTGTCTCCCTTGTGTGTTTGCATAAAATAGCAATATGTTGCTATCCATTAGCATTTTAGAATTGCTATTGTTTTCTATTCCCAACATTAATTTTTATTGTGACTCAAACAAATTGAAAGTTTTAAGGAGTTTTTAAAGAATGAAAACAAGCCTTCATTCCTAGACAAGCATGATAGTACAGATAATGGTTCTCGGTAACATGACAATTGTGAAAGTCAATTCAATTTTTATCACCTTTGCCTCATGTTCCCTGTAGGATCCTGATGCCCGTGAGATGCCAGCGTACTTCTCCTTCCTCACCGTCATGGCTTGCCACATGTTCCTCGAGGAAGACGTTGACGTGGCCATCTTTGAAGTTGGCATCGGTGGAGAATATGATTCTACCAATTTCCTCCAGGCCCCAGTTGTGTGTGGAGTTACCTCCCTTGGATTAGATCACACATCAGTCCTCGGAGACACAATAGACAAGATTGCTTGGCAGAAAGCAGGGATTTTCAAAGTAATAATGAATGAATGTATGCTTTAACATTTAAATTGAAAAGTCAGTTGACAGATATACTAAACTTGTTTACTTTGGGGTAGATATTTGTGAAGTGTCTTTGTGAAAGGATTTTCACATGCCAGACTGATCTTGTGGATTTGTATGGTGAGGATGAAGTGAGGTCAAACGAAGACATAGAAATGTTGTGTAATTTTAGGTTGATTTCTTTCAGAAAATGTTTGAAAAAAATCAAATCATTCTGTTAAAAAAAAATGTCGGATTTTTTGCTCTGTTTCTTGCTGAAACAAGAAACGAATTCATCTGGATGTATTGAAATTTTTAACTGAGAACGTCACAATGGAGCATGGAAGATCACACTGATCTCTGTTTGATGACTTGATTCTGTAATTCATAACGTTTACAATAATTTTAAGACTAACTGTTACATTCTTTGTTTCTATGGTTACAGCGTAATGTTCCTGCAGTCACAGTTCCCCAACCAGCAGCAGCCATGAATGTGCTTCTCAACAGAACGAAAGAGAAGGGGGTACGTCAAGTGTGCCATGGATGATTATTTATGCCCCCCACAGCAAAACTTCCTGAGGCAAGAGAGTTGACTGATTTTTAAAGCCCATTTTCCACCCTTGCCAATTAAACTAGGCTGAAAATTTCTGGGCTCAATGGTAGCGCAACCATTGGCTATTACAAATTATGTCCCTTCCATGTCCCTATGACCAATCAGATTCCACCTCTCATATCCTTTGCTCTTGCAACCCATGAAGATCCGGGTTAGAATAGGTCTTCAGCAACCCATGCTTGCCGTAAAAGGCAACTATGCTTGTTGTAAAAGGCAACTCATGGGATCGGGTGGTCAGGCTCGCTGACTTGGTTGATGCATCTCATCGATCCCAATTGCGGGGATTGATGCTCATGATATCAGTCACTGGATTGTCTGGTCCAGACTCAATTATTTACAGACCACCGTCATATAGCTAGAATATTGCTGATTGTGGCATTAAACAACAAACCAACCAACCAAATCTTGCTCTTGCTTCAAACAGAATGGTGGAGTCGAGACGTTTTTTCGATAATAAAGATCTTTGTTTAATAAAACAGGTTTTACCTCACAAAGTGCATCAAATCACTTGAGCACCTTTATTAAAAACAGGAAAAGATTTAGAAAATATCTGTCAAAACCCAGTTCACTGTACACATGCTCTGCAAATCCAGCAATCGAAAGAATTTGGCAAGGCTGTTGCCATGTTGTATATGAACCAGATGCCAATTTCGTTACGGGATTTTGATTGGACTGTAAAGACTCATTCGTCCACCCTAAATACAACTCCATAATTCCAGCCAAGTCTGGCAAGGGTATGTACAGGACTTTTATAGTCGGTTAACTCGCTTGCCTCGGGAAGATGCCCATAGCCACACTAGAACTCTTTTAGGCTTAGTTTAGATACCACAGTTGGTGTTAGTGTCTCCAGAACGTCTGCATGCATTTGGTTCATTTTTGGTGCGGGGCGTTCGGGTAGCCTAGTGGTTAAAGCGTTGGCTCGTCACGCCGAAGACCCGGGTTCGATTCCCGACATGGGTACAATGTGTGAAGCCCATTTCTGGTGTCCCCCGCCGTGATATTGCTGGAATATTGCTAAAAGCGGCGTAAAACCTCACTCACTCACTCATTCACTCATTTTTGGTGCCATGGTGTCTTGAGGGTTGTTGCAGACCCCAGGTGATAGTATTATCCATGACTTTATTTTCAAGTTAGGTCAAAGACCTTTGCATACAAAACGAGATACAAATACACACATTCTTCAGATGCCGTATCAAATTGGAGAAAATGACTGGGCTTTTTAACTCTTGCCTAAATAATGACAACATGTAGGCAAACTGACAACAACAACAAATATCTTCTACTTCCTTAGAGAGTTGTCAGATCATTGACCTGGGTGATTACTGGTGTTGCTGGGGGCACGGGTGGCCCAGTCGTCTAAGGCGCCGCGATTCGCTGTGCAGAGTCGCGTCCCTTGGGCACGCCAGAAACCTATGATTGTGGGTTCGAATCCCAGTTTGCCCGAATTATGTTTCTAGGTTTGTCAGCACCATACCTGTGCTCGTGGGTTTCAGCGAGACGTCTAAGACCTGCATCACTTCGGGCTTTCCTCCAACATTCAGCTGACACGCCGTGATATAACTGAAATACTGTTAAAAGCGGCGTTAAACCCAACTCACTCACTCACTCACTGGTGTTGTTTCGTCCTACCTTGATTATTGCAGGCAGCCATGTTGTTGTGGAATTTTCAGTATTCTAAATTCATGCTAGTCTGCTAGCCCGAAGCCTTTTCTATATGCACTTTCTTTAAGTGCTGATTGTTAGCTGTAAGATTAGTAGTGAGTCCTAGGTAATGATCTCTACCAGTTCTTTTCGACTGCAGGCTAGTCTGTACGTGACGCCGTCCCTGGACTCGTACACCAGTGGCAGGGAGCCCGTCCACCTCGGTATTGCTGGCAACATGCAGCAGTTTAATGCCACCCTAGCAATGCAGCTCTGTCGGATATGGATGGACAACCACAAGAAAGGTACAGCTGAATCCAGTGTGCCCCATTGGGTTTCAAAACAGAATGTGTCCCCACAACTTCATGTGACCGGAGATGTAATGTTTCCTCAGCCCCCAGTGGGTTGGGTCCTGGCGTAGAATGGGTCCTCAAACCCCATGGGACCAGGTTAAGAATGTGTCCCCAGTATCCCATGTGACTGGGGGTAGAATGTGTCCCCAGCACCCCTTGAGACTGGGGGTAGAATATGTTCCCAGCACCCCTTGGGACTGGGGGTAGAATATGTCCCCAGTATCCCATGTGACTGGGCGTAGAATGTGTCCCCAGCACTCCTTGGGACTTGGGGTAGAATGTGTCCCCAGAACCCCTTGGGACTGGAGGTAGAATGTGTCCCCAGAACCCCTTGAGACTAGGGGTAGAATGTGTCCCCAGAACCCCTTGAGACTGGGGGTAGAATGTGTCCCCAGAACCCCTTGGGACTGGGGGTAGAATGTGTCCCCAGAACCCCTTGAGACTGGGGGTAGAATGTGTCCCCAGAACCCCTTGGGACTGGGGGTAGAATGTGTCCCCAGAACCCCTTGAGACTGGGGGTAGAATGTGTCCCCAGAACCCCTTGGGACTGGAGGTAGAATGTGTCCCCAGAACCCCTTGAGACTGGGGGTAGAATGTGTCCCCAGAACCCCTTGGGACTGGGGGTAGAATGTGTCCCCAGCACCCCTTGAGACTGGGGGTAGAATGTGTCCCCAGAACCCCTTGAGACTGGGGGTAGAATGTGTCCCCAGCACCCCTTGGGACTGGGGGTAGAATGTGTCCCCAGAACCCCTTGGGACTGGGGGTAGAATGTGTCCCCAGCACCCCTTGAGACTGGGGGTAGAATGTGTCCCCAGTATCCCATGTGACAGGGGGTAGAATGTGTCCCCAGAACCCCTTGGGACTAGGGGTAGAATATGTCCCCAGCACCCCTTGGGACTGGGGGAAGAATATGTCCCCAGCACCCCTTGGGACTGGGGGAAGAATATGTCCCCAGAACCCCTTGGGACTGGGGGAAGAATATGTCCCCAGCACCCCTTGGGACTGGGGGTAGAATGTGTCCCCAGTACCCCTTGGGACTAGGGGAAGAATGTGTCCCCAGCACCCCTTGGGACTGGGGGAAGAATGTGTCCCCAGCACCCCTTGGGACTGGGGGTAGAATGTGTCCCCAGCACCCCTTGGGACTGGGGGTAGAATGTGTCCCCAGCGCCCCTTGGGACTGGGGGAAGAATATGGCCCTAGCACTCCTTGTTGATGTGTTTATGAGAAAAGTAAATATCATAAAGAGCTTTGGTATCTTGTTTTTATTGTTATTCCAATACAAGGAAGGAATTCTTTATTGATTATTTTCTATTTGTTTCACACGATTGATTATTAATCTAGCATCAGTGTCTATTTTCCCAAACCAACATTCATTTTGAATTTTTTACACAGCTTTCCGACACATCACCTTGTTGAAATCTTTTTTCAGATTTATCAAAGAGAAAGTGGATTTGTGATCAGTCGGAACTCCATGAATGGGAAAAGATTCCAAAATTGGATAGCACAGTCCTCACAGAAGAAATGAGGAATGGTTAGTAGCATGTACTGAATTTTACACTACATGATATCTTCTTAAATACCTGCCAACGTTAAGATCAAGAGTTGTCTCCCCCTGCTTGTGGCACGTGCTACACTTTCAATTCACTGTTAGGGGGATGGGAACGTTTTGAGGCATTCAGGAAGACATGGGGATGGCTGCTTCTGATTTTGCAGGTAATACTAACACTTTACTGGTTACATGGTGTAAGAATAGCAACATGTAACCATGATGCATGATTACCTCCATTGGCAACAGACCCATGAAGATCCGGGGTAAAATAGATCTTCAGCAACCCATGCCTTAAAAAGTGACTATACTTGTCGTAAGAGGCGACTAACGGGATCGGGTGGTCAGGCTCGCTGACTTGGTTGAAGCATGTCATCGATCCCAATTGCGGGGATCGAAGGTCATGCTATCAATCACTGGATTGTCTGGTCCAGACTCGATTATTTACAGACCGCCGTCATATAGCTGTAATATTGCTGAGTGCGATGATAAACAACAAAACAACCAACCAACCCTTGGCAACTGGGTAAACTGACTGGTGTGTGTTGTGGAGGTTAACATTACTGCAGGGATAAACATGGCCACTAGTCCCAAGACCAGTGAAAATCTAGAGGGACCAGTTATTATGTCCAGAGATTTAATTATTTTGCATAGTCACTTGTCTGAATGAACTGCGGACAAGTTGGATGTGACAATTGTGTCTTCCCTGTACTGTGTGTACTGTGAGGTATTATAGGCTTGGTCCATATAGATATATTCTCCATGTTCCATGTTGTATCAGGTTTGTCCAAGTGCTACTGGCCTGGCCGTAACCAGATTTTGAGTCGACCTGGTGTGACATATTACATGGATGGAGCTCACACCATTGAGAGCATACAGGTGAGTTGTAGACAGGGTTGGATATTCGTTGTTGTTGTTGTTTTCTTATCTCCAAAAACAATGTGAAGATTCCGGGGTAGAATAGGTCTTCAGCAACCCATGCTTGCCGTAAAATGTGACTATGCTTGTCGTAAAAGGCGACTGACGGGATCGGGTGGTCAGGTTCGCCGACTTGGTTGATGCATGTCATCGATCCCCATTGCGTGGATTGATGCTCATGATGTCAATCACTGGATTGTCTGGTCCAGACTCGATTATTTACAGACCGCCGTCATATAGCTGGAATACTGCTGAGTGCGGCGTTAAACAACAAACAAACCAACCAACCAACCAATCTGCCACAGAGTTACCAAGGTGGTAGTTGGAGGTCGTGTAGATTCAGAAAAGAACTTCACCCAGAAACTTGCTCCTCATAGGAGCAAAATAATGTCCAAAACAACAGCTTGACCATTGTCTTGTCATTTATAGTATACACGCAGTCTTTCATTCTCCTCCCTTATCTGTAGTTTCCACTTTATTTCACCATGTTCACATTGTGTCAACATTTTAGAATTTTTTAAAAAGTTAACTACATATATAGAGAATCTCACCCTCGTGTCTTTTGATATCAATTATATGTCAACACGAGTTGATAAAAGTGGGAAAATTCTGACGCTTGCCGAGGATTTTTGCCACTTTTATCTACGAGTGTTGATATATTTGATATCAAAAGACACGAGGGTGAGATTTTATTTATCTTCCAACATCGTTCTTTCAGCTTTTTCAATTTGTAGACAGTAATTAGCAGTGTCTTCAGTGTAAAAAGTACTGCAAACAGCTTCAGTAGCAGAGCCATTAGTGATGTCATTTGATTGTGATGTCATGGTAACCAGTAATGTCACAATGGTCTGCAAAGCATTGTGATGTAATTTCATTGCAGCGATATCTACAGTGTAAATATCGCTTGACTCATCCAAGCGATATCTCCTGTGGGAGCCAGATTTGGATGATAAATCACATTAAAGAATGAACAATAACTTGTAATCCATCAGTTAATCCGGTCTTCATCATTACTAAGTGCCTGTTACAAATATTGTTGTGCAGTTCGTGTTTCTTGTTTTGTGTCGCTACACTGCATATGGGCCTCATGTATTCATGTGTGACGGACGAACGTAGTGTATACTTAACGATTGACTTTGTATTTCTTTCGGTTCATTGAGGTATGAATCGAAAAACCGATGTGCAAACTGTGTGAATCTGCATAATTTAATTATATGCCCATTTGGTAGTGACAATGATGTTCATGTGCCAAAGGGGCGGTCGGGTAGGCTAGTGGTTAAAGCGTTTGCTCGTCACGATGATGACCTGGGTTCGATTCCTGACATGGGTACAATGTGTGAAGCCCAAGGTGTCCCTTGCCACAGCGTTAGAAATTGGCACTAGTCCTGTAGTCCTTACCAAACTGCCCAATAGTAAAGGTATCCTAAGGACTAGTAGAAATTGGCCCATTTTAAGGGTTTTGCTATATGTTATCATTATAACGACTAGTGGACAAAAACTTAGTTTCTAACCCTGTGCCATGATATTGCTGGAATATTGCTAAAAGCAGCGTAAGGCCGTACTCACTCACTCACTCATGTGCCATGTTCTCTGCCAGCAGCAGTGTATGGAATGGTTCCAGCAAGCATCCAAGAAAGAAGCCTCTAAACACAAGTGAGTTGACTCCAAGTGAATGGATCAATGGCCGACAGATTTGATCACTTAGAGGCCTGCATGATGCAGCTAGACCATTGCTGAGTGCTGCGTGCTGCAATAATAGAGATATGAATAAAAAACTTAACAAATTATTCATGCACTTATGTACATGGATATCGTTGCCTTTATACCACATTTTGTTATTTTTATTTAAATATTCTTGAAATAAGAAAAGGTTTCACAAAAGATGCCAACTCATGGGGTCATTTTTTTTAGAACATCAAACAGTTCACACAGAGGAACATCCTTAGAAATTGCAAGAAATATGGGAATTAATTGCATTGGAACCGAGTATACTTGATGCAAATGGACCATTGATATAAAGTTTGTGTTTACCATTTTCGAAGGGCCTCAATTGTTTGTCATCCTTGATAATCCAGTGTATTGCATCTCTATTCTATTATGATCCATACCCTTACCATGATAGCTTTATTTCAGAAAGGGCAGTGGGGTAGCCCAGTGGTTAATGCGTTCACTCGTCACCCCCAAGAACCGTATTTGATTACCCACATGGGTACAATGTGTGAAGCAATATCTGTTGTCCCTTTCCATGATATTGTTAAAATATTTTGATAAAAGCAAGGTAAAAGCTAACTAAATTCGAAGAGATTTCCCCAACTTCATCTTTCTTATCTCCAAGCACAGAATTTCTCTTACCCATAAGCTTGAAATCAACATTCTTCATTTGAAAATTGTAATGAGTCTGGTTTGGGTGTCTAACTGAGTTTCTTGTTCTGACAGAGGGCGAGTTTGTCGTATTCTAGTCTTCAATGCAACCCGAGATCGCAACTCCACAGCATTGTTGTCAATATTAAAGGTGAGACATTTTGCCACAAAACCATCTCTACCAGAAATTGTGCGTGGGTGCCAGTTATCTAACATACAGCCTTATCTCCCTTTGGGCAGTGTTTTCGTCATAAATCAACACTCTGCAAATCTCTCATCTCAAACCAGATTGTACATGGCTTACAGTACACAGTATTTGGTAAACTCTGGATCTCTGACTTCTGTGACCTGTTCATGTTGCTAGAAGCAAATACATCAGATCAGACCAGACCCGAGAAGATCCGGGTTACAACTGGTCTTCAGCAACCCATTCTTGTCGTAATGCTTGTCGTAAGAGGCGACTAACGGGATCGCGTGGTCAGGCTCGCTGACTTGGTTGATGCATGTCATTGTATCTTAGTTGCGTGGATGGATGCGCATGTCAGCCACTGGATTGTCTGGTACAGAATTGATTATTTACAGACCACTGTCATATAATGCTGACTGTGGCGTTAAAGAACAGACGGGAAAAAAAACAACATAAGATCAAGTGTTCAGGTTTTGTGTTTTGGTTGATTGTCATCTTCCCTCATTCATAACATCAATCATTGGTTTGTCTGTACCAGACCCTAACAATTACTGAATTATTCTGTATTTTATTTTATTTTCAGCCTTTGAATTTTGATGCTGCAGTGTTTTGTCCAAACTTGGCCTTCACAGGAAACGTGGGCAACGCACCAGGTGAGGTGTTTCTTCATCTGACTTTCACAGGTCAATGAGTGCCTGTCTTTGGGAGGATATTTTCCTGAATAGGGTGGACAGAGATCTACATTGGTCTATCTATTTCCAGGGACTCTCAGTGATAACCAGAGAGAGGAAAGTCTGTGGTTCAATCCCCCTCTCTCCCCCCCTCCCCACACACACACACTTCGTGCCTACAGACGTTAAAAGATAGAACTTGTTACCGTTCCTGACACTTAGTATTAAGGGGGCAAAATAAGGACTGTTCATCTTGTATTCAGTATAAGGTGGGAAATCCATGTTAAACATTGGAACAGCATCTCATGGTATAGCACTACAAAACCAGCTCTAGTCCAGGCTAGTCCAAGGAGCCACACACACATGCATGTTTGTAACAATATTGATGAAATAACCATATACGCATAGTAAAACCCAATTTCGCCTCAACACACCTGAGTGAAAAAGGGGTCCCCGATGCCGACATGTGGCACCAATCACTCGATCTCCAAGAATGTTGGTGATGTCATGTCACATGCTCAGAATCTTTATGCCTATGATGGAAGGGGGCTTCATTGTTAGACTGAAGAAAATGGACCAGTGACATTTTAGACCTGGGCCCACTTGCACAAAGCGATCTTAGTGCTACGACTATTGTAAGCCTATGTTAAAGTATGGGAGTTACGATCATCTTAGCACTAAGATCACTTTGCGCAAGTGGGACCTGGACTAGAATAGGTCTTCAGGCACCAGTGCCCGTCGTAAGAGGTGACTAACAGGATCGGTTGGTCAGGCTCACTGATGTTGTTGATGCATGTCAGTGTATCCCAATTGCATGGATCAATGGTCTTGATACAATCACTGGATTGTCTGGTCCAGATTCCATTATTTACAGACCGCCATCATACAGCTAGAATATTGCTGAGTGCAGCTTTAAACAACAAACAAACCCACAAACTAAACTTTGAGTGTATTTTCTTACCAGCACACATATGTTGATTACATGAAATGTACAATCTATATGTTTGATAAACTTTGTGATTCAAACAGTCATACTTTTTGTGCTTCCTACAGAGCTCATAATGCATTCTCATTTGTATGCAGATAGGGTGAGATATTTTACGTCGGATAACCATGGATATTTTACATCGGGTAACAATGGATATTTTACATCGGGTAATCATGGATATTTTACATCGGTTAACCATGGATATTTTACATCGGGTAACCATGAATATTTTACATCGGGTAACCATGGATATTATACATCGGGTAACCATAAATATTTTACATCGGGTAACCATAAATATTTTACATCGGGTAACCATGGATATTTTACATCGGGTAACCATGAATATTTTACATCGGGTAACCATGGATATTTTACATCGGGTAACAATGGATATTTTACATCGGGTAACCATGGATATTTTACATCGGGTAACCATGGATATTTTACATCGGGTAACCATGGATATTTTACATCGGTTAACCATGGATATTTTACATCGGGTAACCATGGATATTTTACATCGGGGAACCATGGATGGAATCCCTTCAGGGCCAGTAATTGTCTGCAGTGGCGCCTCTACGGTGGCTAATGGGTCAAGGGTATACCGGTATTTCATGATCAAACAAGATAGGATACACGGCAGTGGTGGAACGATACACTGATGCATCAGTGGATCACAATATTTCACATCCATATACAAGTATCAATCACAGTTGCATAGTAAGAAAATAGCTAGATTCTTACCTTAAATGTATTCTTTTATAAATGTTACACCAAACACTCATTAGTAGTGAAAAATTAAATATTTTCATCAATTGCGCCATACTTGACACTGCCAACTGTAAACATCAGTGTGTCAGATATTTGAATATCCTGTCCATAAAAAATATGGGTTACTAAACTACAGATACGAGTACATACAAGTATCGTGATACGTATCAGATTGCACAGTTGGTGTATCGTTCTTCTTCTTCTTCTTCTTCTTCTTCCTCTTCTTCTTCTTCTTCTTCTTATTGGTGGTGTTGTTTGTTTCTTCTTGTTGTTGTCGTTGTCATCATCATAACTTAAACTTAACCCTTCCTTTTTCCCTTCCAGACCAAATAAACAGAACCGTCACCAAAGAAAAACAGCTCAACTACTCGCTGGTCAATAAGGAAATCTGGGACCACATCAACGCTCACAGTAAAGACGTACCACCGGCATCTAGCCACAACTCCACAAGCGATAACCCTGAGCTCATCGACTCTGCACTGCACAATGGGGCGTTGAATTCCGACCAGATTGATCTCAACAGTAACAACTGCAATTCCAAAGACCTCCCCTCGGAGGGCAGTGCCGAGTCCCATGCCTTCCCTTGTATCCTCCAGGCGTTGTTTTGGGCGGGGCAGGGGCGCGACACCACGGTCAAGCTGCCTGCTGATGTAGACATTCCTCCAGTATCAGACAAGCTGCAAGGCAGCGCTCACATACAGATATTAGTCACGGGGAGCATGCACTTGGTGGGGGGTGCACTGGGGCTGCTCAACCCAGAGCTGTGGTAATGAAGATTTTCACTAGCCAACAACAAATTTCCTCTCTGGATCTTTTGGAAAAAAATTAGAATGAATATTTTATATTTTTAATGACTTTTATTGCTTTGAAATGGTTGAAAATTTCATTGTTGAAATTGTGTTGATGTTTCATAAATTAATTGAATATAAAAGAATAGCAGTGATTTTCAAGACTGAGAGAAGAGTAACCTGTGGCTCTGTCTTTCTTAATATTCATTTATATATGGCTAAAAAAAATGATAGCCTTGGTTCTCAGGCACCGCCCGCATCATCATTAAGTTCGTCGCACGTTTTGTTTATATTTCAATTATTAAAAATATATGTATAAAAAATCCGTAAATATTCCAAGTCCAACTTGTATTCCAGTACCGGTATCAAGGAATACATTTATGTAGGGAGGCCCTTTTTGGTTACATACAAGTTTGTACAACCCATTCCCCCCCCCCCCCAAAAAAGACACCGCCCGCCCGCACTACATTTTCAAAAACCATTGCCCGAGAACCAATTCTTTTACTTTTTTAAGCCTTTGCAAGATGAGAGTTATTGTACCTTAGTATGAATCACCAATATTTCACAGATTTGTATACACGACGTTCCTTCAATACCCATGAATACACACCAGGGATTCACCTTGGAATTCCAAACTAAGTGCCCTTTGACAGGCCAACTGGGATTTTTGTTAATTTTTTCTTCTTCTTAAATTGGGAGGTATTTTAACTTTGCAGTCAATGCAATAGTGTTAAACTAGGGCTAAAGCCTTTTCTATCCTTTTTATTGGTTCTGTTATCAGTGAAATACAAGTCAGCAATACGTCGGCCATAGCATTGATTATAACTAGAACTACATGAATTGGGAAGTTTGTGATTCCAGTGTGGTAGTTGCACTGACATTGGCTGCAGACTTGGCAGGTCTGGAGAAATCTCTTCATATGGATGTGTGATGGTAATGTGTGTCTTTTTTTACTCAACTTATGAAATTAGGCTGTGTATACTCACAATAAGTCAGCTGAGACCTGACACGTACAGGGGGCACGGGTGGCCCAGTCGTCTCAGGCGCCGCAATGTGCTGTGCAGAGTTGCGTCCCTTGGGCACGCCAGAAACCTATGATTGTGGGTTCAAATCCCGGTTCGCCCCGATTATGTTTCTAGGTTTGTCAGCACCATACCCGTGCTCGTGGGTGTCACCGAAGTGGTAAACGTCTGAGACCTGCATCATTTCGGGCTTTCCTCCCACATTAAGCTGACACGCCGCGATATAACTGGAATACTGTTAAAAGCGGTGTTAAACCCAACTCACTCACTCACTCACTCACTCACTGACATGTACGTGAGATTTACGCTGACCCTACCATTGCCTTGAAGCAAGGTGTAGAGCAGATACCACTAGGCTATGGTTCATACTGTGCGTGATGTCAGGCCGAAAACGGTGCTGTTTTTTATGTTAACTGAGCTCTCATTGGTCTGAGTACATGCTGTAAGCGATGTATACTGAGCACTCATTGGTTTTCATCTCGTTGGAACTAGGTTACCTTTTGATTTGTTGGTTAAAAATAGCGACTGCATTGAAAAGCAGTTGTATGAATTCATGGTGATGAACGTATGTCATCTCTACATGCCAATGAAGTATTGAAGATGTTTAGTCTGATAAACTGCTCATTATCAGAAAATCAGTCCCGCCCCCCCAAAAAACAAAAACAAATTGTGATAGAGGATTGGGACATTCTGAACAAAAGTTAATTTGTTGTGGCCGTAATGGAAAACCTCCCTGTATATAGTCTATGTCATGATTAGTTCCACTAGTAGAGAAACAGTCTTTGTTATAGACAACTTGTACAGTGTTTAGATGTCACCACAGCCTGTGCCTAAACAATTGGTTCAGTATTGGAACGTATGGTTGTGTTAGTAAACAGATTAATAACCCAACCATAGAATCTGTTTAAAGTCACATCTGAAAGGTAAACATGGACAAACAGTTGACATACTGTATTCCACGTAATAAGCACCCACGGCGATATTTGCTAATATATTGGCAAGTGGACAATCCCAATTAGAATCCCTTCCAATTGATCAATGTACACAAGACTTATTTATTCGTGTATAATACGCACTCATGTGTTATATGCGCCCTTAATTATGGGCAATTAAATTCTGGAAAAATATATCTGTCTATATAAGCAGTTCAGACCTTCAGCATAAACTACGAAATTTATCTTTCAACTCTGTTTTTTCCACCAAAATAATATTCTAATGAGAGCCCCCTATTTCTAATTTTGAGAGCACCCTGGGCGCTTATTACATCAAATACGGTATTTGTGGCTCAAAATTGTAACCAGTTTGTTTTAAGATATGGGGTTTCCACAAAGTAGGTATGCCACATGTACCTAGAGATATGAGCTACTAAATTTCTGATTGGCATTCTCTTTGAGCTAATGTCACTAGAAGCTCAAGAATATTTTGTGTTTCAATGCATAAAAATCAGTTCATTTTGTCTTTCATTGCAGAATACTGTTTATAAAAAACAGTACATTCTTTGAATAATATAACAATTATTTCATTCCTCCTGAAACAGAAGTTTGATATTCAAGATTTTCTTTTTACTGCTGTCATGACGGTAAATTACTTGTTTTAAAGAGTAGATTAGCCCATGCTACTGTACAAATACCAATTATCCTGCAATTTAGTATTTGTTAAAACTGATGATGCCTCAAGCTGCTTTGTTAAAATCAAGAACGTATGGCCTTCCTTGGAGATACCTCTCTGTTATGATACATTAAACATATCATATACACTGCCACAGACAACTTGGTTCAACTCTATCTACGATCTGCTCACATGTATTGATTGGTTGAACAACGTTTAGGTCATTTTATGCTTTGGTTTGTAACAGAAATTGGGGGCACGGGTGGCCCAGTCGTCTAAGGCGCCGCGATTTGCTGTGCAGAGTCTGGGCACGCCAGAAACCTATGACTGTGGGTTCGAATCCTGGTTCGCCCCGATTATGTTTCTAGGTTTGTCTGCACCATACCGTGCTCGTGGGTTTCACCGAAGGGGTAAACGTATGAGACCTGCATCACTTCGGGCTTTCCTCCCACATTAAGCTGACATGCCTTGATATAACTGGAATACTGTTAAAAGCGTCGTTAAACCAAACTCACTCACTCACTGTAGCAGAAATTTATTCCATGTGGGCAAGGAAATTATCTGTCTTGTATTCCAGTCTCATTAAAATCAGATCTTTTACTCTGATATTACTCTGTCAAGATCTGATAACCCTGATCAGAGCCCCGTTCCACAAAACGATCTTAGCGCTAAGATGATCGTAACTCCCATACTTTAACATAGGCTTACGACAGTCATAGCACTAAGCTCGCTTTGTGGAACAGGGCCCAGAGCTCCAGATAACTTTTTGAGCACTTGAGTTTTTACTCCAGGGTTTTTGTTTTAATTGGGTTATTACATTTTTCATTGGGTACCCAATATTTTTTCACTCCTCTATTCATCACTCTATTGGGTTTATTATTAGTGAACATTTTAAGATTTAAAAGAAATTCAATGATGTTTTAGATGTATATAACTGTTCTAAGTATATAGGCTTGGCTCAGAAAGTAAATTAGCTCGTAATTGTTTCTCTGAAGTTATCCTCTTTGTACACATGCTGGAAAAGCTTCATTGGGTATTTACGCAAGCTGTTTGTAGACATTTGAGATTTTTATTTAATGCATGCATTTCTGTACGCAAGTTAATTGAAAGTAATTGGGTTTTGAATATTTGGGGGGGGTATTTTACGCAAATACACTGCTTATCTGTAGCTCTGCCCTGATATTGCCGATGTGACGTTAAATTTAACTCTCTCACTCACTCTGATAACCCTGACAAAGGTTGCATTGGGTGAACTCTCTAATCAGCTAATCAGTGTGGAGGCTTCTGAATCATCAGTGGGCAAAGTAATCAGACAAGCATGTCTTTTTTCTGTATCCTGGAAACGAAAAGAAAAAAACAGTTCCGAATGTGACTAATAAAGGCCACACCGTTAAGTTGAGGATATTTTATACAGCTTGTTATTTCAGAGTATCATAGCATCTTTAGAATCATAGCATCATAGAATATTTGTGTTATCATATTTTATTTTTAAATAAAAAATTCCAAATCAAGGTTGTAAAAGAAATGGAAGACAAATCATTTTTGAAAGCTGACATCTGATTGGCTCAAGAACCCAAGCATCCTTGATGTAGATTGGGCGGTTCGCAGGGTTCAGCTGACACGACCAATGGATGGGTTGTCAGATCTTCAAGCCGAGGTGTGGGAGTAAAATATCTGATTTGCATGAGATTGTCTTGTAGTCCATTTTGCAGGGACCACAGCCGTTGTCATGGTAATGTAAAGCAGAAGGTCATTGCTTGCACTTGTGTTCATGCAGACAGCTGTAATGAGTACAAAACTACCTCATGTCATGGAGCCCTTGTCAGCCAGTGTCAGACCTGGCATTGTTTCCTTGTTTCACAGGAGGCAAATTTTAAGTTTCTTGGTTTGTTGTTTAGTGCTGACTCAGCAATATTCCAGCTATATGACGGCGGTCTGTAAATAATCGAGTCTTGACCAGACAATCCAGGGATTGACATCACGAGCATCAACCAAGTCAGCGAGCCTGACCACCCTGTCCCGTTAAACCTCTTACGACAAGTACAGTTGTCTTACAGCATGCATGGGTTGCTGAAGACCCATTCTAATCTGGATCTTCATGGGTTTCAATATTTCAATATCACTTGGTTGATGTACATCATTGTATCCCAGTTGTGTGCTCATGATGTCAATCACCATATTTTTGGTGACCCAAGCTATGTCCTTGTACCTTTTTTTCATGACTCTTCCTTGAAGCGTCAAATTTCAAAAGCACCGCCATAATAAATGACCAATTCTTAAGGGGATGTCCAGCTGTGTTGTCACTCTTTGACTGGTGATGGTTCAGGTTACTTTTCACTGCTTTGTTCATATGATGATGTTTAGCCATTTACCTTTACTTGATGATGTTTTAATTGTCATTTTAAAACAATTTATATGTATTGAACAAGTAGGGTTATGGAATATGAATATTTTGGGGATACCTTTTTTTGTAGTAAAGACTGAACACACAATTTCTGAAAAAATAATTAAAATATTCATGGTCCCAAACTTTTTTTGAAAGGGATCATGAATACTTTAGGGATATTTTATAATACTCTGGGGATATTTTATAGTAGACAAAAATGTGCACACAATATTCTAAAAATATCCCCAAAAATATTTTTGATCACTAACATTTTTGTTTCGTATATTTTGAGTGATGTGAGTGAGTCTGCAAGTGTGAAACACCAGTGTCTTAGTTAATGAACGTAGTTAATCTGAACATTTCTGTTGAAAAAAAATCAATAAATATGAATTATGACAAAGGATTGGGTGGTCAGACTTGGTTGATTGTTTGTCATCGATGGATCTGATCCTGATTAAGTTATTTTCAGACAGCCTTCATGCTGCATTAAAACAATAAACTGCCTTAATCCACTGGTCCTGGGGTTAAATAGCAATGCACAAGGCATAAGGGCCCTTTTATACCCACAGGATCTGCATAATCTAAGAATTGAACTTGAAAACTCTTTTGAAAGTTGTCAGAAATGTATTCATTTTGTGAGGACTGAACTTTGTTCAGGAAAGGATGAAAGGTGTTTTAAAAAATGGAATTTAAAGGTTTTCATGAAGCATGTTTCTCATAATTGAAAATGAGCAAGTCGATTTTCATAGATGTTGATAAAAACAGCACAAACATATGGTAAAAACATCGTTTTGGGTCACAGACATATTTGGTCGAAACATATCCGATAACTTTCATACCAATATTTCAAATTTGTCCGTAACTGGAAAATCTAAAATTTGCAGTGAGCCAAAAAGGGCGCCTATCCCCCCTCCTGTTCTGATGATGATCCTTGGTGTATCAGCACCCATGATGGATGGCTTGTCAAAGGGGAAACCTATGCAATGTATTCAGGCTTTGTGATTGTCCTGAAGATGTCTTTTTGCTTAGATGAGTTCCATATTAGCAAGGTTCCATTGAATATGTGAAGATGTAAAATTGTGTTCCATAACTACCTGTGATCAAGAGAAAACGATGTAATAAATGTCTCCTGTCTGGGGGTGTTGTTCTGCATTCTGAACCACTTGGGGCAACATGGTTTAAATTAGTCTAGAATGAAAGGGAGGTCAGGCTTGGTGACATGGGGTTGATTGTGTGTCATTTTACTTCGACGATGTGGATCATTGCTCACAATACCTCACTGGACTGTCTGGTCCAGACTTGATTATTTGCGGCCAATGTCATATGGTTGGAATATTGTGGAGTGCTGCGTTATACAGCACACAAACACTTGCTCATCTTCCCGAGGCAAGGGAGTTAACTGACTGACCGAACAAGGCTGGAATTATGGAGTTACATTTTGGCTAGACTAATCCGGCTATACATAGTCCAATCAATATCGCGTAATGAAATCGATATCCGGTTTGTAATCTGCCGAGATTTCTGTCGACTGCAGGATTTGAGATATTTTCCAAATCTTTACATGTTTTAATCAAGATGTTGACGTGATTTACACTATACATATGAAGTATCGATCAGATCGTCTTCACTTCACTTTGTTTGAAGCAAATGCGAGTATTATGAAAGGTAGGATCGGAATAGTCAATTGGAGGGACATAGAAGGGACATAATTCGTAATAGCCACTGGTGGCGCTATGGTCGATCCCAGAAATTCCAGTCTGGGTTGGAAACTGGACTTTTACAGTCCGTTACACTCCCTGTATTGATGTATTGATCAAACTTAATAATTAATGTGCTATCGATTTCCCCAACCCGAATTGGGATTGAGGGGAAAAAAAGACATCCAAATTAAGAAAGTATTCATACGCAGTAAAAAGTCAGAAAAATTGCTCGATCCAATCCGGTTTCGTATAATGTTTTCAGAAGAACACACATTCATTTACTTTACGATTAGGCGATAAACATAATGTTGAGCTAGGTTACCTATTGATTTAAAAATCATTGGATTTGGAACCGAACGCGCGAACTACCCTTCGCTACAAATAACCCACTCAACACATGTGACAGCACATACGAATAAAGAAATGTGCCAAAATGTCAACTCTTTTAGTCGAATACTTATCACGTTTTCTTGCAAAACATGTATTACCGCGTGGTAACCTACAAAAACCTATAATCGTACGTAAAGTTATGTCAAACTCACTGCGGACCTTGATTGAGAAAGAAATACGTTTCTATAAAGAGTAGCTTCCACGGTGATGCAATAATCAGCGGGGGTTATTGTTATTTGAAACCTCTGACCAACCAGAATCAAGTATTTTCAAACATTGGTTAGAAATACTAAAATCATTTGACCCTAAATCCGTTCTAGCATAAAATCAACCTGCGGAGCGTACGCACGCACGCACGCACGACGGTCAATGTGGGTTATAATGGCTTTTCTTCCACACATTACATGAAAATACTCATACTTTTACAATGTAAGTTATAGCAGGATCACGAGGGGTACATGGGGTTTTATGCGTCCCACGTTAGGTTTTATACCACTCGACTCCGGCTCAAGGGTAATTCATTTCTCAGCGGGGGGATAAATTTCTTATACCCCGCCACGAGCATTACAGGCTCGTGGGATAAAACCTAACACGAGACACATAAAATCCCATGTACCCCGAGTGATCCTGCTACAACGAATTTATCTTGCCGACATGTTTTAATGTGACATTATAAAATAATTTGAATACATTCCAAATTGATAGAAAACAGCTGCTCGATTGCGGTGAGGTTAGCTTGCGCTATATCACATGACATGCCTTGGCTCGGAAAAAGCGTGGGGATTTTTGCTTTGAAGCGGGTTATGAAGGATTTATTCTGTCTCAAAAGTGTACGTGCAGCCAGTAGTGCTCGTGGCGGGGTATACGAGATATATTCCCCCGCTGAGAAATTACTTACCCTCCAAAGCGGGTTACACAGTATTTTATCAAGATTACGTGTATCAATCCGATCTCATCAATCTGACACGGAGGTATAATTGCATGTTTGGTCCCATGATATACAGGTCCCCTAGTATCTTCAGTCACGTGCTGTTCTTCCTACAGTATTATACCTTATAGGTTTTAAAGATGGTTTGCGAGATTGACAGACAAAAATCCTGAAATTAGGAGAAAATGAAATAACTTTTGTTGAAACACATTTTATTCTGACTGTTTTACAATTTGGCGAAATAAAGACACGACATTTTATCACCGCTGTTAGTTAGAATAATACAATCAACTATCTTTCGGCATCTTGTCATTTTAAAACTTGTTTGTTTTTCATTCATTGGTAGCAGTACCAATCTGGAAACTAAAAATTAATTTGTATTTTCTTCGACCACCCAAACTGAATTTTAGGCCAAAGATTATATAAACTGACTAATGAAAAATACAAGGCCAAACACACAAAAGGCAAAATATTTTCGAGCTGATCTCATTGGTCAGGGAATTGCTGCCAACCAGTGGCCAACGCCAACTGTCACTGCAACCACCTCAATCGCTGCCCCAGCCATAACTCCAGCATCGTGACCTAAACGATTCACATCAGGTTCAAGGCGAACCCACTCTTTGCTCTTCGAATCCATGATCATATACAACTTAGCACTGTTGACGCCAGGCGGTGGCATGAACGGCGGCCTTCTGACTCTAGGGAGTCCGGCGCTTGAAAGCGATCCTGATTTGACGCAGTAGTTGATCTGACAGCCCTGGTCTTCGTCGGCAAGGTGTTGGCTGTATCCATATGGACATCGCTTTGGCCATGTTTCGGTCGCACTGAAAAATGACCTAAGAGATTTGGGGCTTGAATTGACGTTCTTTTGGTTGCTGTTCAGCGCCAGGGGGTTACCAGCTTCACAACTGTAGAAACCGCCAAATGGCACTGCATACTTAGCTCCAAGTTCATAGTCATCGCTGATGCAGATGTTCAGATCAAGGGCTATTTTACGAGGAACATAGGTCACGGGGCAGCTCCTGGATTTCGTTAGTGGATTTAGGATGCTTGAAGTGTACAATCCACCGAACAAGTACCCATTCCCATGTGTCCTGTCTTTTGCGGCACACCAGTAAAGGGAGTATGTACCTGAACTGTAGCGGTATTTTTCGTATCGTTCACCAATGCAACACAAGAGGAAACCACACAGAACGCAACCTGGATTTGGTTTTGGTGTAGACAGGGTTGCTGTATGTATTTTGATGGATTCATACCCGATCGGGCAGGAATAATCTCCTGTTTTAGGGTTCCTCTGGTTCATGTCGTTCTTGGAGCAAATATCCCCGTTATTTGACCTTATGTCAAGGCTGCATGTTTGATATACGCCACCGAATGATGTGTTCGTGAAGGACAGCTCGCACGTCCCATCATCAACATTGGCAGCCGGGCTGAAGTTGGGAGAATCAAGTTTCATGCACCCACGGTATGTATTAAACTCATAATATAGACCCACGGCTTTCTTCACAAGGTTAAAAGTTTCACTGACTAGCACTGGTGACAGTTCTGGTAGGTTCGCAGGGGTTATCAGGTAGAATATCGGATCTCCCTGTCTGTCAATCGCTACCAAGTTCTTCTCAACTCCGCTGACCCAATCGTTAGCAGTGTAGTTACTGACCTTGAATTCAGGACCTCCAAAAGCCTGGACCCGCGAAGATGACCTCTGCTTCTGATATTTTTCAATAGCAGTTTTGGCAGACGAAGATGTGTAAGAAGTACTGAAGTGAAAGATGCCGAAAAACGATGCCGATGCCCCTATCTTCATCTCAGTCTTCGTCACATCCTTGCTCTCAGAATAGTCAGATGAAATCTGGTCCTCTTGTACCTAGGTAGCTCCAGCATCAACCGAACGTAAGTAATGGGTTCCAAAGTCTCGGACAAGCAACTGACTCTTGTAACGAGCGTCTTGCGTTCTGTTACCTTGCAGATCATTCGCGATTTCTATCAGACGAAATTTAAACCCTGGAGTTAGTTTGACCTCGTCCTTCAGTCGAGCAGTGTACCTCTTGTATCTAAGCTGAACCCGTGTCGTTATCGTCTTGTCCCCAATCTGCTGACTCTTAGCATGCTGGAAACTGTCTGAGAAGCTTCCCCCAATACTAACCCCAAATAGACTGAATCCGGCATCAACGTTGATTGATCGTGCCGTGACACTTTCATAGTCAGAATAATGGGATATTATCTCCGCATACGTGTCCACCTTGCTGGTCTTCCTGGGAATGGTCTCAATACAGTCGGGAAGGAGGAACCGCCCGTCGAGGGTTGTTTGACACAGGGAGTAGTTGTAGACAACCACGCTCACACCGTCCTCGTTACGAAGGTTGTCCCAACCGATTCCAGGTAAGACTTCGAAACGCTCGGCTTTTCCTGACTGACAAGCTCTTGGGTCACCCAAGGGGAACTGGGTGAAGTGTTTTGCTGTTGCATTTCGGTCAACAGGCTGGACAGAGTCATCTAGGTGGGCAGTGAGTGTCCTGACTGATAGAAGGAGGACGATTGCCGGAAACATCTTCCACTCTGATGGCCACCTTTCTAACATCTGGCCTCTGCAGCAAAACCTTATTTTAAGAAGTTGTGTGTGACGTCAGGTCACGAGGAGATTTTGGAAACACGTGACTCGGGACATTTCCTGACACCACAGCAACGCCAAATGTTGAACTTCGACAAATAGCCACCCTTATCAGCAACGTACAAGGAAAAACTTGAAGACAGGATATTATTTATTCATTAATAGGATGATAATTATGCATGAAGCGTTGAAATGAACACTTTCCCTCAGCAACCATTCTTCCTGTTTTCGGGGAGGTGATTACAAGATTGACATATAACTTAAGGAACACTGGATTTTTCCCGTGACAGATTAACTATAGTCATACGAAGAAAACATGACGTATTGACTGAAGTATGAAAAGAATCGGGTGTTCTATATCTTCTTCTGAGGTATATGTCAGTTTGGTAACTCAAAGACAGCGCGTCGCTATATGCAAGGCAGACGCGAGAATCACGTTCAACCCACTCACTCAGTGATAATGTACCGGTACGGCTCAAGTCACTTGTGGACCTGTTACCCACTCATGACACTTCTCAGACATCAAGTGGTCGATTTGGTTGGAAATAAATGCGAAAAATCCATTTCCTTACCCATAAGAAATGTCTGCCAACGGCAGAGTCCACATTACCATTCCGCCCATATCACAATCATGTCTGTAAATGACCATGACATCATGAGCATCGATCCGCACAATTAGGATACGATGAGATGCATCAACCAAGTCAGCGAGCCTGACCACCCGATCCCGTTAGTCACCTCTTACGACAAGCATAGTCGCCTTTTACGGCAATGCAGGAAACGATGTCAAACTCATTGTTGAACATCATTATTCGAGAGATATCCACAGACAATCGAACATGCTTTTGTAAAGTGACCTGTGCATATAAATATATGCGACAGATCACTTTCCAAAAATAAGACCTATCTGTTAAAACGATTCCGACTCTTTTGATGAGCATGTGTTTAGGAACCACTATCAATTAGCGATGCTACCGGGTGTTCGCGAAAACACGAGCGCCTCCTACGTCGCCGGAAGTACTCGTCACAAACACATGCAAAGGCAACTGCCAGTCTTCTGTTCATTTTCAAATACACGGGAACATATGGTACAGGTCAAAACAGAGAATTACATAGGACATAATTTTATCACTGATGCGCCAAATTTATAAATTTCCTCCACATGTCTAACATAAAACCTGTTGAAAGATTTGAATTTTGTAGCCCTGATCAAACAACCTTTGTGTAAGAGCTGTTCCTTGTGATACTATACATACACTATAAACCAATCTCATTAAATCAGATCTTAGTTTTCGCTTCCGCTAAACAAAGATCCGAGGACTCCAATTACAGGTCACTTCAGAACGACCTTTCGTTAATTTTGACCGACCAATTAAATGACTAGCAAGAAGTCGACAATAGCCAATCAGAAGGGAGCTTTCTCGAGCTTTACGACACTGGTTTCAAACTGGTGACTACTTTCGAAACATATTTTGATGTATTCTCGATTAAAAATGTTAAACACTGTAAACATATACTTGAATACATAAATATCCTACACTGTACGCAAACGGGCACGCACACACACACACCTTGCAAATCGCAAGCTTTCCGTGACGACAGGTGTAAGGTCAATAGAAAGCTCAATATAAACTGGGCGGCAAAAGAAAGTATAGGTCGAGTTCCATGATCGATAAAAAAAATAGCAAGAAGAGGTTTTGTTGTGAATTATAACATACTCTAGGGAAGGGTAACAAATGATTGATCAACCACAGTTTGAATGAAATTGTGCACTCACAGGTAATGTAAGCTCAAGGTAAACAATGGTGGGGTAAGAAATTTCATTTTCAAAAGTTATCTGAAATGTCACCAAAAAATTGTCAGACACACTACAAGTTCATTGTCGACACAGTCGCCTTCAATAGCGTTTATGGCCTCCAGCTGCCTCAATGCATGCTGTGATACGCCGCCTTATCGATGACGTCAGTCTTTTTGGTGACATGGACTGGAATCCGTTGCCACTCGTCTCTCAGGGCTGCAATTGTTGTCTGTTGACGGGAGGCTGATGGCGTGCTCTAATCTGTCTGTCAAGATGGTCCCACAGATATTCATTAGGATTCATATCGGGTGAGTGGACAGGCCAGGGCAAAACGTCAACGTTCTGCTGGTTTAGAAAGTCCTGAGTCAGTCTTGCAGTATGGGGGCCTGGCATTGTCGTGTTGAAACAATGTCCCCTGCTGTTGGTTTTGTAAGGACGTAAGCACAACTGGCTGCAACTCTTGGTCTCTGTAGTGCACAGCGTTCAGGTTTCCCTGTATAATCACCAAATCAGTCTTCTGATCTCCAAAACACCGCCCCACACCTTGACACCTCCCCCGCCGAATGGATGGACCTCTCGAATACACGCCGGAGCCAAACGTTCCCCTCTGCGTCGATAAACTCGTTCTCTGCCGTCATTTCGAAACAAGTTATACCGACTTTCATCAGTAAACAGCACTCGACGCCAATTTCTCACATGCCAGCGTCGAACCTGCCTCGCCCATCGCAGTCTCAGACGTCGATGTTGAGCGGTCAGTACCATTCCTCGGAAAGGACGATACGCTCGGATTCCAGCAGCACGAAGTCGTAGTACTGTACGTTGGCTAATGGAATGTCCTAACGCTGTTGCTTCCGTTGCCGTTACGAATCTGTTTCGCAGGTGAATGAGCCGTATCTGACCGTCTTCCAGTGGTGTTGTCACTCGAGGTCGTCCGGTTCTAGGCCTGTCCTTTGTCCCCCCTGACTGCCTGTACCGTTGAATCAGCCTGGCTACCGTCAATGGTGTAGTTTTCTGGCAATTCGGACCTGTGTTGCCCCCATTTCGGCCATACCGATGGCTCTCTCTCCCTGTTCCTGTGACAGTCGTGGCATTTCTTTTGTGTGCTTTCATCACGTGTGGTTATACCCTGCAGACGAACGCATTTATACAGCTAACATGCGCGTGTAGTTTATGCCATAGGCGGGAAACCTGTTTCACCATTTTTTTTTGTCACCGCACGAGCGCCGTCAAAGGTGGCGCGTTCGGGTGAGATGTTTTTTGGTACCTGTTCCAGGGCAGTCATATTCCCAATACCAACTTTCCACCAGTTATCGCTGTTTTTAGGAAAATTACAAATTGCCAACCTATACTTTCTTTTGCCGCTTAGTTTAGTTAGCTGGTAAAGGCGTATATAGACGCTTCAGTAAAACACCCAGCATTGATTTAAACATTGATCGTAATAAATTCTATAGGAGAAACTTAGTTCCCGAATCGTGATCCCTTATCTTGAGGAAACTGTTACACCTTTAGTTCACAGTCTTCGTAACACTAACATAAGACGTAATCATATATTTACATATGATTATGCTTACACGACACCCGTGAAGATCCGGGGTAGAATAGGTCTTCCAAAAGCCATGCTTGCCACAAAAGGCGACTATGCTTGTCGTAAGAGGCGACAAACGGGATCGGGTGCTCAGGCTCTCTGACTTTGTTGATGCATGACATCGTATCCCAATTGTGTGGATCGATGCTCATGATGTCACTCACTGGATTGTCTGGTCCAGACTCGATTATATATAGACAGCCGTCATATAGCTGGAATATTGGTGAAATACTATCGCATAGGTAACATAGGTTTGCCTTGAGGGACGGACCATAAACACCCACCCACCCAGTCCCTTATCTGGTCTGTCCGTCCGTCCGTATTTCGACTCGTAGCATAACTTGAAAACCGTGAAAGATATACCATCCAGACTTGGTACATGTATATTAATCAGGGACTAGAATGGTGCCTTTTGCTTTATCGTGGGCCGGGGACACTTATTTTCGAGGGTGAAGGAGGATGTTCCTGGGATATTGAAATGTCATAAAAAAAACACCTTGGGTCTTACAACAAAAAACATTTTTCACATGTCCTCACGTGCGTGTCAATCACAAAGAAAACCAACCCGCTTTCTGTGCGAACTTAGGGGGCACGGGTGGCCCAGTCGTCTGAGGCGCCGCAAGTCTCTGTGATGAGTTGCGGTCCATGGGCACGCAAGAAACCTATATATGAATCCCGTTCGAATCCCAGTTCACTCCGATTATGTTTCTAGGTTTGTAAGCACCATTCCCGCGCTCGTGGGTTTCACCAAATACCTGCAACACTTCGGGCTTTCTTCACACACGCTGACACAGCGTTATAGAACTAGAATACTGGGGTCTAAGGTACTGTCGTACATGCTAGAAAACTGCATTTGCCTGTTAAAAAAGGATATAATCTTTCTCAGACTGTTGTTTTTGAAATATCGAGTAACTACCGATCGCCCTACCTGTGGTTTGAAGTATTTCAGTCACAAGGAGTCCTATCGACAAGTTTACAGGAGAATGATGAGTCCAATGATGACAGTCTGAAACGGACTGTAGAAATATGCGCACGTGACTCCGTTATAATGATAATAATGTAGTCTTCATAAAACATCTAATCCACACACAAAAATCATTTTGAGAAAATTATAGATGTGCATCTTCTAAAATGACAAAATGACACTGCGATTTTTGTTGTTGTTGTTAGTATTGCTCCCATGATGCATGTTACATTTCCCTTGCATAGCCATAACCATGGTACACGATATGGAGTCTGTACTGGGAAATGTGTACAAGTTCTTTACACTTTAGAGAGATAGAGGGAAATCATTTATTAATTTAGATAGGGTGAACTACCGAACAGCCCAAGCTATGGGGTTTTCAATTCATACCATCAAGTCTACGGTATGATAAGAAAACGAAACAGGTATAGAGTGGTCTCAAAAACAAAACTGGGGCGTAAAAGGATATTAGACAGCTTTGATACAGGGTGATTAGGCGTATAGTGTACAAGCTTTATTACCAGAAGGTAACCCTGACTTGTCGTTGAATTTGGGAGGAATTAAAGATACTAACTCTAACTCTAACTATGCTCTCCAAGAGATGGAATTTCGACACACTGCGCGTGGCGATGACCGAGCACTTTTCATGGGCAAACATTGCATCCTGTCTGTGAGGTCAGATTATCTCCGAATCATTCATAACTATCACAGTCAGGGCGTCCAGATAATTTACCTTGATGAATCATTCCACTGACTACATGTGGCTATTGGCAGATGGACAAAAAGGACCCATCGACCATCAGGTAAAGGTCATCGTGTCATTGTTTTGCACGCTGCAACCCATGATATGGGGCTTATTGATGGCTGTGTGCTAGTATTCGAGGCGAAAAAGAAAACTGGTGATTTTCATAAGGAAATTATAGGAGGTGATGTGCTCATAGACTGGTTGGAACTTCAGCTATTGCCTATTTTAAACAACGCCAGTGTTATTGTCATGGAAAACGCCAGTTGATATAACGTCCGGGAATCAGATACTGTCGCCCAAACCATGAGTAGTCTGACGGCGACCATACAGGGATATATGACATTGTCGACTTCAGACCATATGAAACGAAAGTTCAACTCATGGAGAAAATACGGCTGAATAAGAAACCAGTAAAGTACAAGACATATGTGCTGGCGACACAACACGGTTACGTTGTCTAACGTACGGCAGTCAGACATTGTGAGCTCAACCCTGGTGTGCCCATCTTGGCTAAGTGTAACGGGTTCGTGGCAAGACATAACACAACATTCAAAAGTACAGATTCATATACGTCATCAGTGGAGATAAATGCTACCTCAAGAAACCATCTGTAGAACTTCTGGATTCCGAAACCGCAACCTTCCAATACTCATCCCGTTACATAGCTCTCAACTTGTCCATCATGTTTCCAAGCAAATATAAGCCAGTAAATATCCTAAATTGTTACCCCATCAACGCATGCGAATTAAGTCCAATAACAGCAAAACTTTGAGACCAACTCGGTGAAATTTGCACTTTGGAGAATGCACGGGACGATGTGAGGTCATCACCTCTGGACAGGCGGGGGACACCAGCAATGGGCTTCACACATTGTAACCATGTCGGGAATCGAAGCCGGGTCTTCGGCGTGACGAGCGCTAGTCATATGGCTTAAATACTGCCGATTGACATTTTGACTCACTCACTCATTCACTCACTTACTCACTCATCGATCAAAATCCCAGTTTGTCCAGAGTCCAGGGTCCTGTATAAATGAACGTGTCTAAAAGCGCCAAGCTAGCTGCGCGGACAAACAGAAGAACCAGTTTAAACCGAGCTCGGTTTTGACAGGTGACATGTAGATTACCCGGAAGTTGAAGCCAATCGTGTTGGGTTCAAGGAGTGCGGCAGTTTAGTGTTGGCATGTCGCCGGTCACTTGTTACGGGTACTGCGGTGAAACAATTTTAGAAAATTCAAAACCAAATCGAGTTTGATTGGGATTCTGCTACCTCACAGGATTGGGTGAGTGAGTACGGTTTCACGCCGCTTTTAGCAATATTCCAGCAATTCCACGGCGGGGGACATCAGAAATGGGCTTCACACATTGTACCCATGAGGGGAATCGAACCCGGGTGTTCGGCGTGACGAGCGAACGCTTTAACCACTAGGCTACCCGACCGCCCCCTATTGCACAAATAAATAGAAGTGCAGATCATCAGCATTTGGTCGTAGGGAGAACTTAGGCAGAATTCTTCTATTAGATGGCATTGTGAGATTTGTTTGTTTGGTTATTTGTCATTTAACGCCGCACTCAGCAATCGTGTTGGGTTCAAGAAGTGCGGCAGTTTAGTGTTGGCATATCGACTCGATGTGTCGCCGGTCACATTTTACAGGTACTGCGGTGAAACAATTTCAGAAAATTCAAAACCAAACCGAGACACCAGAATTGGGCTTTACACATTGTACCCATACGATGACATGCATCAACCAAGTCAGTGAGCCTGACCACCCGATCCTGTTTGTAAAAATGTTTATACAATGGCCGTCTTCTTCTACGTCAACGCATGCGGTTGATGCATGTCATCGTATCCCAATTGCTTGGATCGATGCTAATGATGTCAATCATTGGAATGTCTGGTCCAGACTCGATTATTTACAGACCGCCAAGATATCTGTAATATTGCTGAGTGCGGCGTTAAACAACAAACAAATATTATAAACAACCCACCACGGTCCAGTCAGTAAACAAACTAGATTTGACCCGGATGTACTTGGCAATCCGTCCGTTGTTGATATGTCCTCTTTTGTAGCTGTGGTGTGTTCTAACTATAACGCGACGAGCGCTCGTGCGAGTTGCTAGATACTCATATATCTTTTGTAAACACTGATAATGTCTATATACCATGCTACTTCAAAATGAAACCGACTGCGGAAATTACACATTTCGCCCGGACGCAATCGATATCGCCAACCGCGACATCAGGGGGTTCCCCTCTGACGTCAACGTAGTTTCATTTCCACGAAAAAGTCGTTACACATAAGGATTTATTATGTACGAATGTGTGTAAAAATCACAGGAGATATGTTTTCGCCCTGCTACAACATGGTAAGGAATGTTTTAAACATTACTGTACAAGTTGAATAAGAATTTGTAACCACAACAATTCAGGAAGTCGATTCTATACAGAAATAGTTTTCGCGTGATCATACGTCACAGGATTACACGATGTAATAGCATGGTTTTACAGTTACAATTGACGTATTAATTGATATTAATTGGTTGATGCAAACTTGTTATTCGCTTAAGGCTATTAACCACGTTATTATTTATCACATTTTGGGGTAGTGAAATGGCCGAACAATCACTGCTATAGAAACACACGGTCGGTGGTTAGAATATGTCCACTCGGATCTATTTCAATAAGGTGGGTGAGGTGAAATTGGGTTTAACTTCGGGTCCAAGATTATTGCACTTCTATAGCGACGTGCATGCACGTGTGTGTTTGTGTGTGTGGCTGCCTGTACTTGACCGGACTGACGCCGATTTATAGTGCTAGCTCACTGAGATACCATGCCGCAGTTTAACATGAATACCCCACTCAGACACAGTACACTGACTCCGAGCCGACCAGTCCTTGTTTTAGCCCCTTAATGCCGAGCGCCTGACAGGGTAACAACAAGTACCATCTTTTAACGTGTTTTGGTATCGAACCCCGGACCTACCACTAGACCACGGAGGCGGTCCTATTTCAGTAAAGGTCTCGTGACATGAGACGGGAAGTCCGAATTTGACGACACGATATGAATCGAAAGAGAAACACAGACTTCATTGTATTGTGATGCTCGCGATGGGGAAGGTTGGTTGGTTGGTTTGTTGTTTAACGCCGCACTCAGCAATATTCCAGCTATATGACGGCGGTCTGTAAATAATCGAGTCTAGACCAGACAATCCAGTGATAGATATCATGAGCATCGATCCACGCAATTGGGATCGATGACATGCATCAACCAAGTCAGCGAGCCTGACCACCCGATCCCGTTAGTCGCCTTTTACGACAAGCATAGTCACCTTTTACTGCAAGCTTGGGTTGCTGAAGACCTATTCTACCCCGGAATCTTCACGGGTCGCGATGGGGAAGGAGATTTGAAAGAACATACGACTTAGAAATGCTATTCTGTCAAATATATTTGGTGCAGGATAATCGGTCAAACTGTAGACTTAGTGCCATTTCTTTACACATTTCAATTACTTTTAAAATTGAAATTTTCAGTTTTTCTCAAAACCCATATTTTGACAGTATTCCGGTCATATCACGGCGTGTCAGTTTAACGAAGGAAAAAAGCCCGAAGTGATGCAGGTCTCAGATACAAACACATATTCCATGGATGCCTTTTTTTAAACTACTAACTTGATGTACATGTATTTTCTGCGGAATTCTAGTTTCTACAACAAAATGTGTAGAAATAATGGGCGCTGTGGTAAACTGGTCCATTTAAAATTGAGAGAAAACACTTTGACGGGGCGACAGACCCTACAAAGGATGGTTAAGCTATAATTTCAGTGTATAGCCGCACAGG
This sequence comes from Haliotis rufescens, assembly GCF_023055435.1. Taxonomy (NCBI): domain Eukaryota; kingdom Metazoa; phylum Mollusca; class Gastropoda; order Lepetellida; family Haliotidae; genus Haliotis; species Haliotis rufescens. The sequence continues at coordinate 42,710,945 of NW_025964372.1, forward strand.
ATTATTGAGTAATCAATAAATTACGTTAAACGCTGTTTCAGATGAAATGTAATTGCGATGGGTCACTTAAGTTGCTGACCCTGCACAGACCAAATGTCCAGAAATTTGTCACTGTCCAATATCTTGAAACAGGCCTGTCACCGTTCTTGAATCCAGAATAGCGTTGGAAGCTGACATGAATTCGGTGTTCCCAATAGCTATCCAAACCGTAATTGGCATGTAGATGAAAAAACAAAAACAAGTCAAGTCGAAAAGACCTCGAATCGCCCCCTTGTTGCTCATATATAGGCACATCCAGCCTTCTAGAAACTGCCCCATCCAGAAACTTCTCGAACGAACAACCCTGTCATCTTTATCTATACAACCAGGGGCGCATAACTCTAAATTCCATTCAGTCGCTGTTGTCGACCGCGGTTCAAATCTGGCTCGGGTAGCACATGGTATTTTGTACCAGTTGTTTAATCATCTCCTTCACCCGACAATTAGCACAAATACATTTACTAAAACCACTAACATTACTTACACAAAATAAAATATAAAAAATGAAAACCTTTTGTGACTTAATTGTGTTCTGGAAACGAGCCAATTTGCTTCCTTGAAATTGCGCAAAATCTACAAAAGTGCTATATTCCTGAATAGTAAAGGGCCCCAGCCCAGCACTGACCTGATGATTATACATAGTTTCACAATTAATACAGAATACGCACAGCTGAAGGGTTATGCTCTGGAAAAGAAATATTCTAATTTTAACATTCCAATTGTCCGATTGGTGGCCTTGAAAAAACACACAAAAAACCCTCAAATGTACAAATAGCAAAAGGGAACCCGTTTTCCAATTGTACAGCAATTTTTTTTTTTGAAGAAATATTGCACAGTTAATGAGAAGTTCAGGAAACTAAATGAGACGGACGGACGGACGGGGCAAGTATCTCTATCCCCGCTTGGTGGGTTGTAACACGTTTTATATGACACGGAAATAAAATCGTACTGTAAACTACGCGTTATTGTTTGTTAATGAGTTGTGGTTCAATATTTGAACTCGGGAACATTACAAAAATAGGACCTGTTAACATGAAGCGAACGAGTACAGTTAAATGTAAATAATCACGTGCGGTCTTGTGATCAATAAAAAACATTCATTTATTTCGTTCCGCTCATAACTTTAACTTTCACCTCAGAAAACAGAAAGTCCTAACACCATAACATTATCCTGTTCGCAAACTCCGGTTTTGAACAATATTCCACTGTGGCAGGTATATAACAGCGTGTCAGCTTGACATGAAAAGAAACTGCGGCCTGAAGCGATGCAGGTCCTACACGTTTAATGCTTGGTGAAACCCACGAGCAGGGATATGGTGCTGACAAGCAAGATCCCTAATCATGGCAAATCTAGAATTCGAACCTTCGATCATAGTATTCTAGTTGCACAAGGGACGCAACTCTTCACAACGAATTGCGGCGTTTTAGGGGACGTGACCACATCCCACAGTGACTAGACTATGGTTTAGTTAATATTTGAACATCAAGAGTTACATGACATATTTAGCGGGCAACTATGTCCCTGTAAAATAAAAAAACACGTCTTTTGTTTCCGGATTTAACAGCTATTGTACATATTGTATGTTGTATTTATTTTCCGACGAAACATGTTTCCTTTATTATTTGTTTGGCACACTCAAAGGCGGATCCAGAGGTGGGGTCCAATAGTTATTTAACTGCCCGACCCTCTCCTCTGATTCTTCACGGGGGCACGGGTTGCCCAGTCGTCTGAGGCGCCGCGATTCGCTGTGTAGAGTTGCGTCCCTTGGGCACGCCAGAAACCTATGATTGTGGGTTCGAATCCCGGTTCGCCCCGATCATGTTTCTAGGTTTGTCAACACCATACCCGTGCTCGTGGGTTTCACCGAAGTGGTAAACGTCCGAGACCTGCATCACTTCGGGCTATCCTCCCATATTAAGCTGACACGCCGTGATATAACAGGAATAATGTTAAAAGCGGCGTTAAGCCCACTCACTCACTCACTCACTCACTCACTCACTCACTCACTCACTCACTCACTCACTCACTCACTCACTCACTCACTCACTCACTCACTCACTCACGCACTCACTCACTCACTCACTCACGCACTCACTCACTCAGACTCTTCGCCTTATAAACTACCGGTCAAAGTACACTCCCGTGTTTGATGGTGGCTAAAACAAGAGCTGGTTATTCGATGGTGATGTATTTAATACGGGCATCATAGTTGTGTTTTCAACCTGCAGTGTTGCGGTGACTGTTTATGATATGATTGCGACCGTCTTGAGTGAGTGAGTGAGTGAGTTGGGTTTAACGCCGCTTTTAACAGTATGACAGTTGTATCACGGCGTGTCAGCTTAATGTGGGAGGAAAGCCCGAAGTGATGCAGGTCTCAGACGTTTACCACTTCGGTGAAACCCACGAGCACGGGTATGGTGCTGACAAACCTAGAAACATAATCGGGGCGAACCGGGATTCGAACCCACAGTCATAGGTTTCTGGCGTGCCCAAGGGACGCAACTCTGCCCAGCGAATCACTGCGCCTTAGACGACTGGGCGACCCGTGCCCCCCGCGACCATCTGGAGGAACATACAATGTTCATCAGGAATTGATGTCAATTTTATATGTCGATATTTCCAAAAGTTTTGTTTGTTTGTTTTTTAACGCCGCATTCAGCAATATTCCAGTATATTACGGCGATCTGTAAATAAACGAGCCTGGACGAGACAATCCAGTGATTGACATCATGAGCATCGATCAAACGCAATTGGGATACGATGACATGCATCAACCAAGTCATCGAGCCTGACCATCCGATCCCGTTAGTCGCCTCTAACAAGCATGGTCGCCTCTTATCACAAGCATGAGTTGCTGAAGACCTGTTATAACCCGGATCATCACGGAACTTATATTTCCAATAGATGCATGGAATTTCGGAATATATGAACATTAATAAAGGGTGTCTTTGTCCCAGGTGTATGTTTGTTTGGTTTCTTCATTCATTCTTCATGTTTGGATATTTCATTCGCAGGACACAATGAAGGCATTGGACACGCTTCGGACAAATGCTGATGTTATAGCCAAAATAGTCACTGCAGGAGACGCTCACTGTCGTCTCAACACACAGCACATGATCAGTTACTTGAACCGATGTGATATTAAGGTAAGTGTAACATTAGGATACAAATCACATGGCCCCTGAAGATCCGGGGTAGGAAAGGTCTTCAGCAACCTATGCTTGCCGTAAGAGGCGACTAACGGGATCGGGTGGTCAGGCTCGCTGACTTGGTTGATGATGCATGTCATCGTATCCCAATTGCGTAGATCGATGCGCATGATGTCAATCACTGGATTGTCTGGTCCAGACTCGATTATTTAGTGTAAATAATTGTGTCTGGACCAGGCAATCAGGTGATTGATATCATGTACATCGATCCGCGCAATTTGGGATATCGTCGAATCACACCTAGCTTCAATACTGACATGGTACTTCTGGATATTGCTGAGCGCGGCGTTAAACATCAAACAAACCATCGGTTTTAGACCTTACCTTCGTTGGAGTACTTCACTCATAACACACGTGAAGATCCGGGGTAGAATAGGTCTTCAGCAACCCATGCTTGCCGTAAAAGATGACTATTCTTGTAAGAGGCGACTAACGGGATCGGGTGGTCAGGCTCGCTGACTTGGTTGATGATGCATGTCATCGTATCCCTATTGCATGGATTGTTACTCATGATGTCAATCACTGGATTGTCTGTTCAAGACTCGATTATTTACAGACTGCCGTCATAAAGCTGGAATATTGCTGAGTGCGGCGTTAAACAACAAACACGTATTCTGTTTGGCTCTGTGTAAATGTTTCAATCATGGTATACCAGTTCGAACCATTGATGCTGAAGTGAAAACAACAACAATCATATTTTATTAACAGGTGGATGACGTTGAAAAACTGCGTGTCATTCATGTCAGCGGCACAAAGGGCAAAGGGTCAACTTGCGCTTTCTGCGAGAGCATTCTTCGTCACCATGGCTACAAGACAGGCATGTTCAGGTACTAAATGCGAACCCAAACTTTGAAATTAAAAAAAGGAGGGTTAATCTTAAACAGTGTTAATATTTTTGGACACCTGTACGTTGAAAACATTGTGGAATGTAACCTTTTATATTTATTCTGTTTAGAACGTTTTGGTTTTGTTACTAATAACGTGATGTCATTATATTGATGTAAATACGCCCGGAAAGAAGTGAACAACAATAACTATATATTTCCATTTTAAAAAGCCATTTTTAAAATGCATCTGTGTTACATTTCTGACGAAATATATTAGTTTTGTATTTTTTACAATATGACATTCATATTGTAGAAATGCAGAAGCCAAAGTCGATAAACTAATGACATGTTTTGTAACTTTTTAATGACAATAGTAACTTTACAACTTCCTTCTTTGGTCTGTCAACCCGTGAAGATCCGGGGTAGAATAGGTCTTCAGCAACCCATGCTTGCCGTAAAAGGCGACAATGCTTGTCGTAAAAAAGGCGACTAACGGGATCGGGTGGTCAGGCTCGCTGACTTGGTTGATGCACGGTCATCGATCCCAATTGCGTGGATCGATGCTCATGATCTCAATCACTGGATTGTCTGGTCCAGACTCGATTATTTACAGACCGCCGTCATATAGCTGGAATATTGCTAAACAACAAACCAACCAACCAACCAAATCTTTGGTCTGTCTGTTTTTTGCATCACATGATATGACTCAGTACTTGTGGCCATCTGGAGAAACATGCAGTGTACACCAGTATCCGTGGTATTAGACAGTTATCAAAATATGATCAATGCTATATGTAGGTATTTCCAATAGACACGTGACAGTTCGGGATATAAGAAAATAAAGAGTGGGTGAGTAACGCCGCTTTTAACAGTATTACAGTTATATCCGGCGTGTCAGCTTAATGTGGGAAGAAAGCCCGAAGTGATGCAGGTCTCAGACGTTTACCACTTCGGTGAAACCCACGAGCACGGGCATGGTGCTGACAAACCTAGAAACATAATCGGGCGAACCGGGATTCTGAACCCACAATCATAGGTTTCTGGCGTGCCCAAGGGACGCAACTCTGCACAGCGAATCGCGGCGCCTAAGACGACTGGGCCACCCGTGCCCCCCAGAAAATATAGAAAGGACGGTGCTTACATTTGTTCATATATACATGTAACACGCAACAATATTTATATGTGTATTGTTGCGTGTTACGTGTTGATTCCCAAATTGAAACAATGTGTTTATCCAGAAATCAGTACGTAATAGAACTTAGTGTGAAACCAACAAACAAACAACAAGCGGTATACAACCAACAAATGTTTTACAAAATTCACTTAGTTTACATATCAATACAAATTACTGCACAGCAATTACAATGGCAGTTAACAATAGAGTGGTAGTACAATATTCAATTGCAATAAATATTATGATGACAGTGGTCAGTATCAAATACAAAAATACAGTGGTGATAGCAAAAGTCAGTGATAATATTATCCATATTCACTCACCGGCGACAGTGGTCAAGCTTATGGCCAAACACAATGGAAGGAGCGTCAACCGAATCTCAATTGAAACAATATAACAGTTACTAGCTTTGTTAAACAATAAAATACACTGCCGTGCAACAATATACTGGTATAAAATCAGGCGTTGCCATGGTTTCAGCTCTCCACACCTAGTAACAATCCATGAGCGGTTCCGTCTGAATGGGAATCCTGTTTCTGAGGACTTGTTCTGCAAATGCTTCTGGGAAGTGTACAACAAGCTGGAAGCTACCAAACCACAGGTTGAAGGTGTAGGTATTCTCAGAATCCAGACCATTTCTTACGCGATATGATAACATTAATCTTTGAGACCCTGTGATGTTGATGGGTTAAATATCCGGAAATTTCATTTGATAACACCTGAAAATCTGAAAACACTATGCTTGTCGTAAAAGGCGACTAACGGGATCGGGTTGTAAGGCTGGCTGACTTGGTTGATGCATGTCATCGATCCCAATGGCGTGGATCGATGCTCATGACATTAATCACTGGATTGTCTGGTCCAGACTCGATTATTTACAGACCGCCGTCATATAGCTGGAATATTGCTGAGTGCGGCGTAAAACAACCAACCAACCAACCACCCAACTGAAAACCGATTTTCATCGACATTTATATTAGCAGTCCTTAATTATCAAAAGCATCCTATTAAATGTAATCGGGTAAGTGAAGTGTTTAAAAGCCGTATCAGTAATCTCGCCGCTATTCGCATTGGGGAATAAAGATGTAATCGGCTGGCCCAAAAAACTATAAATGAAGGTGTGTAAAGAAGAAAGAAATACAGTAAAGGTGGTGAAATGGGATAAGAAGGCTTAGTGACAGAATATGACGCTGTAAGAAAACTAATCTATTGGGAGCACCTAATGGGAAAGATTATGATTTAAAGTGATCAGTTAGGCTGATATGCTAGTATAATAATATAACTACTATGAAATAATAATAAAATAAAAGTGGTGGGTTGGGAAACCTACTCTAATAAACGTTGGGCCTGCTTGGTTATGGGGGGAGGGGGGGGGGGGGGGGTGACGCGGGAGTCATGGGGGGCTGGGGTGGCAGTAGTGAGCGAGTTGGCTTGGCTTGGGTTGGCGGCTGGATTAACGAGCATGGTTATATGTGGCTGGATGTGGGCGAATTTATCGCGCGGACGTCGGAGAAGGAAATCCGCGCTAGGAATTTGGATTCCGATCCTAAATTGCAAAAGTGGTGATTTTGTAGATGGTGGTTTTAGCTGAGATTTGTTGGGATGGTTCTAATCACCTTAACACTCCAATGGATTTATAGCGCGTAAAAGATCATTGCATGGAGGCACACGCATTGAGTATTTGTCATATCGGAAATGTAAAAACAACACAGACGTAGAGGAGACTTCGGAAAGTGTGCAAAACACCTTCTTAATTTGACATCTACTTAATGCAAGCAACATCCGCCATTCGTCACACAGCCCTCAGTCAACATTAGGCTCGTAATAATGACATGCGAAAATAAAATACCGCGATTGATTGTTTTACTTTTCAGCCATGTTGCTGACGCCATAATGGACGAATGTAGCCGACTTTCTCTCCGTTACTCAGTTTTGTCGATATTTGTCATCAACTTTGAAAAGCTTTGAACTCAAGTTTCAGAAGGTTTGAGCACAATTTCCGCGGACAATCTGGGCTATATATACTTCTGAGTTTAACAGATAATATGAAGTGAAGTGCCGCCAGTGTCAATGTTTCATTGCAGGTGTATATCACATGTCGTACAAATGGCTTATTTCCCTTCAGGAATCCGAAGACTGTCCGATGCCTGACTATTTCTCCTTCCTCACCGTCATGGCTTGCCACATGTTCCTCGAGGAAGACGTTGACGTGGCCATTTTTGAAGTCGGCATGGGTGGAGAATATGATTCTACCAATTTCCTCCAATCCCCAGTTGTGTGTGGAGTTACCTCCCTTGGGTTAGATCACACTGAAGTCCTTGGAGACACAATAGACAAGATTGCTTGGCATAAAGCAGGGATTTTCAAAGTAATATTTTCAAATGTAAACTTTCACAGCCGTTTTAAAAATAAAGTGGTCTTAACTAGTTTTAAGCATCATTTAATGTTAAATATAAATATTTATTATAAAATATATCCAACACCCTTTCGATAACAATCAGAAGCATCTGCTGAAGGCATGGTCCACTGTAGAATTATGAGCATGTGAGCATGTATGCATGTATGCATGTATGTATGCATATATGCATGTATGAATTAATGCCCATATCCTGTAAATTATGCAATTGTAATCTAATGTTGTTACCATGGTTACAGCGTAATGTACCAGCTGTCACAGTGATGCAGCCAGCAGATGCCATGATGGTGCTGTTCCACAAAGCGAGGGAGAAAGGGGTAGGCTGATAATGAGTATCTGGTGTTGCAGAGATGAGGAATATTGGTTTAATCAGCGCTTCAACACACACATTCTCTTTTCTCCGAAAGGAGGAGTCAAAAGAAAGACCTTCCAGAACGTAATTTTGAAGACATTACCATTCCTCTTTTGTACTGGATTCCAAAGCTCCATCAAAGTCCGAACAAAGAGTGAGTGAGTGAGTGAGTGAGTTGGGTTTACCGCCGCTTTTAACAGTATTCCAGTTATATCACGGCGTGGCAGCTTAATGTGGGAGGAAAGCCCGAAGTGATGCAGGTCTCAGACGTTTACCACTTCGGTGAAACCCACGAGCACGGGTATGGTGCCCATACAAAGAGAGACATATTGCTGGATCGAGCAAATGTACGGCCTAATCCCTGTCTCAGCGAACAACCATAACCCTTAATACAATCAAGGAAGGACTTTCTTTTTATTCACAGAAAGTATTTGAGATTTCAAAGAGCGTCATACAACTCAGAAGTTGTTTGATCACGGTTACAACGTTCAAGGCCTCATAAAAGCTTTCAAAGGGTTCATAGTAGACACGAGGGGGACATTTCCAAATTTAACGCATCAGTGAAAAAAAATATGTCCGATGCAATTCCCATTTTTGACTTGTACCACATGTTGCGGTGTGTTTTTTCAGGCGAACAGTTGACTTGCCTCTGCATGTGTTTGTGACGGTTGCCACCGGTGGGGCAGGATACGCTCACCTTCTCGAACACCTTGTTTTATCACTATTTGACAGATTTGAACTAAACACATGCTCATGATAAAGTCGGAATTGTACAATCGACTCTGTTTTGGGCAGAAATGTCTTATGAATATGAAAAGTGTTTTGTCGCCTTTGTTTTCCATCATGTCCAGCGAAAGTTCCAATTGGTTTTTTTCAATCATTTTCTGGAACAGATTACTTTTTACCAAAAAGAGTAATATTTATCAAAATTGTAGATTGCATGCCACATGTAACTGACATTTCTATTCTAATAAGAAACGCACTTCTGATAAGAAATACAAGTTAAGATTGTCAAATGGTTATTCTCTTCAATCTAACATTGGAATACTAGTACCTACATGTAAATTATCTACAGTAGGCTTAAGCCTTTTATGCGCAAAGATATGACATAAATAAAGGTCCTCGGAATCGTGTGACCCCTATTATTCAAGCCTTGGACCCCCATATTCAAGCCTTGGAACCTCATATTCATGCCTTGGATCCCCAAATTCATGCCTTAGACCCACATATTCATGCTTTAGACCTCCATATTCAAGCCTTAGACCCCCATATTCATGCCTTAGACGTCCATATTCATGGCTTGGATACCCATATTCAAGCCTTGGATCTCCAAATTCATGCCTTATACCCTCATATTCAAGCCTTAGACCCCCATATTCATGCCGTGGACCACCATATATAAGCCTTGGGCCCCCAAAAATATATTACTGAGATGACCATGGACGCGAAAACAGACATACACCAGTACAACGTGTGACTGAATAAATATGCTTCCACTTCAGGCGAGTCTTTATGTGGCACCGCCTCCAGACAACAGTGAAACGGAAGAAGTCCATCTAGGTATTGCTGGGAGGGTCCAGAGATCGAACGCCGCACTTGCCTTACAGCTTTGTCGTATATAGCTGGACAGTCACGATAAAGGTTTGTTTCTTTGTTGTTTAAAGCCGCACTCAGCGATATTCCAGTGATTGACATCATGAGCACCGATCCACGCAATTGGGATACGATAACATGTATCAGCCAAGTCAGCCAGCCTGACCACCCGATCCCGTTAGTCGCCTCTTACAACAAGCATAGTCGCCTTGCACAATTAAGTTAAAAAAGGGCCACTCATAGGTTTTCAAATTGGTTTGAGGTGAAATGGGGTTGGACGTGTGTGCTTGTGCTAGTCCGGACTGAGGCCGATTTATAGTTTAACATGCATACCCAACTAAGACACTGTAAACCGACTCTGAGCCGACCAGTGTTTTAGCTCCTTAATGTCGAGCGCCAGACTGGGTAACAACAAGTACCATCTTTCAACGTCTTTCAACACGGGAAAAAAACACGGGAACAGATGGTACAAGTCAAAATAGGGAATTGCACTGGACATCATTTTTTTCACTGATGCGTAAAATTTGGAAATGTCCTCCACGTGTCTACTTTGAAACCTTTTGAACGCTTTACAGAGGCCATGCTTGTTGTAGCCTTGATCAAACAGCTTCTGAGCATAAGTGGTATGACGCTCTTTGACATCGTGGTACAAAGAGCATGGTCGATTGTACCTCAAAAGTTGTGAAATGTAGACACCATGGGCTGGAGGTGGAGGAATATTGCTCGTCATGAAGGGAAAGTCGACTATCACGGCGTGTCAGCTTAATGTGGCAGGAAAGCCCGAAGTGATGCAGGTCTCAGACGTTTACCACTTCGGTGAAACCCACGAGCACGGGTATGTTGCTGACAAACCTAGAAACATAATCGGGGCGAACCGGGATTCGAACCCACAATCATAGGTTTCTGGCGAGGCCAAGGGACACAACTCTGCACAGCGAATCGCGGCGCCTTAGACGAATGGGCCACCCGTGCCCCCTTATGTTATATGAGGCCTTGTCAGGTGGAACTACAACCTTTCCATACAGGGCAGTCAGATGTTGGATGACAGCTGGTTGGGGCCGGATGGGTTTGCTCAATTTCGGTTTCCTCTTTGTCAGTTTGGGCATTCTACCAAGGACAACATCACACACTGACTTAACCCACTCTGAAAGACATTCAACAGGTTCTTCTCCTTTGGCCCATTTTTGGCATATGCTTCGACAGCATCCATAATGTGATTTTATGGTTGTGTTTTTAACGTTTTGAGGATGCCGTTGTAGGAGGGTAAACTCGATTTGGGGATAGTTCCATATCGGTCTGGGGCGGCATTGCATTTCCGCATAACATTTTCATATTGAGTTTCTGTTTTCAGCTTCCATCTACTTACTGTTCTCTCTATGTCAGAGGGGCGGTTGGTTACCCTGGTGTTAAAAGCGTTCGCCCCTCACGTTGAAGGTCCGGGTTCGGGCCCTCACATGGTTAACAAGTGATTACCAAACTACAGTAAACTACGGTTATAACGAACACGCTTATAACGAACTGACGGATATAACGAACTTACTTTTTTGGTCCCGACTATTTGCTGCAGTTATGCTGTATATATGCTTATAACGAACTACGGTTATAACGAACTAAAATTAGTAGTCCCTTTGAGTTCGTTATAACCGTACTTTACTGTATTGCTCAAAGCGGCGTGAAAACATACTCACTCACTCACCGGCTCTCTATGGCAGGTGTGTACAGGAGACGATGGGTTTACGATCAGTCAGATCTACATGACTGGGACGAGCTTCCAAGATTAGCCGGATCTGTTCTGTCAGAAGAAATGAGAAATGGTTTGTAGGCTTACATTTTTATTTGCAGATAATATTACTTTCACATAAGGAGAGTTAGATATTCAGATAAAACCAGTCGACTAAGCTTTGATGCAATTGTTCCTCATTCCATCTTTTATCGATATTAATATATAACCTTTATTCCATCGGGTTTCAGGTTTGTCAGCATGCTACTGGCCTGGCCGTAACCACACACTGAGTCGACCTGGCGTGACGTATTATATGGACGGAGCTCACACACTGGAGAGTGTGCAGGTGAGCTAACCGACAAGTAACTGTAGCTTCAGTTTTGGCATTTTTCATAACCAAACCTCCCTTAAAACTGCCCCTGTCCCTAAACTTTAAATATTATTAATCCATGTGAAGAAGGGACCTTTTCAAGTCGAATTTCATTTTTGTGCGACATTCCAACATTTTATCCACGTCATGCTACACATAATGTGTCAGATGCGCAAGGGGAACCTACTCGTCTGCTCCATGGCCTCGGGCCCACCGCTTCATACACCGAGCAGTTGGTGTGAGTCCACAGAGGTCACGTTGTACATTAGTGTCAAGTCTTTTTTTCTCAGTTTGTGACCTACTTAAATATTGTAAAGTAATGTAAGTCATTGATTAAGTGAGTGAGTTGGGATTAAAGCTGCGTTTAACGGTATTCCAGTTATATCACGGCGTGTCAGCTTAATGTGGGAGGAAAGCCCGAAGTGATGCAGGTCTCCGACGTTTACCACTTCGGTGAAACCCACGAGCACGGGTATGGTGCTGACAAACCTAGAAACATAACCGGGGCGAACCAGGATTCGACCCTACAATCATAGGTTTCTGGCGTGCCCAAGGGATGCAACTCTGCACAGCGAATCGCGGCGCCTTAGACGACTGGGCCACCCGTGCCCCCAGTCATTGATTAAGAGTCAATAGGTTAATATTGGTAACTTTCCGGAGTCTGGCCCTACACCTTATCATTCTCACCTTTACTAAGAACCAAGGACTCCATACGTCATAATATCTCCATACATCATATCTTGATATGTCATAATATCCCCATACATCATGTCTTGATATGTCATAATATCCCCATACATCATATCTTGATATGTCATAATATCCCCATACATCATGTCTTGATATGTCATAATATCTCCGTACATCATATCTTGATACGTCATAATATCTCCATACATCATATCTTGATACGTCATAATATCTCAATACATCATATCTTGATACGTCATAATATCTCCATACATCATATCTTGATACGTCATAATATCTCCATACATCATATCTTGATACGTCATAATATCTCCATACATCATATCTTGATACGTCATAATATCTCCATACATCATATCTTGATACGTCATAATATCTCCGTACATCATATCTTGATACGTCATAATATCTCCATACATCATATCTTGATATGTCATAATATCTCCATACATCATATCTTGATACGTCATAATATCTCCGTACATCATATCTTGATACGTCATAATATCTCCGTACATCATATCTTGATATGTCATAATATCTCCGTACATCATATCTTGATATGTCATAATATCTCCTTACATCATATCTTGATACGTCATAATATCTCCGTACATCATATCTTGATATGTCATAATATCTCCGTACATCATATCTTGATATGTCATAATATCTCCTTACATCATATCTTGATATGTCATAATATCTCAATACATCATATCTTGAAATGTCATATCTCCGTACATCATATCTTGATATGTCATAATATCTCCATTCATCATATCTTGATATGTCATAATATCTCCATACATCATATCTTGATATGTCAAGATATCTCCGTACATCATATCTTGATATGTCAAGATATCTCCTTACATCATAACACCTCCATAGTTCAAAATATTTCAAAACATAATAATATCTCAATCAATTATATGGCCATATATTATAATATCTCCGTACATCATAATATAACACATATAATAAGTGACGGACTTGGATTTTGTCTGGAGATTAGTAATTTTTTCAGCAAAGAAATGTAATACTATACATGGCCGTGAAGTCTTGACGATCCTATCATTCTGATGTACCATGGTCTGTGCCAGCAGTGTAATACAAAACATACCCGTGAAGTATTGACGATGCCACATATTGATATGCCATATTCTGTGTCAGCAGCAATGTATGGAATGGTTCCAAGAAGCATCCAAGACAGAAGCGATTAAACACGAGTGAGTCTTGTATTTGTTAATTGGGTTCATGACTGCTACATACACTCTTAAAAAAAAAGAAACGCACAGGTAGTATGTAGTTTATTAAACATGGCAACATCATATGATATATGTTATTGGAAAATGTTGGTGGGTTGATATTCTACAAACGGTGCGTCAAGATGCAGCCATTGTCGATTTGCAATGTCTTAAACGGCATTGTTTTTAAACTTGTTTAAAAATGACAAGGAGGAAAACAGTAAAGCTCAATGCACCTGCAAGTTATGACATTCGTAACTCGTGGTAGTGGCTTTAAAACGGCAAGCATTAGCCAATAATTTGTCATTCAATTGTCAACATTTGTCAAGTTTGAAAATGCCGAGACCCAGCGCTGTCGATCGGAACATCGCCCTAGGACGTATCCAAAGAGAGGAATCGCAGTCTTCTGTTGCACGCCACTTCATTGTCCACCACAGCACCATTTGCCGCCTGTTGGACCGATACACACAGTTCAATTCAACTGCAGACCGCCCAGGAACCGGCCGACAATGAGTTACCACCCCTGCACAGGATCGCTATATTCGCCTGTTCTACCTACAATGTACGTCATAACAATGCCACAGCTACGGAGACTGCAGGACGCATCCATGGTTTGAGGAGGATATCGGACAAGACTGTCAGGAACCATCGAGGCGGGCAACCGACCCAGAAGACCAGTTATCGTCCCTGTTTTGCAACAGATCCATCGACAGCGACGCTTGCGTTGGCACCATACCTTACAGCCTTGGAATTTGAGAAACTGGAGACGAGTGTGGATGAATCTCAGGATTTCTTCTTCACCGGCGAGAAGGAAGACAAGGTGTTTATCGTCGTCGAAATGAGCGTTTTGCCCCACATTGTGTACGTAAATTCGACAATTTCGGTGGCGGTAGTGTCATTATGTTGGGGGCCATATCCTACACCACGAGATCTGACTTGGTTGTGGTTCAGGGAAATTTGACAGCAAATCGCTACATGAATCAATTTCTTCAACCTCACCTTCATCCAATCATTGACCGCCAGAGAGAACTGTTTCAACGGGACAACGCTCCATCTCACACAACTCGTGTCACGGTAGACTACCTTCATAATGCCAACATCAACGACTTGCCCTGGCCGTCGAGATCTCCAGATCTCAACTAGATCGAACACCTCTGGGATGAACTCGATCGACGAGTAGGTCAACGTCAGAACACGCCGCAGACACTCCCACAACTGGCCAACGCGTTACAAGCAGAATGGCGCAGGACAGAATTCGTACACTTATCCAGTCAGTGCCGAGCAGATGCAGAGCCGTCATTGCTGCCCGGGGCGGTCACACAAGATACTGAGTTCAGCGCAACCTTGTGGTCTTATGTGACATGACAATGAACAGTTTTCAATGCATTTGTACAACAACAACATGTGACTATCGAGCTCCAAAATTTCATATTTATATCTATGATATTAAATCAAATATATAGACTTTATTAGGTACAATACATTTACTCAAAATCTACCTGTGCGTTTCTTTTTTGGAAGAGTGTATATTGTATCGTTGGCAATACACGGGCAATATTTAGAGAATATCTTGATATATTGATATATATTGTTTTGACATAGTATTAGGTGTCACTCCCATGTGATTTCCGGGTTAGAAAAGGTCGCCAGCAACCTGTGCCTGTGGCGAGGCGACTAATCTTGAGGAACGTGCAGTAACTAAGAACTTGAAATTGTTGTTTGGACTCAAGCTGGAATAGGTGATCCCAGATCACAAATTGTTGCGAAAACCTTTCTGGATAAGATTCAAACAGAGATAGATCACCACCTGGTGCGTTACTGAGCTGTGATAATAGAATGTACTCTTTTCTGGGAAATGCCCACTGAACTAGCAATATGACGCTCAGTCATTTGCCGGTCGGTCGTCACTATATAGTGGATTCTCTGCATCATTTCTTGTGTTGCTGACGTCACAGGCCTTCCAGGGAGGGGGTCTTCTGCTGCTGCTGCTGCTGCTGCTGCTGCTGCTGCCAACGTTTTTACAATGACACAGGTGTTGTAGTCTTTTCATGGTTGGCTCTTTGATGTTAGGTCCTTTTTCTGCAGGTGCACATTTCTCAGGTTTGTTCGACGCCTGCTTATTGACTGATTTGTCGCAGCGAAACAATTTGCTCAATTTTTGTGCATATACCTCTGTGACATTACATATTGTCTACGAGAAAATATGTTACTACTACACAACTCTTTCAATGTGAGGCTCAGAATCAAACAATCAACCCTCGTATATCCCGATGGCCTGTAAGTAATCGGGCCGTACCATGCAAACCAATGCTTGGTAGACACAGCACTGGGTACAATGACTCACCATTAACCAGGTCACACATTGTGCCCTCCCAATCCTCATTATGTCGGCTCCTACGACAAGTGAGTGAGTGAGTTAGTATTTAACGTCACGTCGGGAATATTTCAGCAATATCGTTTGACATTTATAATATATATATTTAGATTGAATAAACACCTGGCAGCGATGGATAGTATATCTAGAGTATCACAGTTTCGATTTTAAAACTAGTTGAGAATATTTAAAAGACGAAATTCATATACGACAACACAATATACATATGGCCACATCCACCAAAGTGAGGCCACCACACTAGGGACCGTGGGGACTTACGATACTTCTGCTACCTGCACAGTTCCCAGCAGGATTTAAACCATCCCTTCAGCTGCTGGCGATTGAGGGCACGTTTAGGCTTCAGTGAGTGAATGAGTATGGTTTTACGCCGCTTTTA